>NW_026608969.1:0-300000 GCF_029499605.1 Hyla sarda | reverse complement strand
CCGTGGGAGTGCAATGGGCCCCTGTCTTGCTGCTTAGCAATAATGGTATGGGTTTAGGTTCTGCTGTGTGTACTGGTGGTTGACTGCCCCCCAGCCCAGAGTGTGCATGGAAAATTGTCTGGCAGCCTCCCTGACAGCAAGCAGTGATAGTGCCCATGAAGGGCACCTTGTTGGGCCCGCCCCTTTCACGGTTATCGCTTCTCGGCCTTTTGGCTAAGATCAAGTGTAGTATCTGCATTTGGTCTGGTCGGAAGGTGTCTGTGGTACCCTGCTTCTCGGCCTTGGGGGATTGTCTCTCCTTACGGAGGGACTTCACCCCCTTGCTGCTATTGGGGAGCGGGCTTAGTCCACAGACAACGGGTTGCGATCCCCCTGTCTCTGGGACCTTGTGTCTCAGAAGGCATTTTCGGTACGTTGAGCGTTACCTGTAGCTTCGGAAGCACCTAGGGTACCCCCGACCTCTGCCTTGGGTAAGGGTTCCGCTTTTATAGCGGGATTCCGAGCCCCTGCTGCTATTGGGGAAGGGGCTTAGTCCCTGGGTGTGGAAGATGCCGTTCTCCTGGGCTTTCCCCTCTGGGGAAATGTCGATGCGAAATACCATCCGCATAGAGGTGTCGGAGAGCCATCGTCAGTTGAAGAACCTCCGCTTCATTGCGGAGGTGATTCTTCTTGACTACTTCCGCCTCAATAGGGAGGACATCCTGTGTCTAAATGACCAGGAAAGCCGTGGCCTGTATACCGTCACCTTCACGGCCACGGCGTGTTGCGATAACATCTATGCAACCTTGTCTGGTGCGGACCAGAGGGACGATCGACTCGACGGTCTTTCGTTCCAGTTCCTCTATGGTGAGGAACATATACCGTTGGTGGTGGCTATGCACAGCCCTCATGTGACCACGGAGGATATAGCCACTTTTCTTCGGCGATACTGCGAAGAGGTGCGATTCGCAAACAAAATCTTGAACTCCGTGCGGTTCTGGAACGGCAAGAGGAAGTTCTGGGTCAAGCTCCGTAAGGATCCCGGTGGTATTGGGGGTCTTTGCCATCCGCCCCCAAATTTTGCCATCGGGAGAGTTCGGGGCTTCCTGTTCTATCCTCAAATGCCTATGTATTGCCGAAATTGCTTGAGGTTTGGCCACACCCAGGAGACCTGCGGCGCGGAGCGTGTGATTCGCTGCAATAGGTGTGGCCAAGAAGGTCACATAGCCTCAAGATGTAGCCATACGATAAGGTGCAACCTCTGCGGAGAGGAAAATCACGATTTTAATTCCTGTCCCCATAAAGCAAAAACTACGATGGGTGGGTCAAGGCTGGGCCCACCCAAAGAGGGGACAGGACAAAAGACGTCCTTTTTTAAGATGCCCAAACCCCAGATGGCAGGTACTGATGGGTCCAGGCCCAAGACCTCTGGTGCTCCATCGGGGGGCCCACCGGTGGTAGTGCTAGGGGGAGGCCATGGGGATTCCACGAAGCCCGGGCGGGTGATCGAGTTTACTGCCCGGGAAATTGAAAGACGTCGATCGACTTCCTACCTGGCTCAAGAGCCCGCCGAAACTTCTGAAGGGGGCTCACCTGTGGCGGGTGGCAGCCGACGGGCCTCGGTGGGGGCAAAAGTGGACCCAAAATTGCAGCATAAGCCAGGTACTGGCTTGGCCCAGGGTCGCCCTGCTCCGGACGAAGAGGCCCCGGTGAAAGCCCGCCGGAAGGGGAGCCAGGTGGCCAGGTCTGAGCCCGGTCCTGTTACTCCGCCTATACAGGACAGGGCCAAGAAGACAAGTGGCGCCAAACCAGGGTTTGCTGCCCCGCCAGCAGTGGACCCGGTGGGTAAAACTGGCCATCGTCGATCGATGGGGAAGTTGGAGCAACAGTCCTCAGCAACGCTTGCTGGGGAACAAGCGATGAAAACTTCCCAAGGTAGCGGCAAAGGTTCCGGAAAAGAGGCCTCACAGGCCCCTGTGCAGCAGTTCCAGTCGTCAAATGATGAAAGAAGACGCAGATCCATCAGCCGGGGGCCAGAGATTACATCGAGTGAGAGCAACACAGAGGATATGGACAGCAGTGTGACATTTAAAAGACAAAGAGAAGAAGAAGAGGAAGACATTCAAAGGAAAGCGGCGTGCCGTAGTTCGGACGAGAGCGAGCTCAGGGTCGGGGCATCATCGATCTCAAGCTCCGACCCTCAGAACATCAAGGAGCTGATGACCCCGCAGGCGGGGGATGACGGTACGCAGCTTATTATTGACTTTGATTCTCCAAGCACGGACTCTCCATAAACTATGCCTATCCCTGTAAAAATTGCCTCACTCAATGTGAGGTCCTTAAAGAGCCCTGATCGCAGGGCTGCTTTATTTTCTTATCTAGAGACATGTGACTTTGACCTTTGCCTGCTACAAGAATGTGGAATCCCTAGTAAAATGGACTATAAAGACTTAAAAGAAGACTGGAAGCTGGGCCCATCCATATGGTCCGGTGCAAATGACTGTCGTTCTGTGGGTGTTGGGCTGCTCTGCCGAGGCCAGTCCTTTTCTATTCATACAGTAACTGAGATTGTGCCTGGCAGAGCTCTTTTAATTCATCTATATTTTAATGGACTTTTAATTCGTGTTTTAAATGTGTATGCCCCTCCTGATAAACAGGAGCGGGCAGAACTATTTGAAATTTTACCACTGTTTTGTGTTGGGTCTTCCCCCCTGCTGGTGGGAGGTGATTTTAACTGCATACGTGATGGGGAACACCGGCAGGGTGGGGATATTAATCGTAAAGACCGCACTTCTTACCTGCTTAAAAATTTTATTGATGATTTTAATTTGAAAGATTGCTGGAAGGATCTCTTGCCGGAGGACCCAGGCGCCACATGGTCCAATGGAAGAGTGAGCTCCAGAATCGATTTTATTTTTTCCTCTAGAGCTTTTAAACCCCTGAAATGCACGCTCGAGCAGAATATCTTCTCTGATCATAAGCTCCTCTTGGTGGGCCTGGAGCTAGAGGGGGAGCAAAAAGCAAAAAGGGGCCTCTGGAGATTAAACACCACACTCCTAGAGGACCCTGAGATAAAAGAGGAGTTTGTGCGGACCTACCAATGCTGGCAATCACAAAGAAAACCCCACGAGCCTATGCTGCACTGGTGGGAGGGCACCAAATCTAAAATCAGATTTTTTTTTATCAAAGCAGGTAAGAAGAAGGCAAAAATGGAAAAACAGTGGTTTTATGTTCTTAACATGCGTTTAAATGTACTTTTTAAATTGAAAGAAGCTGGTATGGATGTAGAAAATGATATTTTAAACCTTAAAACTGAAATAAAACATGCCATAGAAAAGAAAGGGAAACAAATCATTTTTAACTCACATGTGCAGCACCTGGAGGAGGGCGAGAAATGTTCCCGTTTCTTTTTTAAAAAAGTGATGAATAGGAGGGATATCATCCAAAACCTTGAGGGTGAATCCACTCCAAAAGGCATGTTAGATGCAGTTTTTAACTTCTACCAGCTTCTTTTTAATAAGAAAGATCTTAATCCATCCTTTTTAGAACATGTTCTTAATTCCCTTGATTTTAAGCTAGATGTTTTAGACCAGGAGGTTTTATCCCGTGATCTTAACTTAGATGAACTTTTATTTGTTTTTAAAAGTTTTTCTAGTGGGAAGGCCCCTGGGGAAGATGGTTTACCCATCGAATTTTATTTAGCTTTTTGGGATATTTTAAAGGATGATATGGTTTTATTGTATAAAGAAACTTTTATTGTTAATGAACTTCCCCCTTCCTGGAGGAGGGGGATTGTATCATTACTTTTTAAAAAGGGTGAAAAGGATATGCTAAAAAATTGGCGCCCCATCACACTTTTAAATGTCGATTATAAAGTTTTAGCCAAGTTATTAGCTGTCCGTTTTAAACCTTTTATTCATAAATTAATTCACCCAAATCAGGTTTGTGGGGTACCTGGAAGGTCTATAGCTGAATCCCTAAATATTTTAAGAGATGTTTTATGGTATTTTAAGGATAGAAATCAAACTGTAGCAATTTTATCCTTAGACTTTGAAAAAGCCTTTGATAGGGTCTCCCATGAATACCTGTTTTTAGTTCTTAAAAAGATGGCAGTGCCTGAAACGATTTTAAGCCGAATCATGCTTTTATACCGATCCTGTTTTAGTCAAGTCTCTGTTAATGGCTTTTTAACCAGCGGTGTTCCTCTTTTATCAGGTGTCAAACAGGGCTGCCCCCTGTCCCCACTCCTTTTTATTTGCGCAATCGAACCACTGATGGCCCTCCTCAGAAAAGACCGGGTAGTAAGAGGCGTACCGATACCTGGTGGAGGAGGGACCCATCTAAAGGTGTTGGGGTACATGGATGATGTCACCATACTGTGCCCGGACTCTCCATCCATGAGGGGGGCATTGAGGAACACCAGCTATTTCTGCGAGGTCTCTGGTTTTAAGCTAAACACAGATAAATGTGACTGTTTTTATATTGGCTCCTGGGATTCATCCATCACCCCAGGAGTCACAATGCAACAGGATCAAATTAAAGTTTTAGGTATTGTTTTTAACCAGGTCAATGATGGGAGCCCTAACTGGGATTCAGCTATAGCTAAGATGGAGAAGAAGATTTTAATGTGGAATCTTAGAAACCTTACCATGGAGGGGAAGATTTTAATAATAAAGATGGTTTTACTCCCTATTATGCTATACATTGCCATGGTATTTCCTCCATCTATTTTATACATTAAAAAAGTAACTAGAATTGTTTTTTCTTTTTTATGGGGTTCAAAAATGGAGAAATTAAAGCGTGATTTTATGTACAAAAGTAAAGATAATGGCGGGAAAGATGTTCCTAACCTTTTTACTTTCTTTTACATAAAGTATTTCTGTTTCTGTTTTAAAATTATTAAATCCGATGGCATTTTTAGCTGCTTTTTAAGGTACGCTGCGGGCATGGTTTTTAAAAGATGGTTGCGCATCCCTCTGAACGCTCCGGTGCTTCTGTGTCCCCCAAAACATTATGTGGTGTTGGAAAAGACAGTCAGGCTCCTAGGTCTCCAAGATTTGGAGCCTGACATACTGGGGGACCAGAGAAAGGTATCAAAGGTCCTCAGGCGGAGTGAGGTTACCCTGGCAGTGTCCAATTTCACACAGGCAAGATCCAAAAAGGTATGGCGGAACGTGTACGGGAAGTTTCTGGCGAATGTACACAGGGATCTTGCCTGGGCAATCGTCCACCAGTGCCTCCCTACTCGTGAGTTCCAGCACAGACGAGGACTGGTGGCGAGAGCCAAGTGCCCGAGAGATGGCTGCGGAGTGGACGAAACGGTGCTGCACATATTTTGGAACTGCCCTTTTGCACGGGAGCTTTGGAGGAAGGTAGGCCCACTTTTGAAGTGGGCCTGCGGCCTAAAAGATTTTAATCACGAATGTGTCTTTTACGGTCTTTTTAACTGCCCCAATTTTAAACAGCAGATGATCTGCTGGATGATTATTAATTGTTTTAAAAATGCCATCTGGAAAGTTAGGAACATCTTACTTTTTAAACATGATTTTATTGATGTTAAAAACTGTATAAAGCTGGCCCTGAGTGAGATGTACATCTATTACCTAAGAGACAAGAAACAGTTGGGGGCCAGCGAGGCAGCATCCATGTGGTGTCTGCCTCTATGGAACGAAATAACAGTATAATCAGTTTTTATGACATTTGTATAATGTTTTATCCTGCCATTTTTATTTTTTCTCCTTTTATTACTGGTTTTATTATTTGTATTTTAAAACTTTTGTGAACCTTTTATTATTTTGCATTTTAAATTTTGTATGGTTTCTTATTTATTCAATAAAATTTTGTTGAAACCTTATCTGTTCTTATCAGTTTAATATCTGATACGTCCCCTATCTGGGGACCATATATTAAATGGATTTTTGAGAACGGGGGCCAATTTCGAAGCTTGCTTCCGTCGCCCTATGCATTGACCCGATATGGCAGTATCTTCGGGTACAGTGCACCACCCCCTTACAGGGTTAAAAAGAAAGATTCCTACTTTCATTGCTACCTGCTTGCTGGCTAGCCAGCTAGCCAGCCCTGTGGGCCTTGCTGCTGCTGCAGCCAAAAAACAAAAGGTGGTGCTGCTGCTGCTTCTGCTGCTTCTGCTTCTGCTTGTGTCTGGCCGCTGTTGGAGCGTCCAGGCACAGGACTTCTGCTGCTGCTGACTAAATGGCCTCCTTAATTGGATCATTTGAGTAGCCAGCACACCTGTGCAGGTAGGGCATGACATGATAGGCAGCTGCCTTGATAGCGGGTGGGTGCTGAATGTTCCTAATTGACAAAATAAGATTAATGCTTATGAAGAAATATAAAATCTCATCCCTTCCCCAATATCGCGCCACACCCCTACCCCTTAATTCCCTGGTTGAACTTGATGGACATATGTCTTTTTTCGACCGTACTAACTATGTAACTATGTAACATAACATGGGGGGGGGGGGGGGGGGTCTCCTGGCTGTTCACACAGGTGTGTCATTGCTGTACATTGACCATGCATTGCTTCTGTGGTATTGCAAAGGCAAAGACAAATGCTTCCAGCCATCCATTGCACTAATGGATTGGTCATCAGCTGGCTGTCTATGTCCCGCATCAATATAGACCAAAGTACAGAGGGTTAGGCTATGCTATTGTGCACCTACCTGATGCATCAGAAGGTGCGAGGCCCTTGCTAAATTCTGTGCACAGACTTTGAGATCTATACTTTAGACTGTATCTAAACCTGCTCCAACATGGACTGACATTCTGGCCTACTTTCAGCCGATGCGACTTGTCTGTCGCTGAACAGTCGCTTTTTATGTATTCAGCACCTATGTATAATGTTGTAAAAATGCTCTAGAAGCTAAAGTCGCAGAAATGTCACACATATTTGGCCTGCAACTTTCTGTGCGACAAATTCAGACAGGAAAAATCAGTATAAATCCTTAGAAAATTATCCCCCAGTGTCTCCATCTGCTGGCGGTATTGAATAAGCATTGCTGCACTGATGGGGTATGCATTAGACGAAAAAAAAGAAGAATAATACGCCCAGAAAAGAGGCGAAAAGGAGAAAAACGTAAAAAAACGTGAAAAAAAAGTAAGAGGAAGAGAAGGGAAAAAAAGGTGGAAATGGGTTTAAAAGTGATTTCGGCGGAGAAATATATATATATATATATATATATATATATATATATATATATATATATATATATATATACGCGCACACACACACATATATATAAACGTATTCTCCGTTGAGATATTGCAGCCGCTGCTGTGTCCAGGCCCAGGAGCCTTAGCACTGTGCTGTGATGTCACTCAATACCACTGACATCACTAGGTGTAAACAACATCTCTCCTTTGCTGTGTATGTGACTATGGAGCTGTTTGGTGATGTCGTCTATTATGGCCTTCATAGAAGCAACAGGAGATTGTTGCATCCATCTAGAACCCTCAGAACTACAGTGCTATGATGTCACTCACTTCCACAGGCCTTGCAGAGTGTAAACAACAACAACCCAGCTTTGTTGTGTATGTAACCATAGGGATTTGTGATGTCACCTAGAACCTTCACAGCAGCGACAGCTTTATGAGGAGCATCAGCACTGCTCTGCCTGAGCAGAACCATCACCGCCATAGGTTGTCAAATAACCCGGGTTTAACCCACACAGGTAAGTCCAATGGGGTGCAGGCATGTCCTCTATGCTTACAGCTTCCCGTGGGTGTTGGTTTGATACCGTTTGGGGACAGCCAAGGAGGCATCTGCAGGCAACAAAGGTAGGTGTGTGCTTGTGTGTGTGTTTCCTATGCAGATCCTAAGCCCAGTGTCACATGCAAGTAGGAGGAGTAAGAAGGGTTCCTGGCAAATCCGGGTTATGGATTGCATTTAAAAAGGCCCCGTGGGAGTGCAATGGGCCCCTGTCTTGCTGCTTAGCAATAATGGTATGGGTTTAGGTTCTGCTGTGTGTACTGGTGGTTGACTGCCCCCCAGCCCAGAGTGTGCATGGAAAATTGTCTGGCAGCCTCCCTGACAGCAAGCAGTGATAGTGCCCATGAAGGGCACCTTGTTGGGCCCGCCCCTTTCACGGTTATCGCTTCTCGGCCTTTTGGCTAAGATCAAGTGTAGTATCTGTTCTTATCAGTTTAATATCTGATACGTCCCCTATCTGGGGACCATATATTAAATGGATTTTTGAGAACGGGGGCCGATTTCGAAGCTTGCTTCCGTCGCCCTATGCATTGACCCGATATGGCAGTATCTTCGGGTACAGTGCACCACCCCCTTACAGGGTTAAAAAGAAAGATTCCTACTTTCATTGCTACCTGCTTGCTGGCTAGCCAGCTAGCCAGCCCTGTGGGCCTTGCTGCTGCTGCAGCCAAAAAACAAAAGGTGGTGCTGCTGCTGCTTCTGCTGCTTCTGCTTCTGCTTGTGTCTGGCCGCTGTTGGAGCGTCCAGGCACAGGACTTCTGCTGCTGCTGACTAAATGGCCTCCTTAATTGGATCATTTGAGTAGCCAGCACACCTGTGCAGGTAGGGCATGACATGATAGGCAGCTGCCTTGATAGTGGGTGGGTGCTGAATGTTCCTAATTGACAAAATAAGATTAATGCTTATGAAGAAATATAAAATCTCATCCCTTCCCCAATATCGCGCCACACCCCTACCCCTTAATTCCCTGGTTGAACTTGATGGACATATGTCTTTTTTCGACCGTACTAACTATGTAACTATGTAACATAACATGGGGGGGGGGGGGTCTCCTGGCTGTTCACACAGGTGTGTCATTGCTGTACATTGACCATGCATTGCTTCTGTGGTATTGCAAAGGCAAAGACAAATGCTTCCAGCCATCCATTGCACTAATGGATTGGTCATCAGCTGGCTGTCTATGTCCCGCATCAATATAGACCAAAGTACAGAGGGTTAGGCTATGCTATTGTGCACCTACCTGATGCATCAGAAGGTGCGAGGCCCTTGCTAAATTCTGTGCACAGACTTTGAGATCTATACTTTAGACTGTATCTAAACCTGCTCCAACATGGACTGACATTCTGGCCTACTTTCAGCCGATGCGACTTGTCTGTCGCTGAACAGTCGCTTTTTATGTATTCAGCACCTATGTATAATGTTGTAAAAATGCTCTAGAAGCTAAAGTCGCAGAAATGTCACACATATTTGGCCTGCAACTTTCTGTGCGACAAATTCAGACAGGAAAAATCAGTATAAATCCTTAGAAAATTATCCCCCAGTGTCTCCATCTGCTGGCGGTATTGAATAAGCATTGCTGCACTGATGGGGTATGCATTAGACGAAAAAAAAGAAGAAAAAGAAGAATAATACGCCCAGAAAAGAGGCGAAAAGGAGAAAAACGTAAAAAAACGTGAAAAAAAAGTAAGAGGAAGAGAAGGGAAAAAAAGGTGGAAATGGGTTTAAAAGTGATTTAGGCGGAGAAATATATATATATATATATATATATATATATATATATACGCGCACACACACACATATATATAAACGTATTCTCCGTTGAGATATTGCAGCCGCTGCTGTGTCCAGGCCCAGGAGCCTTAGCACTGTGCTGTGATGTCACTCAATACCACTGACATCACTAGGTGTAAACAACATCTCTCCTTTGCTGTGTATGTGACTATGGAGCTGTTTGGTGATGTCGTCTATTATGGCCTTCATAGAAGCAACAGGAGGTTGTTGCATCCATCTAGAACCCTCAGAACTACAGTGCTATGATGTCACTCACTTCCACAGGCCTTGCAGAGTGTAAACAACAACAACCCAGCTTTGTTGTGTATGTAACCATAGGGATTTGTGATGTCACCTAGAACCTTCACAGCAGCGACAGCTTTATGAGGAGCATCAGCACTGCTCTGCCTGAGCAGAACCATCACCGCCATAGGTTGTCAAATAACCCGGGTTTAACCCACACAGGTAAGTCCAATGGGGTGCAGGCATGTCCTCTATGCTTACAGCTTCCCGTGGGTGTTGGTTTGATACCGTTTGGGGACAGCCAAGGAGGCATCTGCAGGCAACAAAGGTAGGTGTGTGCTTGTGTGTGTGTTTCCTATGCAGATCCTAAGCCCAGTGTCACATGCAAGTAGGAGGAGTAAGAAGGGTTCCTGGCAAATCCGGGTTATGGATTGCATTTAAAAAGGCCCCGTGGGAGTGCAATGGGCCCCTGTCTTGCTGCTTAGCAATAATGGTATGGGTTTAGGTTCTGCTGTGTGTACTGGTGGTTGACTGCCCCCCAGCCCAGAGTGTGCATGGAAAATTGTCTGGCAGCCTCCCTGACAGCAAGCAGTGATAGTGCCCATGAAGGGCACCTTGTTGGGCCCGCCCCTTTCACGGTTATCGCTTCTCGGCCTTTTGGCTAAGATCAAGTGTAGTATCTGTTCTTATCTGTTCAATCAAAAAAAAAATCTGTTCTTATCAGTTTAATATCTGATACGTCCCCTATCTGGGGACCATATATTAAATGGATTTTTGAGAACGGGGGCCAATTTCGAAGCTTGCTTCCGTCGCCCTATGCATTGACCCGATATGGCAGTATCTTCGGGTACAGTGCACCACCCCCTTACAGGGTTAAAAAGAAAGATTCCTACTTTCATTGCTACCTGCTTGCTGGCTAGCCAGCTAGCCAGCCCTGTGGGCCTTGCTGCTGCTGCAGCCAAAAAACAAAAGGTGGTGCTGCTGCTGCTTCTGCTGCTTCTGCTTCTGCTTGTGTCTGGCCGCTGTTGGAGCGTCCAGGCACAGGACTTCTGCTGCTGCTGACTAAATGGCCTCCTTAATTGGATCATTTGAGTAGCCAGCACACCTGTGCAGGTAGGGCATGACATGATAGGCAGCTGCCTTGATAGCGGGTGGGTGCTGAATGTTCCTAATTGACAAAATAAGATTAATGCTTATGAAGAAATATAAAATCTCATCCCTTCCCCAATATCGCGCCACACCCCTACCCCTTAATTCCCTGGTTGAACTTGATGGACATATGTCTTTTTTCGACCGTACTAACTATGTAACTATGTAACATAACATGGGGGGGGGGGGGGGGGTCTCCTGGCTGTTCACACAGGTGTGTCATTGCTGTACATTGACCATGCATTGCTTCTGTGGTATTGCAAAGGCAAAGACAAATGCTTCCAGCCATCCATTGCACTAATGGATTGGTCATCAGCTGGCTGTCTATGTCCCGCATCAATATAGACCAAAGTACAGAGGGTTAGGCTATGCTATTGTGCACCTACCTGATGCATCAGAAGGTGCGAGGCCCTTGCTAAATTCTGTGCACAGACTTTGAGATCTATACTTTAGACTGTATCTAAACCTGCTCCAACATGGACTGACATTCTGGCCTACTTTCAGCCGATGCGACTTGTCTGTCGCTGAACAGTCGCTTTTTATGTATTCAGCACCTATGTATAATGTTGTAAAAATGCTCTAGAAGCTAAAGTCGCAGAAATGTCACACATATTTGGCCTGCAACTTTCTGTGCGACAAATTCAGACAGGAAAAATCAGTATAAATCCTTAGAAAATTATCCCCCAGTGTCTCCATCTGCTGGCGGTATTGAATAAGCATTGCTGCACTGATGGGGTATGCATTAGACGAAAAAAAAGAAGAATAATACGCCCAGAAAAGAGGCGAAAAGGAGAAAAACGTAAAAAAACGTGAAAAAAAAGTAAGAGGAAGAGAAGGGAAAAAAAGGTGGAAATGGGTTTAAAAGTGATTTCGGCGGAGAAATATATATATATATATATATATATATATATATATATATATATATATATATATATATACGCGCACACACACATATATATAAACGTATTCTCCGTTGAGATATTGCAGCCGCTGCTGTGTCCAGGCCCAGGAGCCTTAGCACTGTGCTGTGATGTCACTCAATACCACTGACATCACTAGGTGTAAACAACATCTCTCCTTTGCTGTGTATGTGACTATGGAGCTGTTTGGTGATGTCGTCTATTATGGCCTTCATAGAAGCAACAGGAGATTGTTGCATCCATCTAGAACCCTCAGAACTACAGTGCTATGATGTCACTCACTTCCACAGGCCTTGCAGAGTGTAAACAACAACAACCCAGCTTTGTTGTGTATGTAACCATAGGGATTTGTGATGTCACCTAGAACCTTCACAGCAGCGACAGCTTTATGAGGAGCATCAGCACTGCTCTGCCTGAGCAGAACCATCACCGCCATAGGTTGTCAAATAACCCGGGTTTAACCCACACAGGTAAGTCCAATGGGGTGCAGGCATGTCCTCTATGCTTACAGCTTCCCGTGGGTGTTGGTTTGATACCGTTTGGGGACAGCCAAGGAGGCATCTGCAGGCAACAAAGGTAGGTGTGTGCTTGTGTGTGTGTTTCCTATGCAGATCCTAAGCCCAGTGTCACATGCAAGTAGGAGGAGTAAGAAGGGTTCCTGGCAAATCCGGGTTATGGATTGCATTTAAAAAGGCCCCGTGGGAGTGCAATGGGCCCCTGTCTTGCTGCTTAGCAATAATGGTATGGGTTTAGGTTCTGCTGTGTGTACTGGTGGTTGACTGCCCCCCAGCCCAGAGTGTGCATGGAAAATTGTCTGGCAGCCTCCCTGACAGCAAGCAGTGATAGTGCCCATGAAGGGCACCTTGTTGGGCCCGCCCCTTTCACGGTTATCGCTTCTCGGCCTTTTGGCTAAGATCAAGTGTAGTATCTGTTCTTATCAGTTTAATATCTGATACGTCCCCTATCTGGGGACCATATATTAAATGGATTTTTGAGAACGGGGGCCGATTTCGAAGCTTGCTTCCGTCGCCCTATGCATTGACCCGATATGGCAGTATCTTCGGGTGCAGTGCACCACCCCCTTACAGGGTTAAAAAGAAAGATTCCTACTTTCATTGCTACCTGCTTGCTGGCTAGCCAGCTAGCCAGCCCTGTGGGCCTTGCTGCTGCTGCAGCCAAAAAACAAAAGGTGGTGCTGCTGCTGCTGCTTCTGCTGCTTCTGCTTCTGCTTGTGTCTGGCCGCTGTTGGAGCGTCCAGGCACAGGACTTCTGCTGCTGCTGACTAAATGGCCTCCTTAATTGGATCATTTGAGTAGCCAGCACACCTGTGCAGGTAGGGCATGACATGATAGGCAGCTGCCTTGATAGTGGGTGGGTGCTGAATGTTCCTAATTGACAAAATAAGATTAATGCTTATGAAGAAATATAAAATCTCATCCCTTCCCCAATATCGCGCCACACCCCTACCCCTTAATTCCCTGGTTGAACTTGATGGACATATGTCTTTTTTCGACCGTACTAACTATGTAACTATGTAACATAACATGGGGGGGGGGGGTCTCCTGGCTGTTCACACAGGTGTGTCATTGCTGTACATTGACCATGCATTGCTTCTGTGGTATTGCAAAGGCAAAGACAAATGCTTCCAGCCATCCATTGCACTAATGGATTGGTCATCAGCTGGCTGTCTATGTCCCGCATCAATATAGACCAAAGTACAGAGGGTTAGGCTATGCTATTGTGCACCTACCTGATGCATCAGAAGGTGCGAGGCCCTTGCTAAATTCTGTGCACAGACTTTGAGATCTATACTTTAGACTGTATCTAAACCTGCTCCAACATGGACTGACATTCTGGCCTACTTTCAGCCGATGCGACTTGTCTGTCGCTGAACAGTCGCTTTTTATGTATTCAGCACCTATGTATAATGTTGTAAAAATGCTCTAGAAGCTAAAGTCGCAGAAATGTCACACATATTTGGCCTGCAACTTTCTGTGCGACAAATTCAGACAGGAAAAATCAGTATAAATCCTTAGAAAATTATCCCCCAGTGTTTCCATCTGCTGGCGGTATTGAATAAGCATTGCTGCACTGATGGGGTATGCATTAGACGAAAAAAAAGAAGAAAAAGAAGAATAATACGCCCAGAAAAGAGGCGAAAAGGAGAAAAACGTAAAAAAACGTGAAAAAAAAGTAAGAGGAAGAGAAGGGAAAAAAAGGTGGAAATGGGTTTAAAAGTGATTTCGGCGGAGAAATATATATATATATATATATATATATATATATATATATATATACGCGCACACACACACATATATATAAACGTATTCTCCGTTGAGATATTGCAGCCGCTGCTGTGTCCAGGCCCAGGAGCCTTAGCACTGTGCTGTGATGTCACTCAATACCACTGACATCACTAGGTGTAAACAACATCTCTCCTTTGCTGTGTATGTGACTATGGAGCTGTTTGGTGATGTCGTCTATTATGGCCTTCATAGAAGCAACAGGAGGTTGTTGCATCCATCTAGAACCCTCAGAACTACAGTGCTATGATGTCACTCACTTCCACAGGCCTTGCAGAGTGTAAACAACAACAACCCAGCTTTGTTGTGTATGTAACCATAGGGATTTGTGATGTCACCTAGAACCTTCACAGCAGCGACAGCTTTATGAGGAGCATCAGCACTGCTCTGCCTGAGCAGAACCATCACCGCCATAGGTTGTCAAATAACCCGGGTTTAACCCACACAGGTAAGTCCAATGGGGTGCAGGCATGTCCTCTATGCTTACAGCTTCCCGTGGGTGTTGGTTTGATACCGTTTGGGGACAGCCAAGGAGGCATCTGCAGGCAACAAAGGTAGGTGTGTGCTTGTGTGTGTGTTTCCTATGCAGATCCTAAGCCCAGTGTCACATGCAAGTAGGAGGAGTAAGAAGGGTTCCTGGCAAATCCGGGTTATGGATTGCATTTAAAAAGGCCCCGTGGGAGTGCAATGGGCCCCTGTCTTGCTGCTTAGCAATAATGGTATGGGTTTAGGTTCTGCTGTGTGTACTGGTGGTTGACTGCCCCCCAGCCCAGAGTGTGCATGGAAAATTGTCTGGCAGCCTCCCTGACAGCAAGCAGTGATAGTGCCCATGAAGGGCACCTTGTTGGGGCCCGCCCCTTTCACGGTTATCGCTTCTCGGCCTTTTGGCTAAGATCAAGTGTAGTATCTGTTCTTATCAGTTTAATATCTGATACGTCCCCTATCTGGGGACCATATATTAAATGGATTTTTGAGAACGGGGGCCGATTTCGAAGCTTGCTTCCGTCGCCCTATGCATTGACCCGATATGGCAGTATCTTCGGGTACAGTGCACCACCCCCTTACAGGGTTAAAAAGAAAGATTCCTACTTTCATTGCTACCTGCTTGCTGGCTAGCCAGCTAGCCAGCCCTGTGGGCCTTGCTGCTGCTGCAGCCAAAAAACAAAAGGTGGTGCTGCTGCTGCTTCTGCTGCTTCTGCTTCTGCTTGTGTCTGGCCGCTGTTGGAGCGTCCAGGCACAGGACTTCTGCTGCTGCTGACTAAATGGCCTCCTTAATTGGATCATTTGAGTAGCCAGCACACCTGTGCAGGTAGGGCATGACATGATAGGCAGCTGCCTTGATAGCGGGTGGGTGCTGAATGTTCCTAATTGACAAAATAAGATTAATGCTTATGAAGAAATATAAAATCTCATCCCTTCCCCAATATCGCGCCACACCCCTACCCCTTAATTCCCTGGTTGAACTTGATGGACATATGTCTTTTTTCGACCGTACTAACTATGTAACTATGTAACATAACATGGGGGGGGGGGGGGTCTCCTGGCTGTTCACACAGGTGTGTCATTGCTGTACATTGACCATGCATTGCTTCTGTGGTATTGCAAAGGCAAAGACAAATGCTTCCAGCCATCCATTGCACTAATGGATTGGTCATCAGCTGGCTGTCTATGTCCCGCATCAATATAGACCAAAGTACAGAGGGTTAGGCTATGCTATTGTGCACCTACCTGATGCATCAGAAGGTGCGAGGCCCTTGCTAAATTCTGTGCACAGACTTTGAGATCTATACTTTAGACTGTATCTAAACCTGCTCCAACATGGACTGACATTCTGGCCTACTTTCAGCCGATGCGACTTGTCTGTCGCTGAACAGTCGCTTTTTATGTATTCAGCACCTATGTATAATGTTGTAAAAATGCTCTAGAAGCTAAAGTCGCAGAAATGTCACACATATTTGGCCTGCAACTTTCTGTGCGACAAATTCAGACAGGAAAAATCAGTATAAATCCTTAGAAAATTATCCCCCAGTGTCTCCATCTGCTGGCGGTATTGAATAAGCATTGCTGCACTGATGGGGTATGCATTAGACGAAAAAAAAGAAGAAAAAGAAGAATAATACGCCCAGAAAAGAGGCGAAAAGGAGAAAAACGTAAAAAAACGTGAAAAAAAAGTAAGAGGAAGAGAAGGGAAAAAAAGGTGGAAATGGGTTTAAAAGTGATTTCGGCGGAGAAATATATATATATATATATATATATATATATATATATATATACGCGCACACACACACATATATATAAACGTATTCTCCGTTGAGATATTGCAGCCGCTGCTGTGTCCAGGCCCAGGAGCCTTAGCACTGTGCTTTGATGTCACTCAATACCACTGACATCACTAGGTGTAAACAACATCTCTCCTTTGCTGTGTATGTGACTATGGAGCTGTTTGGTGATGTCGTCTATTATGGCCTTCATAGAAGCAACAGGAGATTGTTGCATCCATCTAGAACCCTCAGAACTACAGTGCTATGATGTCACTCACTTCCACAGGCCTTGCAGAGTGTAAACAACAACAACCCAGCTTTGTTGTGTATGTAACCATAGGGATTTGTGATGTCACCTAGAACCTTCACAGCAGCGACAGCTTTATGAGGAGCATCAGCACTGCTCTGCCTGAGCAGAACCATCACCGCCATAGGTTGTCAAATAACCCGGGTTTAACCCACACAGGTAAGTCCAATGGGGTGCAGGCATGTCCTCTATGCTTACAGCTTCCCGTGGGTGTTGGTTTGATACCGTTTGGGGACAGCCAAGGAGGCATCTGCAGGCAACAAAGGTAGGTGTGTGCTTGTGTGTGTGTTTCCTATGCAGATCCTAAGCCCAGTGTCACATGCAAGTAGGAGGAGTAAGAAGGGTTCCTGGCAAATCCGGGTTATGGATTGCATTTAAAAAGGCCCCGTGGGAGTGCAATGGGCCCCTGTCTTGCTGCTTAGCAATAATGGTATGGGTTTAGGTTCTGCTGTGTGTACTGGTGGTTGACTGCCCCCCAGCCCAGAGTGTGCATGGAAAATTGTCTGGCAGCCTCCCTGACAGCAAGCAGTGATAGTGCCCATGAAGGGCACCTTGTTGGGCCCGCCCCTTTCACGGTTATCGCTTCTCGGCCTTTTGGCTAAGATCAAGTGTAGTATCTGTTCTTATCAGTTTAATATCTGATACGTCCCCTATCTGGGGACCATATATTAAATGGATTTTTGAGAACGGGGGCCGATTTCGAAGCTTGCTTCCGTCGCCCTATGCATTGACCCGATATGGCAGTATCTTCGGGTACAGTGCACCACCCCCTTACAGGGTTAAAAAGAAAGATTCCTACTTTCATTGCTACCTGCTTGCTGGCTAGCCAGCTAGCCAGCCCTGTGGGCCTTGCTGCTGCTGCAGCCAAAAAACAAAAGGTGGTGCTGCTGCTGCTTCTGCTTCTGCTTGTGTCTGGCCGCTGTTGGAGCGTCCAGGCACAGGACTTCTGCTGCTGCTGACTAAATGGCCTCCTTAATTGGATCATTTGAGTAGCCAGCACACCTGTGCAGGTAGGGCATGACATGATAGGCAGCTGCCTTGATAGTGGGTGGGTGCTGAATGTTCCTAATTGACAAAATAAGATTAATGCTTATGAAGAAATATAAAATCTCATCCCTTCCCCAATATCGCGCCACACCCCTACCCCTTAATTCCCTGGTTGAACTTGATGGACATATGTCTTTTTTCGACCGTACTAACTATGTAACTATGTAACATAACATGGGGGGGGGGGGGTCTCCTGGCTGTTCACACAGGTGTGTCATTGCTGTACATTGACCATGCATTGCTTCTGTGGTATTGCAAAGGCAAAGACAAATGCTTCCAGCCATCCATTGCACTAATGGATTGGTCATCAGCTGGCTGTCTATGTCCCGCATCAATATAGACCAAAGTACAGAGGGTTAGGCTATGCTATTGTGCACCTACCTGATGCATCAGAAGGTGCGAGGCCCTTGCTAAATTCTGTGCACAGACTTTGAGATCTATACTTTAGACTGTATCTAAACCTGCTCCAACATGGACTGACATTCTGGCCTACTTTCAGCCGATGCGACTTGTCTGTCGCTGAACAGTCGCTTTTTATGTATTCAGCACCTATGTATAATGTTGTAAAAATGCTCTAGAAGCTAAAGTCGCAGAAATGTCACACATATTTGGCCTGCAACTTTCTGTGCGACAAATTCAGACAGGAAAAATCAGTATAAATCCTTAGAAAATTATCCCCCAGTGTCTCCATCTGCTGGCGGTATTGAATAAGCATTGCTGCACTGATGGGGTATGCATTAGACGAAAAAAAAGAAGAAAAAGAAGAATAATACGCCCAGAAAAGAGGCGAAAAGGAGAAAAACGTAAAAAAACGTGAAAAAAAAGTAAGAGGAAGAGAAGGGAAAAAAAGGTGGAAATGGGTTTAAAAGTGATTTCGGCGGAGAAATATATATATATATATATATATATATATATATATATATATATACGCGCACACACACACATATATATAAACGTATTCTCCGTTGAGATATTGCAGCCGCTGCTGTGTCCAGGCCCAGGAGCCTTAGCACTGTGCTGTGATGTCACTCAATACCACTGACATCACTAGGTGTAAACAACATCTCTCCTTTGCTGTGTATGTGACTATGGAGCTGTTTGGTGATGTCGTCTATTATGGCCTTCATAGAAGCAACAGGAGGTTGTTGCATCCATCTAGAACCCTCAGAACTACAGTGCTATGATGTCACTCACTTCCACAGGCCTTGCAGAGTGTAAACAACAACAACCCAGCTTTGTTGTGTATGTAACCATAGGGATTTGTGATGTCACCTAGAACCTTCACAGCAGCGACAGCTTTATGAGGAGCATCAGCACTGCTCTGCCTGAGCAGAACCATCACCGCCATAGGTTGTCAAATAACCCGGGTTTAACCCACACAGGTAAGTCCTCTATGCTTACAGCTTCCCGTGGGTGTTGGTTTGATACCGTTTGGGGACAGCCAAGGAGGCATCTGCAGGCAACAAAGGTAGGTGTGTGCTTGTGTGTGTGTTTCCTATGCAGATCCTAAGCCCAGTGTCACATGCAAGTAGGAGGAGTAAGAAGGGTTCCTGGCAAATCCGGGTTATGGATTGCATTTAAAAAGGCCCCGTGGGAGTGCAATGGGCCCCTGTCTTGCTGCTTAGCAATAATGGTATGGGTTTAGGTTCTGCTGTGTGTACTGGTGGTTGACTGCCCCCCAGCCCAGAGTGTGCATGGAAAATTGTCTGGCAGCCTCCCTGACAGCAAGCAGTGATAGTGCCCATGAAGGGCACCTTGTTGGGCCCGCCCCTTTCACGGTTATCGCTTCTCGGCCTTTTGGCTAAGATCAAGTGTAGTATCTGTTCTTATCAGTTTAATATCTGATACGTCCCCTATCTGGGGACCATATATTAAATGGATTTTTGAGAACGGGGGCCGATTTCGAAGCTTGCTTCCGTCGCCCTATGCATTGACCCGATATGGCAGTATCTTCGGGTACAGTGCACCACCCCCTTACAGGGTTAAAAAGAAAGATTCCTACTTTCATTGCTACCTGCTTGCTGGCTAGCCAGCTAGCCAGCCCTGTGGGCCTTGCTGCTGCTGCAGCCAAAAAACAAAAGGTGGTGCTGCTGCTGCTTCTGCTGCTTCTGCTTCTGCTTGTGTCTGGCCGCTGTTGGAGCGTCCAGGCACAGGACTTCTGCTGCTGCTGACTAAATGGCCTCCTTAATTGGATCATTTGAGTAGCCAGCACACCTGTGCAGGTAGGGCATGACATGATAGGCAGCTGCCTTGATAGCGGGTGGGTGCTGAATGTTCCTAATTGACAAAATAAGATTAATGCTTATGAAGAAATATAAAATCTCATCCCTTCCCCAATATCGCGCCACACCCCTACCCCTTAATTCCCTGGTTGAACTTGATGGACATATGTCTTTTTTCGACCGTACTAACTATGTAACTATGTAACATGACATGGGGGGGGGGGGGGTCTCCTGGCTGTTCACACAGGTGTGTCATTGCTGTACATTGACCATGCATTGCTTCTGTGGTATTGCAAAGGCAAAGACAAATGCTTCCAGCCATCCATTGCACTAATGGATTGGTCATCAGCTGGCTGTCTATGTCCCGCATCAATATAGACCAAAGTACAGAGGGTTAGGCTATGCTATTGTGCACCTACCTGATGCATCAGAAGGTGCGAGGCCCTTGCTAAATTCTGTGCACAGACTTTGAGATCTATACTTTAGACTGTATCTAAACCTGCTCCAACATGGACTGACATTCTGGCCTACTTTCAGCCGATGCGACTTGTCTGTCGCTGAACAGTCGCTTTTTATGTATTCAGCACCTATGTATAATGTTGTAAAAATGCTCTAGAAGCTAAAGTCGCAGAAATGTCACACATATTTGGCCTGCAACTTTCTGTGCGACAAATTCAGACAGGAAAAATCAGTATAAATCCTTAGAAAATTATCCCCCAGTGTCTCCATCTGCTGGCGGTATTGAATAAGCATTGCTGCACTGATGGGGTATGCATTAGACGAAAAAAAAGAAGAAAAAGAAGAATAATACGCCCAGAAAAGAGGCGAAAAGGAGAAAAACGTAAAAAAACGTGAAAAAAAAGTAAGAGGAAGAGAAGGGAAAAAAAGGTGGAAATGGGTTTAAAAGTGATTTCGGCGGAGAAATATATATATATATATATATATATATATATACGCGCACACACACACATATATATAAACGTATTCTCCGTTGAGATATTGCAGCCGCTGCTGTGTCCAGGCCCAGGAGCCTTAGCACTGTGCTGTGATGTCACTCAATACCACTGACATCACTAGGTGTAAACAACATCTCTCCTTTGCTGTGTATGTGACTATGGAGCTGTTTGGTGATGTCGTCTATTATGGCCTTCATAGAAGCAACAGGAGATTGTTGCATCCATCTAGAACCCTCAGAACTACAGTGCTATGATGTCACTCACTTCCACAGGCCTTGCAGAGTGTAAACAACAACAACCCAGCTTTGTTGTGTATGTAACCATAGGGATTTGTGATGTCACCTAGAACCTTCACAGCAGCGACAGCTTTATGAGGAGCATCAGCACTGCTCTGCCTGAGCAGAACCATCACCGCCATAGGTTGTCAAATAACCCGGGTTTAACCCACACAGGTAAGTCCAATGGGGTGCAGGCATGTCCTCTATGCTTACAGCTTCCCGTGGGTGTTGGTTTGATACCGTTTGGGGACAGCCAAGGAGGCATCTGCAGGCAACAAAGGTAGGTGTGTGCTTGTGTGTGTGTTTCCTATGCAGATCCTAAGCCCAGTGTCACATGCAAGTAGGAGGAGTAAGAAGGGTTCCTGGCAAATCCGGGTTATGGATTGCATTTAAAAAGGCCCCGTGGGAGTGCAATGGGCCCCTGTCTTGCTGCTTAGCAATAATGGTATGGGTTTAGGTTCTGCTGTGTGTACTGGTGGTTGACTGCCCCCCAGCCCAGAGTGTGCATGGAAAATTGTCTGGCAGCCTCCCTGACAGCAAGCAGTGATAGTGCCCATGAAGGGCACCTTGTTGGGCCCGCCCCTTTCACGGTTATCGCTTCTCGGCCTTTTGGCTAAGATCAAGTGTAGTATCTGTTCTTATCAGTTTAATATCTGATACGTCCCCTATCTGGGGACCATATATTAAATGGATTTTTGAGAACGGGGGCCGATTTCGAAGCTTGCTTCCGTCGCCCTATGCATTGACCCGATATGGCAGTATCTTCGGGTACAGTGCACCACCCCCTTACAGGGTTAAAAAGAAAGATTCCTACTTTCATTGCTACCTGCTTGCTGGCTAGCCAGCTAGCCAGCCCTGTGGGCCTTGCTGCTGCTGCAGCCAAAAAACAAAAGGTGGTGCTGCTGCTGCTTCTGCTGCTTCTGCTTCTGCTTGTGTCTGGCCGCTGTTGGAGCGTCCAGGCACAGGACTTCTGCTGCTGCTGACTAAATGGCCTCCTTAATTGGATCATTTGAGTAGCCAGCACACCTGTGCAGGTAGGGCATGACATGATAGGCAGCTGCCTTGATAGCGGGTGGGTGCTGAATGTTCCTAATTGACAAAATAAGATTAATGCTTATGAAGAAATATAAAATCTCATCCCTTCCCCAATATCGCGCCACACCCCTACCCCTTAATTCCCTGGTTGAACTTGATGGACATATGTCTTTTTTCGACCGTACTAACTATGTAACTATGTAACATAACATGGGGGGGGGGGGGGGGGTCTCCTGGCTGTTCACACAGGTGTGTCATTGCTGTACATTGACCATGCATTGCTTCTGTGGTATTGCAAAGGCAAAGACAAATGCTTCCAGCCATCCATTGCACTAATGGATTGGTCATCAGCTGGCTGTCTATGTCCCGCATCAATATAGACCAAAGTACAGAGGATTAGGCTATGCTATTGTGCACCTACCTGATGCATCAGAAGGTGCGAGGCCCTTGCTAAATTCTGTGCACAGACTTTGAGATCTATACTTTAGACTGTATCTAAACCTGCTCCAACATGGACTGACATTCTGGCCTACTTTCAGCCGATGCGACTTGTCTGCCGCTGAACAGTCGCTTTTTATGTATTCAGCACCTATGTATAATGTTGTAAAAATGCTCTAGAAGCTAAAGTCGCAGAAATGTCACACATATTGGGCCTGCAACTTTCTGTGCGACAAATTCAGACAGGAAAAATCAGTATAAATCCTTAGAAAATTATCCCCCAGTGTCTCCATCTGCTGGCGGTATTGAATAAGCATTGCTGCACTGATGGGGTATGCATTAGACGAAAAAAAAGAAGAAAAAGAAGAATAATACGCCCAGAAAAGAGGCGAAAAGGAGAAAAACGTAAAAAAACGTGAAAAAAAAGTAAGAGGAAGAGAAGGGAAAAAAAGGTGGAAATGGGTTTAAAAGTGATTTCGGCGGAGAAATATATATATATATATATATATATATATATATATATATATATATATATACGCGCACACACACACATATATATAAACGTATTCTCCGTTGAGATATTGCAGCCGCTGCTGTGTCCAGGCCCAGGAGCCTTAGCACTGTGCTGTGATGTCACTCAATACCACTGACATCACTAGGTGTAAACAACATCTCTCCTTTGCTGTGTATGTGACTATGGAGCTGTTTGGTGATGTCGTCTATTATGGCCTTCATAGAAGCAACAGGAGATTGTTGCATCCATCTAGAACCCTCAGAACTACAGTGCTATGATGTCACTCACTTCCACAGGCCTTGCAGAGTGTAAACAACAACAACCCAGCTTTGTTGTGTATGTAACCATAGGGATTTGTGATGTCACCTAGAACCTTCACAGCAGCGACAGCTTTATGAGGAGCATCAGCACTGCTCTGCCTGAGCAGAACCATCACCGCCATAGGTTGTCAAATAACCCGGATTTAACCCACACAGGTAAGTCCAATGGGGTGCAGGCATGTCCTCTATGCTTACAGCTTCCCGTGGGTGTTGGTTTGATACCGTTTGGGGACAGCCAAGGAGGCATCTGCAGGCAACAAAGGTAGGTGTGTGCTTGTGTGTGTGTTTCCTATGCAGATCCTAAGCCCAGTGTCACATGCAAGTAGGAGGAGTAAGAAGGGTTCCTGGCAAATCCGGGTTATGGATTGCATTTAAAAAGGCCCCGTGGGAGTGCAATGGGCCCCTGTCTTGCTGCTTAGCAATAATGGTATGGGTTTAGGTTCTGCTGTGTGTACTGGTGGTTGACTGCCCCCCAGCCCAGAGTGTGCATGGAAAATTGTCTGGCAGCCTCCCTGACAGCAAGCAGTGATAGTGCCCATGAAGGGGACCTTGTTGGGCCCGCCCCTTTCACGGTTATCGCTTCTCGGCCTTTTGGCTAAGATCAAGTGTAGTATCTGTTCTTATCAGTGTACTTACCTGGCAGGGGAGATACCATGATCGCTACGGTCTGAAGAACTCCAAGCATTGTGGTAGAGATTTTGCGTAGTACGATTGCAGTACTTTTCGTTCTTATTAGAACCGCATTTCTCTAGAGCATACCACCTGAAGATCGTCTCCTGCCTGCCTCGGAACATCTGAAGAAGGAGAAGATCTTGAAGACTGCAGCTCCGGAAGAAGCCGACGAAGAACCTGGAAGAAGGGAATCGGCGGTGAATTCCGGAACAGCGGTGAAGAGGAAGGCGGCGCAGAATCTTTTCGAAGAAACTCGCTGCCTCTGGAGAAGGATTTGCATAGCTCCTCCCACCGGGACCGGATCTGCATAGCTCCTCCCACCCGGGAAAGAAGACTTTGCGAAGCCTCTCTCCACAAGCAAGCAAGGAAGCGGAAAAGAGCCTGCTGGAAGAAGCCATGGCCTCAACCAGCAAGTCCACCCAGGAGGCTGCAGGGCAAGGCCTGGAGGTCCAGCCCCAACCACAGCAAGCTTCAACCTCCACCACGGCAAGGCAGAAGGGCGGCAGAATTCCTAACCTGGAAGCTCCAACCCTGGAGCCCTGGATGAGGCAGACTGTTGCCTTGAAGCTCAAGCCCGTGGACGGAAGGGTGCCGGACATGTCCCACGACGTGTTCTGCAAGAAGATGCTGGCGGATCAAGGCTTCCCCACGGCTGACACCCTGGGAATAGCAACCTTCTTTTCGGGAATCTTCTACATCACCTTTGCCACCATTGGGACCTGTAGAAGATACTGGGAGGTGGTGAAAGCGGCGAGTCCCGAATCCCCTTTCTCTCGCTTTGTGGGCAACTGCCTTATTCAAAGAGAGGAGAGGCGGGTGACGGTCTCAATGCGGAACCCACACACCCCAGGCACGGACATCTCGACCTTCCTGAAGCGCTTCTGCACCGTGGTGAGGGAGCCCACCCGCATCCTGAACTCACTCGGATACTGGACCTGCAAGTGGTCTGTGGTCGTCAGACTCAACAAGAACCCTGCTTCTCCAGACGGACTACAGCACCTGCCAACGACATTTTCCTTGGGCAACTCCACAGGACTTATCTTCTACCCGGACATGCCGCAGACCTGCAGGAGATGTGGCAAGATGGGCCACGAGGGCAAGGACTGTACGGAGGATGCCTGCAGGTATTGCCGTGTGACAGGTCACACGACCAAGGACTGCCCCAAGAGCAAGACCTGCAACCTCTGCGGACTGGCAGCCCACAGCTACAAGGACTGCCCCCAGAGGGAGAGAACATGGGCATCTGTGGCAGCGAGAGCACCGAAGCCAGCCCCAGCTCCGGAGCCAACACCACGGATGGCCAAGCCGACCAAGGAGGGTAAGAAGGCGAAAGCCACCACCCCTGCCCCGTCCCGCCCCTCCCCTGCACCTCCCGCCCCATCCCCTGCCCCTCCCGCCCCATCTCCTGCCCCATCCCGCCCCACCCCTGCCCCATCCCGTCCCACCCCTGCCCCATCCCGTCCCACCCCTGCCCCTCCTGCCCCATCCCGTCCCACCCCTGCCCCTCCTGCCCCATCCCGTCCCACCCCCACCCCTCCTGCCCCATCCCGCCCCACCCCTGCCCCCCGTACCCCACCCCGGCCCACCCCTGCCCCCCGTACCCCACCCCGGCCCACCCCTGCCCCGTCCTCCCCTGCCCGGCCCACCCCTGCCCCGTCCTCCCCTGCCCGGCCCACCCCTGCCCCGTCCTCCCCTGCCCGGGCACTCTCTCCTGCCCCCCGCCCCACCCAGCCTCCTTTCTCTCCTGGCCCAGCAGCACCTAACCCCCCTCCAGCTGCTGGTGCCCGCCCTTCGGAGGACTTTCCTGTGCTTCCTCCCCCAGGTACCATACAGAGGAAGAGGAAAGGAAGGGACAACGTATCAGAAGAGTCCCACAAAAGAAAGATAATCGAGACCTGCGAAACCCCTCAAGCTTCAGATGAGGAGGAGGAGATGGAGCAGGTCTGCGAGAGCCCTGAGGCTTCAGAAGGAGAGGAGGTGATGGAGCAGGCCCAAGTGGAGCAGGTCCAAGCAGAGCCAGTCCAAGCTCAATCTATGGAGGAGCTGCTGCAGGACCCAGAGGTTAAGAAAATCCTGGACACTCCGTCCAACACGGTCTACGACGAGTTCTTGGAAGGGCGCTACGAGAAGCCACACGAGCCGACAGGCGCCAGAGAAGAGGACCCGTCCGACCAGACTGGTAACTAGTATCAGAACTAACCTCTCTTTTTTTATTCCCATGGCTGATCTCAACATCTTCTGCATTAATGTGAGGAGTATTAGAGCTTGGTTTAGATTCCAGACTGTTCTTACGTTCTTAGATTCCCAGAGGTGTGATGTTTACATGTTGCAGGAATGTGCTTTGTCTGCTTCTAGGTCTTACAACCATCTGGCCAGGCAGTGGCCTCACGGCCCTTCCTACTGGTCTGGTGGGGGCGACAATAGGTCTGCGGGGGTGGCCATCCTGATCAGGGGAGGTAACTTTGCACTTGATTCCGTCCGGGAGCTCGTCTGTGGCAGACTTCTTGTCGCAGACGGTTCCTGGGCGGGTGAGCCCGTGCGGCTCATCAACGTGTACGCCTCCCCTGAGAGGGATGTCCGACTGGAGGTTCTCCAGGCCCTGCGGGCTGAACTCGCCACCACTAGGGCAGTAGTGTTGGGTGGTGACTTCAACTGCCCCATTGAGGTGGACGGGCGCAGTTCTGGCACATCCGCCAACCTGGACGTGACGTCTAAACTGCTGATTGAGATGGTGACGGAGGCATCCTTGCAGGACGTTGTCGGGTCCGTCGGGAACGGCTCCGTAAACTATACGTGGAGCCGCCCCGATGGCTCGCTCCGTTCTCGGATAGACTTCATCTTCACTTCGAGAGCAGTCAGAAAGGTGTCGTACTCTATGGTCCCCTGCTTCTTCTCTGACCACAGGGCCATTCGATTCCGGGGGACTCTGGGCCATGGATTCCCACCTGGCCCAGGCTCCTGGAAGTTGAATTGTGCCCTGTTGGAGCAGAGGGAGGTCATGGAGGAACTTAGGGATGCGTACCTTATATGGCGAAATGACAAATGTCTGTTCAAGTGCATCAGCGACTGGTGGGAATATGTTAAAGTCGAATTCCGTTGTTTCTTTCAGGCAAAAGGCAGACAACAGGCGTGTGCGAAGAAGTGGGACTTGAGGAAACTGCAGCGCGAGCTGCGGTCCCTGCAGGACCTGCTCCAGTGTGGCTGGGACGTCAGGGAGGAGCTGGAGGAGACCAAAAAGAGCTTGAAAAGGCACTTTGAGGAGGAATCCAAGCGAATCGTCTTTCGTTCCAAGGTGGAGAACCTGGAGAAGGGTGAGAAATGTAACTCTTTCTTTTTCAGGAAGCTCCATGCCGGCCACACGCCCCTGACTGAGCTACGAGATGAGACCGGACACATGAGGAGCGGCAAGGAGGAAGTGATGGGGGTCGTCCACGACTTCTACAGCAACCTCTACGCCCCCAAGTCATCCGACCCCGAAGCCGCCGAGAGGTTCCTGTCAGGTGTCACTAACGTTGTTGATCCCGCAGGTGCGGCGGCTATGGACGATCCCTTGACGGTGGGGGAGCTGCTCTCTGCCGCTAAATCCTTTAAGCCCGGCAGGACCCCGGGCAGTGACGGTCTCCCGGCCGAGCTCTACGTAGCGCTGGGTGACCTGACCTGTCCGGACCTGTTGGAGGTGTACGAGGAGATGGTGGTGGGGGGCAGAATGCCTCCGTCGTTGAGGGAAGGGATGATCACGATCTTGTATAAGCGGAAGGGGGAGAGATGTGACCTGAAAAACTGGCGTCCCATCTCTCTCCTGAACGTGGACTACAAGATCCTCGCCAAGGTGCTGGCCAACAGGCTGAAACCTGTCATGGGGCAGATCGTCCATCCGGACCAGACCTGCAGCATTCCTGGCCGCAGGATTGCCGACAGCCTTGCCCTTGTGAGAGACACGGTCCATTACATCCAGGACCGCGGGGGCCGCGCCGCCCTGGTCAGCTTAGATCAGGAGAAGGCGTTCGACCGTGTCTCCCACGCATTCATGGACAGGGTTTTGCGCAGGCTGGGTCTGGGGAAGATGTTTTGCTCTTTTGTTAACGTTATGTATTTTGACATTTACAGCACGGTGTTGGTGAACGGCTGGAAGACTGACCCCTTTTCCATTCTTTCAGGGGTTAGACAAGGCTGCCCTCTTTCACCTCTCCTTTTTGTTTGTGTTATAGAGCTCTTCGCTGAGACTATCCGGCAGAGTGGAGAGATCAGAGGGATCACCGCACCAGGACCAGATCGCCACGAGGTCAAGTGCTCGCTCTACATGGACGACGTGACCGTCTTCTGCGCTGACCAGCGTTCGGTGACTGCACTCGTCCAGACCTGCGAGGACTTCGGCAGAGCTTCGGGGGCAAAAGTCAACTGCGGGAAGTCGGAGGCCATGCTCTTCGGGGAGTGGCACCTGGCTTCTTCCGCCCCCTTCCCCTTTACTATTAAGCCGGACTTCATTCAAATTCTTGGAGTCTGGTTCGGGAAGGAAGGAGCGGCCCTTAAGTCTTGGCAAGACCGACTAGGAAGGATAAACTCAAAGATCGGACTGTGGAGCTCCAGAAAGCTCACGATGGAAGGCAAGGCACTTGTCCTGCGGAGTGAAGTTTTGCCTGTGCTCCAATATACCGCACAGGCCTGGCCTCCCCATACCACCGTTTGCAAGGCCATCACCCGGACAGTATTTGGCTTCGTCTGGGGCAAAATGGACAGAGTCAAGAGGACCGTGATGTACAAGGAACCCCGCAAGGGTGGGAAGGGAATACCCGACATCCCCGCTCTGCTGAGGGCCTCCTTTGCATGTGTCACGGTGCAGCGGACTCTTGTAGAAAAGACTGGCTCAGCGGGCAGGTCCATGTCTCGCTTGCTTCTCATGCCCCTCTGGAGACAGCTGGGCTGGGACAAGTGGGACAGCTCCATCCCTTACAACTGGAACACTCCCTGGTTCTATGGGGATGTTGTCCGGTTTGTGAGGGAGCACCAGCTGGAAGGACTGAAACCAGACCTATGGAAGCCAAAGACAATCCACAAGCTCATCCGAGCTAAGGACTCGACCGAGCTGGTTCCGGGACTCCCCGCAGCCACTGCAGAGACAGTTTGGAACAATGTGGCCTCAAAGCGGCTTACCAATGGACACAAGGACTTGTCGTGGATGGCCGTCATGGGAGGTCTCTCTCTCAGGTCATTCATGCATGCCCGCAACCTGTGCAAGACCCGGTACTGCCCCCGTTGCCCCTACGTGGAGGAAACATCTTTCCACGTGTTTTGGCAGTGCCCCTTTGCACAGGGTCTGTTGGACGCCCTAGAACAGGAACTCAGAGACTCAGTGCCCAGGAGCTGCCTATCGTACCATTCGGTGCTTTACGGCCTGTTCCCTGGGACCCACGACGTGGAGGCCATCCAGGAGGCCTGGCGCCTTATGAACTGTTTTAAGGACGCAGTGTGGCTCTCCAGGAACCGCCTCGTGATCAACAGGGAAAACATGTCCGTCCGGGACTGCCGCAGGTTCATCAAGAACCTGCTTAGAGACTATTCCATCTTGGACAGCTCGGCCGTTGATGAGGAAGAAGAGGAGTGAAGACCCCTCTCCTTCTCCCATGTCTCCCTGAAGATACAGCCCAACAGTTTGGCCCTGTGATCCGCCCCCTCCCTACCCCCACATAGTCGCCCACACCCCTACCCCGATCACAGATTGTATTATTTGGTTTTTGTTTGATCTCTTGTGCTTTTCTATTGCAGGATTGAGCTGAATGTTAGAGTAGCATGGTGTGCGATGTATAGCTTAGGGAACCTTTGCTGTGTATTGTACTATCATGCTTTGTGTGACTGTAATTTATTGTACGACTTGTAATGACTGAACGGAAAATAAAGCTCTTTCAATCAAAAAATCTGTTCTTATCAGTTTAATATCTGATACGTCCCCTATCTGGGGACCATATATTAAATGGATTTTTGAGAACGGGGGCCGATTTCGAAGCTTGCTTCCGTCGCCCTATGCATTGACCCGATATGGCAGTATCTTCGGGTACAGTGCACCACCCCCTTACAGGGTTAAAAAGAAAGATTCCTACTTTCATTGCTACCTGCTTGCTGGCTAGCCAGCTAGCCAGCCCTGTGGGCCTTGCTGCTGCTGCTGCAGCCAAAAAACAAAAGGTGGTGCTGCTGCTGCTTCTGCTGCTTCTGCTTCTGCTTGTGTCTGGCCGCTGTTGGAGCGTCCAGGCACAGGACTTCTGCTGCTGCTGACTAAATGGCCTCCTTAATTGGATCATTTGAGTAGCCAGCACACCTGTGCAGGTAGGGCATGACATGATAGGCAGCTGCCTTGATAGCGGGTGGGTGCTGAATGTTCCTAATTGACAAAATAAGATTAATGCTTATGAAGAAATATAAAATCTCATCCCTTCCCCAATATCGCGCCACACCCCTACCCCTTAATTCCCTGGTTGAACTTGATGGACATATGTCTTTTTTCGACCGTACTAACTATGTAACTATGTAACATAACATGGGGGGGGTCTCCTGGCTGTTCACACAGGTGTGTCATTGCTGTACATTGACCATGCATTGCTTCTGTGGTATTGCAAAGGCAAAGACAAATGCTTCCAGCCATCCATTGCACTAATGGATTGGTCATCAGCTGGCTGTCTATGTCCCGCATCAATATAGACCAAAGTACAGAGGGTTAGGCTATGCTATTGTGCACCTACCTGATGCATCAGAAGGTGCGAGGCCCTTGCTAAATTCTGTGCACAGACTTTGAGATCTATGCTTTAGACTGTATCTAAACCTGCTCCAACATGGACTGACATTCTGGCCTACTTTCAGCCGATGCGACTTGTCTGTCGCTGAACAGTCGCTTTTTATGTATTCAGCACCTATGTATAATGTTGTAAAAATGCTCTAGAAGCTAAAGTCGCAGAAATGTCACACATATTTGGCCTGCAACTTTCTGTGCGACAAATTCAGACAGGAAAAATCAGTATAAATCCTTAGAAAATTATCCCCCAGTGTCTCCATCTGCTGGCGGTATTGAATAAGCATTGCTGCACTGATGGGGTATGCATTAGACGAAAAAAAAGAAGAAAAAGAAGAATAATACGCCCAGAAAAGAGGCGAAAAGGAGAAAAACGTAAAAAAACGTGAAAAAAAAGTAAGAGGAAGAGAAGGGAAAAAAAGGTGGAAATGGGTTTAAAAGTGATTTCGGCGGAGAAATATATATATATATATATATATATATATATATATATATATATATATATATATATACGCGCACACACACACATATATATAAACGTATTCTCCGTTGAGATATTGCAGCCGCTGCTGTGTCCAGGCCCAGGAGCCTTAGCACTGTGCTGTGATGTCACTCAATACCACTGACATCACTAGGTGTAAACAACATCTCTCCTTTGCTGTGTATGTGACTATGGAGCTGTTTGGTGATGTCGTCTATTATGGCCTTCATAGAAGCAACAGGAGATTGTTGCATCCATCTAGAACCCTCAGAACTACAGTGCTATGATGTCACTCACTTCCACAGGCCTTGCAGAGTGTAAACAACAACAACCCAGCTTTGTTGTGTATGTAACCATAGGGATTTGTGATGTCACCTAGAACCTTCACAGCAGCGACAGCTTTATGAGGAGCATCAGCACTGCTCTGCCTGAGCAGAACCATCACCGCCATAGGTTGTCAAATAACCCGGATTTAACCCACACAGGTAAGTCCAATGGGGTGCAGGCATGTCCTCTATGCTTACAGCTTCCCGTGGGTGTTGGTTTGATACCGTTTGGGGACAGCCAAGGAGGCATCTGCAGGCAACAAAGGTAGGTGTGTGCTTGTGTGTGTGTTTCCTATGCAGATCCTAAGCCCAGTGTCACATGCAAGTAGGAGGAGTAAGAAGGGTTCCTGGCAAATCCGGGTTATGGATTGCATTTAAAAAGGCCCCGTGGGAGTGCAATGGGCCCCTGTCTTGCTGCTTAGCAATAATGGTATGGGTTTAGGTTCTGCTGTGTGTACTGGTGGTTGACTGCCCCCCAGCCCAGAGTGTGCATGGAAAATTGTCTGGCAGCCTCCCTGACAGCAAGCAGTGATAGTGCCCATGAAGGGGACCTTGTTGGGCCCGCCCCTTTCACGGTTATCGCTTCTCGGCCTTTTGGCTAAGATCAAGTGTAGTATCTGTTCTTATCAGTTTAATATCTGATACGTCCCCTATCTGGGGACCATATATTAAATGGATTTTTGAGAACGGGGGCCGATTTCGAAGCTTGCTTCCGTCGCCCTATGCATTGACCCGATATGGCAGTATCTTCGGGTACAGTGCACCACCCCCTTACAGGGTTAAAAAGAAAGATTCCTACTTTCATTGCTACCTGCTTGCTGGCTAGCCAGCTAGCCAGCCCTGTGGGCCTTGCTGCTGCTGCAGCCAAAAAACAAAAGGTGGTGCTGCTGCTGCTTCTGCTGCTTCTGCTTCTGCTTGTGTCTGGCCGCTGTTGGAGCGTCCAGGCACGGGACTTCTGCTGCTGCTGACTAAATGGCCTCCTTAATTGGATCATTTGAGTAGCCAGCACACCTGTGCAGGTAGGGCATGACATGATAGGCAGCTGCCTTGATAGCGGGTGGGTGCTGAATGTTCCTAATTGACAAAATAAGATTAATGCTTATGAAGAAATATAAAATCTCATCCCTTCCCCAATATCGCGCCACACCCCTACCCCTTAATTCCCTGGTTGAACTTGATGGACATATGTCTTTTTTCGACCGTACTAACTATGTAACTATGTAACATAACATGGGGGGGGGGGTCTCCTGGCTGTTCACACAGGTGTGTCATTGCTGTACATTGACCATGCATTGCTTCTGTGGTATTGCAAAGGCAAAGACAAATGCTTCCAGCCATCCATTGCACTAATGGATTGGTCATCAGCTGGCTGTCTATGTCCCGCATCAATATAGACCAAAGTACAGAGGGTTAGGCTATGCTATTGTGCACCTACCTGATGCATCAGAAGGTGCGAGGCCCTTGCTAAATTCTGTGCACAGACTTTGAGATCTATGCTTTAGACTGTATCTAAACCTGCTCCAACATGGACTGACATTCTGGCCTACTTTCAGCCGATGCGACTTGTCTGTCGCTGAACAGTCGCTTTTTATGTATTCAGCACCTATGTATAATGTTGTAAAAATGCTCTAGAAGCTAAAGTCGCAGAAATGTCACACATATTTGGCCTGCAACTTTCTGTGCGACAAATTCAGACAGGAAAAATCAGTATAAATCCTTAGAAAATTATCCCCCAGTGTCTCCATCTGCTGGCGGTATTGAATAAGCATTGCTGCACTGATGGGGTATGCATTAGACGAAAAAAAAGAAGAAAAAGAAGAAGAATACGCCCAGAAAAGAGGCGAAAAGGAGAAAAACGTAAAAAAACGTGAAAAAAAAGTAAGAGGAAGAGAAGGGAAAAAAAGGTGGAAATGGGTTTAAAAGTGATTTCGGCGGAGAATATATATATATATATATATATATATATATATATATATATACGCGCACACACACACATATATATAAACGTATTCTCCGTTGAGATATTGCAGCCGCTGCTGTGTCCAGGCCCAGGAGCCTTAGCACTGTGCTGTGATTTCACTCAATACCACTGACATCACTAGGTGTAAACAACATCTCTCCTTTGCTGTGTATGTGACTATGGAGCTGTTTGGTGATGTCGTCTATTATGGCCTTCATAGAAGCAACAGGAGATTGTTGCATCCATCTAGAACCCTCAGAACTACAGTGCTATGATGTCACTCACTTCCACAGGCCTTGCAGAGTGTAAACAACAACAACCCAGCTTTGTTGTGTATGTAACCATAGGGATTTGTGATGTCACCTAGAACCTTCACAGCAGCGACAGCTTTATGAGGAGCATCAGCACTGCTCTGCCTGAGCAGAACCATCACCGCCATAGGTTGTCAAATAACCCGGATTTAACCCACACAGGTAAGTCCAATGGGGTGCAGGCATGTCCTCTATGCTTACAGCTTCCCGTGGGTGTTGGTTTGGTACCGTTTGGGGACAGCCAAGGAGGCATCTGCAGGCAACAAAGGTAGGTGTGTGCTTGTGTGTGTGTTTCCTATGCAGATCCTAAGCCCAGTGTCACATGCAAGTAGGAGGAGTAAGAAGGGTTCCTGGCAAATCCGGGTTATGGATTGCATTTAAAAAGGCCCCGTGGGAGTGCAATGGGCCCCTGTCTTGCTGCTTAGCAATAATGGTATGGGTTTAGGTTCTGCTGTGTGTACTGGTGGTTGACTGCCCCCCAGCCCAGAGTGTGCATGGAAAATTGTCTGGCAGCCTCCCTGACAGCAAGCAGTGATAGTGCCCATGAAGGGGACCTTGTTGGGCCCGCCCCTTTCACGGTTATCGCTTCTCGGCCTTTTGGCTAAGATCAAGTGTAGTATCTGTTCTTATCAGTTTTTCATGCCGGTGGACAGTAACGCCGGTATGGGGCTGGTGGGGATGGGTGCTGCATGGAGGATGCAGGTGTACCAGGGCTTTCCGGGGCTGGTTCTGAGGAATCAGCTCGACGGCTGCCCCGATGTGACCTGTTCCCTCCGGGTCTCGCCATGAGGCTGAGAGGGTCTAGAGCCGAGGTACTTTGTGCCTCGGGGAGTGGTGACCCCGAGGTGCCGAAACTCACTGGGAGAATAGGCTCACTGAGTTGAAGCACGGGCACCATAATCTCTTCACCTTGTGGCACTCACCTCTTGATTCCCGGCCTTCTGGCTAGGATCAGAGAAATTTTTATAGATCCGGCCGGATGTCCGGGCAGTATATCTGCACACATTCACTTATTTATTTCTTTTTTGTCTCACTGTGTCACTTTTTGCGTGTTGTGTGTTCACAGGATTTGTCAGGATGCGGTAGCCCTTCTGGGTGTCCCTCCTGGCGGTCTAGGGGAGGTGTGTGTGGCCATTAGGTTCCGCACCTCCCTGCAAACACCCCGGGTACTCCTGCTTTGGCAGGGTACCTACCGTAATCGGCTCTGCGGGCAGATACCTTGGCTAACGCCAAGGGGGATGCCGGGAGCATTTGTGGTCCCCTAGTAGCTTCGGCGAAAAGGGACATCGAACCTGGAACCTCGCAGGTACCTTTTGGTCCGGAGGCGAAGGGTAAGGTTTGTTGGGGGGCCTCTCTCCTATCGGAGAAGGGCTTGCGATAGACCGCATCCTTTGTGCACGTTTTTTTAGTGTAACACGTTTGCACTTTTTCTTGCACTTTGGGTGAATCGAAAGCACGTTCCTCGGCTTTAAAAAAAAAAAAAAAAAAAAAAAAAAAAATCTGTTCTTATCAGTTTAATATCTGATACGTCCCCTATCTGGGGACCATATATTAAATGGATTTTTGAGAACGGGGGCCGATTTCGAAGCTTGCTTCCGTCGCCCTATGCATTGACCCGATATGGCAGTATCTTCGGGTACAGTGCACCACCCCCTTACAGGGATAAAAAGAAAGATTCCTACTTTCATTGCTACCTGCTTGCTGGCTAGCCAGCTAGCCAGCCCTGTGGGCCTTGCTGCTGCTGCTGCAGCCAAAAAACAAAAGGTGGTGCTGCTGCTGCTTCTGCTGCTTCTGCTTCTGCTTGTGTCTGGCCGCTGTTGGAGCGTCCAGGCACAGGACTTCTGCTGCTGCTGACTAAATGGCCTCCTTAATTGGATCATTTGAGTAGCCAGCACACCTGTGCAGGTAGGGCATGACATGATAGGCAGCTGCCTTGATAGCGGGTGGGTGCTGAATGTTCCTAATTGACAAAATAAGATTAACCCCTTCCCGCTATTGGACGTATGCATACGTCCAGGCGAATTACACGTTCGCGCAAATGGACGTATGCATACGTCCAAGCGATCTCCTGCTCTGCCGCGGGCAGCGCAGGAGATCGCGGGTGGGACTCAGCTGTCAATCACAGCCGGAGTCCCACTGCAGCTGCCGGGGCCGCGATCGCGCCGGTCCCGGCAGCATTAACCCCATAGATGCCGTGATCAGTCTGATCACGGCATCTATGGTGTTTGCAGGGGGAGCGCTCTCCCCCTGCCCATCAATCGCGGCGCCGCGATAAAATAAGGGGGATCGGGGGTGTCCAAGACACCCTCGATCCCCCTTGAAGAGATAGGAGTGAGGTGGCAGGGTTGCCACCCCTCCTATCCCTGCTATTGATCGGCGGAGCGGCCGACCAATAGCAGACTGGGGGCGGGGGGGTTAAAGTTCGGTTCCCCGCGCTATGCCCGCCCATCGGTGTCCGGGCACAGCGGGGGGGGGAACCGTGCAGTAGCGGCGGCGGCGGCGATCACTTACCCGGCGGCGGCGGCGGCTGTGATCACGGCGGCGGTGGAGGTGAGTATGGCGCCGCGTGTGCAGAGTCTGTTGCCTAGCAACATCTGCAGGGCGACAGTTTAGAGAGTGGTCTCTAAACTGTCGCCCTCCAGATGTTGCAAAACTACAACTCCCACTATGCCTTGACAGCTGTTTGCTGTGTTGGCATGCTGGGAGTTGTAGTTTTGCAAGATTTAGAGGGGTTCAGGCTAGAGATCACTGACAGTGGTCTCTAAACTGTAGCCCTCCAGATATTACAAAACTACAACTCCCAGCATGCTCAGACAGCAGTTTGCTGTCTTAGCATGCTGAGATTTGTAGTTTTGCAACATCTGGAGGGCCACAGTTTAGAGACCACTGTCAGTGATCTCCAGCCTGAACCCCTCTAAATCTTGCAAAACTACAACTCCCAGCATTCAGGAACAGCAAATGGCTGTCTCGGCATGCTGGGAGTTATACTTGCGTGCATCCAGCTGTTGCATAACTACATCTCCCAGCATTCTCTTTGGCAATCAGTACATGCTGAGAGTTGTAGTTCTGCAACAGCTGGAGGCACACTGGTTGGGAAATACCGAGTTAGGTAATAGGTTCTATTACCCAACTCAGTATTTTCCAGTGTGCCTCCAGCTGTTGCAAAACTACAACTCCCAGCATGCACGTTCTGTCAGTGCATGCTGGGAGTTGTAGTTTTGCCCCCCCCCCCCCCCCCTCCCATGTGAATGTACAGGTTACATTCACACTGGCGGCGGATTACAGTGAGTTCCCTGCTTCAGGTTTGAGCTGCAGCAGCCGCAGCTCAAACTCCTAGCGGGAGACTCAGTGTAATCCGCCGTCAGTGTGAATGTAACCTAAAAACACTACACTTACATAAAATAAAGAGTAAAACACTACATATACACACGTACACTGCCCCCCCCCCACCACCACCCCTTCCCCCCCAATAAAAATGAAAAACGTATCCTACAGCAGTGTTTCCAAAACGGAACCTCCAGCTGTTGCAAAACAAAAACTCCCAGCATTTCCGGACAGCCATTGACTGTCCAAGCATGCTGGGAGTTTAGCAACAGCTGGAGGCACCCTGTTTGGGAATCACTGGCTTAGAATACCCCTATGTCCACCCCTATGCAAATCCCTAATTTGGGCCTCAAATGCACATGGCGCTCTCACTTTGGAGCCCTGGCGTATTTCAAGGCAACAGTTTAGGGCCACATATGGGGTATCGCCGTACTCGGGAGAAATTGCCTAACAAATTTTGGGGGGCTTTTTCTCCTTTTACCCCTTATGAAAAGGTAAAGTTGGGGTCTACACCAGCATGTTAGTGTAAAAAAAAAAAACATTTTTGTACACTAACATACTGGTGTTGCCCCATACTTTAAAATTTCACAAGCGGTAAAAGAAAAAAAGCCTCCAAAGTTTGTAACGCAATTTCTCCTGAGGACGGAGATACCCCATATGTGGGCGCAAAGTGTTCTGGGGACGCACAACAAGGCTCAGAAGGGAGAGTGCACCATGTAAATTTGAGGTCTAAATTGGTGATTTGCACAGGGGTGGCTGATTTTACAGTGGTTCTGACATAAGTGCAAAACAATAAATACCCACATGTGACCCCATTTTGGAAACTACACCCCTCACGGAATGTAACAAGGGGTACAGTGAGCATTTACACCCCACAGGTGTCTGACAGATCTTTGAAACAGGGGTCTGTGAAAATGAAAAATAAAATTTTTAATTTACACAGCCCACTGTTCCAAAGATACGTCAAATGCCAGTGGGGTGTAAATTCTCCCTGCACCCCTTATTACCTTCCGTGAGGGGTGTAGTTTTAAAAATGGGGTCACATGTGGGGGGTCCACTGTTCTGGCACCACGGGGGGCTTTGGAAATGCACATGGCCAAATTCTCTCTCCAAAAGCTCAATGATGCTCCTTCTCTTCTGAGCATTGTAGTTCGCCCCCAGTGCACTTCACGTCCACTTATTGGGTATTTCCATACTCAGAAGAGATGGGGTTACAAATTTTGGGGGGTATTTTCTGCTATTATCCCTTGTAAAAATGTAAAATTTGGGGGAAAACAAGCATTTTAGTGTAAAAAAAATATTTTTTTTTTACATATGCAAAAGTCGTGAAACACCTGTGGGGTATTAAGGTTCACTTTACCCCTTGTTACGTTCCCCAAGGGGTCTAGTTTCCAAAATGGTATGCCATGTGTTTTTTTTTTCTGTCCTGGCACCATAGGTGCTTCCTAAACGCGGCATGCCCCCAGAGCAAAATTTGCTTCCAAAAAGCCAAATGTGACTCCTTCTCTTCTGAGACCTGTAGTGCGCCAGCAGAGCACTTTTCATCCCCATATTGGGTGTCTTCTGAATCGGGAGAAATTGGGCTTCAAATGTTGGGGGGTATTTTCTGCTATTACCTTTTTTAAAAATGTTACATTTTTGCTAAATCAAGCATTTTTGGTAAAAAAAAATTATTTTTTTTACATATGCAAAAGTCGTGAAACACCTGTGGGGTATTAAGGTTCACTTTATTCCTTGTTACGTTCCTCAAGGAGTCTAGTTTCCAAAATGGTATGCCATGTCGTTTTTTTTTGCTGTCCTGGCACCATAGGGGCTTCCTAAATGCGACATGCCCCCCGAGCAAAATTTGCTCTCAAAAAGCCAAATATGACTCCTTCTCTTCTGAGCATTGTAGTTCGCCCGTAATGCACTTCAGGTCAACTTATGGGGTACCTCCATACTCAGAAGAGATGGGGTTACAAATTTTGGGGGGTATTTTCTGCTATTAACCCTTGCAAAAATGTGAAATTTGGGGGGAAACACACATTTTAGTGAAATTTTTTTTTTTTTTTTTTACATATGCAAAAGTCATGAAACACCTGTGGGGTATTAAGGCTCACTTAATTCCTTTTTACGTTCCTCAAGGGGTCTAGTTTCCAAAATGGTATGCCATGTTTTTTTTATTTGCTGTTTTGGCACCATAGGGGCTTCCTAAATGCAACATGCCCCCAAAAAACCATTTCAGAAAAACGTACTCTCCAAAATCCCCTTGTCGCTCCTTCGCTTCTGAGCCCTCTACTGCGCCCGCCGAACACTTTACATAGACATATGAGGTATGTGCTTACTCGAGAGAAATTGGGCTACAAATTCAAGTATAAATTTTATCCTTTTACCCCTTGTAAAAATTCAAAAATTGGGTCTACAAGAACATGCAAGTGTAAAAAATGAAGATTTTGAATTTTCTCCTTCACTTTGCTGCTTTTACCGTGAAACACCTAAAGGGTTAAAACACTTACTGAATGTCATTTTGAATACTTTGGGGGGTGCAGTTTTTGTAATGGGGTCATTTATGGGGTATTTCTAATATGAAGACCCTTCAAATCCACTTCAAACCTGAACTGGTCCATGAAAAATAGCGAGTTTGAAAATTTTGTGAAAAATTGTAAAATTGCTGCTGAACTTTGAAGCCCTCTGGTGTCTTCCAAAAGTAAAAACATGTCAATTTTATGATTAAAATATAAAGTAGACATATTGTATATGTGAATCCAAAAAAAATAATATTTGGAATATCAATTTTCCTTACAAACAGAGAGCTTCAAAGTTAGAAAAATGCAAAATTTTCAATTTTTTCATCAAATTTTGGGATTTTTCACCAAGAAAGGATGCAAGTTACCACAAAAATTTACCACTATGTTAAAGTAGAATATGTCACGAAAAAACAATCTCGGAATCAGATTGATAAGTAAAAGCATTCCAGAGTTATTAATGTTTAAAGTGACAGTGGTCAGATGTGCAAAAAAGGGCTGCGTCCTAGAGGTGAAAATGGGCTGTGTCCTTAAGGGGTTAATGCTTATGAAGAAATATAAAATCTCATCCCTTCCCCAATATCGCGCCACACCCCTACCCCTTAATTCCCTGGTTGAACTTGATGGACATATGTCTTTTTTCGACCGTACTAACTATGTAACTATGTAACATAACATGGGGGGGGGGTCTCCTGGCTGTTCACACAGGTGTGTCATTGCTGTACATTGACCATGCATTGCTTCTGTGGTATTGCAAAGGCAAAGACAAATGCTTCCAGCCATCCATTGCACTAATGGATTGGTCATCAGCTGGCTGTCTATGTCCCGCATCAATATAGACCAAAGTACAGAGGGTTAGGCTATGCTATTGTGCACCTACCTGATGCATCAGAAGGTGCGAGGCCCTTGCTAAATTCTGTGCACAGACTTTGAGATCTATACTTTAGACTGTATCTAAACCTGCTCCAACATGGACTGACATTCTGGCCTACTTTCAGCCGATGCGACTTGTCTGTCGCTGAACAGTCGCTTTTTATGTATTCAGCACCTATGTATAATGTTGTAAAAATGCTCTAGAAGCTAAAGTCGCAGAAATGTCACACATATTTGGCCTGCAACTTTCTGTGCGACAAATTCAGACAGGAAAAATCAGTATAAATCCTTAGAAAATTATCCCCCAGTGTCTCCATCTGCTGGCGGTATTGAATAAGCATTGCTGCACTGATGGGGTATGCATTAGACGAAAAAAAAGAAGAATAATACGCCCAGAAAAGAGGCGAAAAGGAGAAAAACGTAAAAAAACGTGAAAAAAAAGTAAGAGGAAGAGAAGGGAAAAAAAGGTGGAAATGGGTTTAAAAGTGATTTCGGCGGAGAAATATATATATATATATATATATATATATATATTTATATACGCGCACACACACACATATATATAAACGTATTCTCCGTTGAGATATTGCAGCCGCTGCTGTGTCCAGGCCCAGGAGCCTTAGCACTGTGCTGTGATGTCACTCAATACCACTGACATCACTAGGTGTAAACAACATCTCTCCTTTGCTGTGTATGTGACTATGGAGCTGTTTGGTGATGTCGTCTATTATGGCCTTCATAGAAGCAACAGGAGATTGTTGCATCCATCTAGAACCCTCAGAACTACAGTGCTATGATGTCACTCACTTCCACAGGCCTTGCAGAGTGTAAACAACAACAACCCAGCTTTGTTGTGTATGTAACCATAGGGATTTGTGATGTCACCTAGAACCTTCACAGCAGCGACAGCTTTATGAGGAGCATCAGCACTGCTCTGCCTGAGCAGAACCATCACCGCCATAGGTTGTCAAATAACCCGGGTTTAACCCACACAGGTAAGTCTAATGGGGTGCAGGCATGTCCTCTATGCTTACAGCTTCCCGTGGGTGTTGGTTTGATACCGTTTGGGGACAGCCAAGGAGGCATCTGCAGGCAACAAAGGTAGGTGTGTGCTTGTGTGTGTGTTTCCTATGCAGATCCTAAGCCCAGTGTCACATGCAAGTAGGAGGAGTAAGAAGGGTTCCTGGCAAATCCGGGTTATGGATTGCATTTAAAAAGGCCCCGTGGGAGTGCAATGGGCCCCTGTCTTGCTGCTTAGCAATAATGGTATGGGTTTAGGTTCTGCTGTGTGTACTGGTGGTTGACTGCCCCCCAGCCCAGAGTGTGCATGGAAAATTGTCTGGCAGCCTCCCTGACAGCAAGCAGTGATAGTGCCCATGAAGGGCACCTTGTTGGGCCCGCCCCTTTCACGGTTATCGCTTCTCGGCCTTTTGGCTAAGATCAAGTGTAGTTCTGCTCACTTGGTCTGGCCAGAGGGTGTCTGGGGTACCCGGCTCCTTTGCCTGGGGGGATCGTCCTTCTTAACGGAGGGACTTCACCCCCCTGCTGCTATTAGGGAGCCGGCTTAGTCCCCAGACAACGGGGAGCGATCACCACCACCTACCTGCTTACAGTGGGGGAGGTGTTTATCCTGATGGACATGGCTGGATCAAGTGGAGCATCATCAGAAGGCATCCCTGAGTATGCTAAGCTCAGAAATGGAGTTCGGATTTCCTTATTGGATACCTGCAAGAGAGGAAAAGGATTATGTTTCGTGGTCGAGGAGATCTTATTCAAGTTGCTGGAAATTAAGAAGGAACAAATCCTGTCTATGCTTGAATTCCCAAGAAATGGACACTACGATGTTATATTGGCTTCTGAAGAGGACTTTAATTTTTTTTGCAGCAAGTACCAGCAAAAGAAGGCCAATCCAGTTTTGGAGGGTGTGGAGGTGACCCCGCATTTTCCGAACCAGGAGAAAATATTGACGGTAAGGATGTATAGTCCATATATACTGGAAAAAGACATTGAGACTTTTCTTTCTAGATTCTGTGACAATATTCTGTCAAAGGGAAAAGTCCTGAACCAATATGGCCTATGGACTACAAAATGGAAATTTAAAGTTAAATTTAAAAAGGAACCTGACGGTAAAGTGATTTATCCACCTGGGCGATTCAAAATTGGATCGGTCAATGGTGACTTGTTCTATTCAGGGATGGAGGAATTTTGCCGTAAATGTAAACAATACGGGCACGGGAAAGACCTATGTACTCACTCATGGTGCTATAAGTGCCAGGAGGGAGGTCATGAAGCAGACACCTGCAACAACAACAAAAAAAAGAAGTGTCATCTGTGCGGTGAGGAAGATCACCTGGTAAATGTATGTCCCAAGAAACAAACAACAAAAAAGGAAACAGCTAAAAGGAGTAGGGAAGAAGAAGAAATTGGAGAACCTGAGTTGGAGGAAGTTCCAGCCAGAAAAGTGGCTGAAGAAAAGAAAAAGAAAGAAGAGGTTTATGTACCAATGGAATTTGGAGGTGTTTTGGATGGCATGTTGGAAAATATGCCAAAAAAGGAAAGAAGACCATTTGATATGGATTTAATGGAATTAAGGTCGAAATATGAAAATCGGTACGAGGAAGCTAGAGACAAAGTGTATTTTTCATTTCAAGCTGATATGGACAGATTTTTGGACACTTATAAAGTTCCATCTTGGTTGGGACTTCCAGTAAAAAGACAGATGATAAGAGGAACGATAAACCGTGGAATGATAGATTTCCTAATGGTATATGCCTGGAGAAATGGAATGTCTCTCTGATTAATTACTGGTGAAAGCAATGTTTGTTTGTTATTGTAAATGTGTATGTTTTTTTTTTTCTGGTTAAATCTTTTTTATTGATTTTATTTTGTGGTCATTAGTGTTAAGAAGAAATAAAAAATGGGTTACCTGATGATGAGCAACAATCGAGTTCAAATAAGATCTTGGAACTCTGATTGAGTTTCTGAGGGCTAACTTAATCTGTTCTTATCAGTTTAATATCTGATACGTCCCCTATCTGGGGACCATATATTAAATGGATTTTTGAGAACGGGGGCCGATTTCGAAGCTTGCTTCCGTCGCCCTATGCATTGACCCGATATGGCAGTATCTTCGGGTACAGTGCACCACCCCCTTACAGGGTTAAAAAGAAAGATTCCTACTTTCATTGCTACCTGCTTGCTGGCTAGCCAGCTAGCCAGCCCTGTGGGCCTTGCTGCTGCTGCAGCCAAAAAACAAAAGGTGGTGCTGCTGCTGCTTCTGCTGCTTCTGCTTCTGCTTGTGTCTGGCCGCTGTTGGAGCGTCCAGGCACAGGACTTCTGCTGCTGCTGACTAAATGGCCTCCTTAATTGGATCATTTGAGTAGCCAGCACACCTGTGCAGGTAGGGCATGACATGATAGGCAGCTGCCTTGATAGTGGGTGGGTGCTGAATGTTCCTAATTGACAAAATAAGATTAATGCTTATGAAGAAATATAAAATCTCATCCCTTCCCCAATATCGCGCCACACCCCTACCCCTTAATTCCCTGGTTGAACTTGATGGACATATGTCTTTTTTCGACCGTACTAACTATGTAACTATGTAACATAACATGGGGGGGGGGGGGGTCTCCTGGCTGTTCACACAGGTGTGTCATTGCTGTACATTGACCATGCATTGCTTCTGTGGTATTGCAAAGGCAAAGACAAATGCTTCCAGCCATCCATTGCACTAATGGATTGGTCATCAGCTGGCTGTCTATGTCCCGCATCAATATAGACCAAAGTACAGAGGGTTAGGCTATGCTATTGTGCACCTACCTGATGCATCAGAAGGTGCGAGGCCCTTGCTAAATTCTGTGCACAGACTTTGAGATCTATACTTTAGACTGTATCTAAACCTGCTCCAACATGGACTGACATTCTGGCCTACTTTCAGCCGATGCGACTTGTCTGTCGCTGAACAGTCGCTTTTTATGTATTCAGCACCTATGTATAATGTTGTAAAAATGCTCTAGAAGCTAAAGTCGCAGAAATGTCACACATATTTGGCCTGCAACTTTCTGTGCGACAAATTCAGACAGGAAAAATCAGTATAAATCCTTAGAAAATTATCCCCCAGTGTCTCCATCTGCTGGCGGTATTGAATAAGCATTGCTGCACTGATGGGGTATGCATTTGACGAAAAAAAAGAAGAAAAAGAAGAATAATACGCCCAGAAAAGAGGCGAAAAGGAGAAAAACGTAAAAAAACGTGAAAAAAAAGTAAGAGGAAGAGAAGGGAAAAAAAGGTGGAAATGGGTTTAAAAGTGATTTCGGCGGAGAAATATATATATATATATATATATATATATATATATATATACGCGCACACACACACATATATATAAACGTATTCTCCGTTGAGATATTGCAGCCGCTGCTGTGTCCAGGCCCAGGAGCCTTAGCACTGTGCTGTGATGTCACTCAATACCACTGACATCACTAGGTGTAAACAACATCTCTCCTTTGCTGTGTATGTGACTATGGAGCTGTTTGGTGATGTCGTCTATTATGGCCTTCATAGAAGCAACAGGAGGTTGTTGCATCCATCTAGAACCCTCAGAACTACAGTGCTATGATGTCACTCACTTCCACAGGCCTTGCAGAGTGTAAACAACAACAACCCAGCTTTGTTGTGTATGTAACCATAGGGATTTGTGATGTCACCTAGAACCTTCACAGCAGCGACAGCTTTATGAGGAGCATCAGCACTGCTCTGCCTGAGCAGAACCATCACCGCCATAGGTTGTCAAATAACCCGGGTTTAACCCACACAGGTAAGTCCAATGGGGTGCAGGCATGTCCTCTATGCTTACAGCTTCCCGTGGGTGTTGGTTTGATACCGTTTGGGGACAGCCAAGGAGGCATCTGCAGGCAACAAAGGTAGGTGTGTGCTTGTGTGTGTGTTTCCTATGCAGATCCTAAGCCCAGTGTCACATGCAAGTAGGAGGAGTAAGAAGGGTTCCTGGCAAATCCGGGTTATGGATTGCATTTAAAAAGGCCCCGTGGGAGTGCAATGGGCCCCTGTCTTGCTGCTTAGCAATAATGGTATGGGTTTAGGTTCTGCTGTGTGTACTGGTGGTTGACTGCCCCCCAGCCCAGAGTGTGCATGGAAAATTGTCTGGCAGCCTCCCTGACAGCAAGCAGTGATAGTGCCCATGAAGGGCACCTTGTTGGGCCCGCCCCTTTCACGGTTATCGCTTCTCGGCCTTTTGGCTAAGATCAAGTGTAGTATCTGTTCTTATCAGTTTAATATCTGATACGTCCCCTATCTGGGGACCATATATTAAATGGATTTTTGAGAACGGGGGCCGATTTCGAAGCTTGCTTCCGTCGCCCTATGCATTGACCTGATATGGCAGTATCTTCGGGTACAGTGCACCACCCCCTTACAGGGTTAAAAAGAAAGATTCCTACTTTCATTGCTACCTGCTTGCTGGCTAGCCAGCTAGCCAGCCCTGTGGGCCTTGCTGCTGCTGCAGCCAAAAAACAAAAGGTGGTGCTGCTGCTGCTTCTGCTGCTTCTGCTTCTGCTTGTGTCTGGCCGCTGTTGGAGCGTCCAGGCACAGGACTTCTGCTGCTGCTGACTAAATGGCCTCCTTAATTGGATCATTTGAGTAGCCAGCACACCTGTGCAGGTAGGGCATGACATGATAGGCAGCTGCCTTGATAGCGGGTGGGTGCTGAATGTTCCTAATTGACAAAATAAGATTAATGCTTATGAAGAAATATAAAATCTCATCCCTTCCCCAATATCGCGCCACACCCCTACCCCTTAATTCCCTGGTTGAACTTGATGGACATATGTCTTTTTTCGACCGTACTAACTATGTAACTATGTAACATAACATGGGGGGGGGGGGGGGGTCTCCTGGCTGTTCACACAGGTGTGTCATTGCTGTACATTGACCATGCATTGCTTCTGTGGTATTGCAAAGGCAAAGACAAATGCTTCCAGCCATCCATTGCACTAATGGATTGGTCATCAGCTGGCTGTCTATGTCCCGCATCAATATAGACCAAAGTACAGAGGGTTAGGCTATGCTATTGTGCACCTACCTGATGCATCAGAAGGTGCGAGGCCCTTGCTAAATTCTGTGCACAGACTTTGAGATCTATACTTTAGACTGTATCTAAACCTGCTCCAACATGGACTGACATTCTGGCCTACTTTCAGCCGATGCGACTTGTCTGTCGCTGAACAGTCGCTTTTTATGTATTCAGCACCTATGTATAATGTTGTAAAAATGCTCTAGAAGCTAAAGTCGCAGAAATGTCACACATATTTGGCCTGCAACTTTCTGTGCGACAAATTCAGACAGGAAAAATCAGTATAAATCCTTAGAAAATTATCCCCCAGTGTCTCCATCTGCTGGCGGTATTGAATAAGCATTGCTGCACTGATGGGGTATGCATTAGACGAAAAAAAAGAAGAAAAAGAAGAATAATACGCCCAGAAAAGAGGCGAAAAGGAGAAAAACGTAAAAAAACGTGAAAAAAAAGTAAGAGGAAGAGAAGGGAAAAAAAGGTGGAAATGGGTTTAAAAGTGATTTCGGCGGAGAAATATATATATATATATATATATATATATATATATATATATATATATATATATATATATATATATATATACGCGCACACACACACATATATATAAACGTATTCTCCGTTGAGATATTGCAGCCGCTGCTGTGTCCAGGCCCAGGAGCCTTAGCACTGTGCTGTGATGTCACTCAATACCACTGACATCACTAGGTGTAAACAACATCTCTCCTTTGCTGTGTATGTGACTATGGAGCTGTTTGGTGATGTCGTCTATTATGGCCTTCATAGAAGCAACAGGAGATTGTTGCATCCATCTAGAACCCTCAGAACTACAGTGCTATGATGTCACTCACTTCCACAGGCCTTGCAGAGTGTAAACAACAACAACCCAGCTTTGTTGTGTATGTAACCATAGGGATTTGTGATGTCACCTAGAACCTTCACAGCAGCGACAGCTTTATGAGGAGCATCAGCACTGCTCTGCCTGAGCAGAACCATCACCGCCATAGGTTGTCAAATAACCCGGGTTTAACCCACACAGGTAAGTCCAATGGGGTGCAGGCATGTCCTCTATGCTTACAGCTTCCCGTGGGTGTTGGTTTGATACCGTTTGGGGACAGCCAAGGAGGCATCTGCAGGCAACAAAGGTAGGTGTGTGCTTGTGTGTGTGTTTCCTATGCAGATCCTAAGCCCAGTGTCACATGCAAGTAGGAGGAGTAAGAAGGGTTCCTGGCAAATCCGGGTTATGGATTGCATTTAAAAAGGCCCCGTGGGAGTGCAATGGGCCCCTGTCTTGCTGCTTAGCAATAATGGTATGGGTTTAGGTTCTGCTGTGTGTACTGGTGGTTGACTGCCCCCCAGCCCAGAGTGTGCATGGAAAATTGTCTGGCAGCCTCCCTGACAGCAAGCAGTGATAGTGCCCATGAAGGGCACCTTGTTGGGCCCGCCCCTTTCACGGTTATCGCTTCTCGGCCTTTTGGCTAAGATCAAGTGTAGTATCTGTTCTTATCAGTTTAATATCTGATACGTCCCCTATCTGGGGACCATATATTAAATGGATTTTTGAGAACGGGGGCCGATTTCGAAGCTTGCTTCCGTCGCCCTATGCATTGACCCGATATGGCAGTATCTTCGGGTACAGTGCACCACCCCCTTACAGGGTTAAAAAGAAAGATTCCTACTTTCATTGCTACCTGCTTGCTGGCTAGCCAGCTAGCCAGCCCTGTGGGCCTTGCTGCTGCTGCAGCCAAAAAACAAAAGGTGGTGCTGCTGCTGCTTCTGCTGCTTCTGCTTCTGCTTGTGTCTGGCCGCTGTTGGAGCGTCCAGGCACAGGACTTCTGCTGCTGCTGACTAAATGGCCTCCTTAATTGGATCATTTGAGTAGCCAGCACACCTGTGCAGGTAGGGCATGACATGATAGGCAGCTGCCTTGATAGCGGGTGGGTGCTGAATGTTCCTAATTGACAAAATAAGATTAATGCTTATGAAGAAATATAAAATCTCATCCCTTCCCCAATATCGCGCCACACCCCTACCCCTTAATTCCCTGGTTGAACTTGATGGACATATGTCTTTTTTCGACCGTACTAACTATGTAACTATGTAACATAACATGGGGGGGGGGGGGTCTCCTGGCTGTTCACACAGGTGTGTCATTGCTGTACATTGACCATGCATTGCTTCTGTGGTATTGCAAAGGCAAAGACAAATGCTTCCAGCCATCCATTGCACTAATGGATTGGTCATCAGCTGGCTGTCTATGTCCCGCATCAATATAGACCAAAGTACAGAGGGTTAGGCTATGCTATTGTGCACCTACCTGATGCATCAGAAGGTGCGAGGCCCTTGCTAAATTCTGTGCACAGACTTTGAGATCTATACTTTAGACTGTATCTAAACCTGCTCCAACATGGACTGACATTCTGGCCTACTTTCAGCCGATGCGACTTGTCTGTCGCTGAACAGTCGCTTTTTATGTATTCAGCACCTATGTATAATGTTGTAAAAATGCTCTAGAAGCTAAAGTCGCAGAAATGTCACACATATTTGGCCTGCAACTTTCTGTGCGACAAATTCAGACAGGAAAAATCAGTATAAATCCTTAGAAAATTATCCCCCAGTGTCTCCATCTGCTGGCGGTATTGAATAAGCATTGCTGCACTGATGGGGTATGCATTAGACGAAAAAAAAGAAGAAAAAGAAGAATAATACGCCCAGAAAAGAGGCGAAAAGGAGAAAAACTTAAAAAAACGTGAAAAAAAAGTAAGAGGAAGAGAAGGGAAAAAAAGGTGGAAATGGGTTTAAAAGTGATTTCGGCGGAGAAATATATATATATATATATATATATATATATATATATATATATATATATATATACGCGCACACACACACATATATATAAACGTATTCTCCGTTGAGATATTGCAGCCGCTGCTGTGTCCAGGCCCAGGAGCCTTAGCACTGTGCTGTGATGTCACTCAATACCACTGACATCACTAGGTGTAAACAACATCTCTCCTTTGCTGTGTATGTGACTATGGAGCTCTTTGGTGATGTCGTCTATTATGGCCTTCATAGAAGCAACAGGAGATTGTTGCATCCATCTAGAACCCTCAGAACTACAGTGCTATGATGTCACTCACTTCCACAGGCCTTGCAGAGTGTAAACAACAACAACCCAGCTTTGTTGTGTATGTAACCATAGGGATTTGTGATGTCACCTAGAACCTTCACAGCAGCGACAGCTTTATGAGGAGCATCAGCACTGCTCTGCCTGAGCAGAACCATCACCGCCATAGGTTGTCAAATAACCCGGGTTTAACCCACACAGGTAAGTCCAATGGGGTGCAGGCATGTCCTCTATGCTTACAGCTTCCCGTGGGTGTTGGTTTGATACCGTTTGGGGACAGCCAAGGAGGCATCTGCAGGCAACAAAGGTAGGTGTGTGCTTGTGTGTGTGTTTCCTATGCAGATCCTAAGCCCAGTGTCACATGCAAGTAGGAGGAGTAAGAAGGGTTCCTGGCAAATCCGGGTTATGGATTGCATTTAAAAAGGCCCCGTGGGAGTGCAATGGGCCCCTGTCTTGCTGCTTAGCAATAATGGTATGGGTTTAGGTTCTGCTGTGTGTACTGGTGGTTGACTGCCCCCCAGCCCAGAGTGTGCATGGAAAATTGTCTGGCAGCCTCCCTGACAGCAAGCAGTGATAGTGCCCATGAAGGGCACCTTGTTGGGCCCGCCCCTTTCACGGTTATCGCTTCTCGGCCTTTTGGCTAAGATCGGGGTTTATTGCCTCGGTCGGCGCTGAGGGTGCGAGTGAACTGCGCCGCGACTAGCTGCGTAGGTGATCAAGACTGTGGTACTCGTTACCGACAGATTTGGAAAGATGGCTGGATCCAACATGTCTGCAGTGGAGAAGACCGTACGCATCAAGGTGCTAACCACGGATCGTCTAAGAAACAGCATTGAATACATCGGCCATACCATTGTTGAGCGACTGGCAGGATTTTCCTTGAGCGACCTCTTTTGTGTCCAGGAGAACAAGCGCCAAGGTATTTATGACGTGTCCTTCTTATATGATGCTGACTGCCAGAACTTTTATGAGTGCTTAAAACGGAACAGTGGAAGTGAGGTTTTGCGGGATGTGTCCTTTTATCCCCTTTTTGAAATGGGGACAAAGACTTTGTTTATCCACATGTACAATCCGTTTGTTGATGTCTCTATGATTAAGAACTTCTTGAGCATCTATTGTGAGTCTATTGCTGGTGGTACTAAGCAGACAAGCAGCATTGGTGTATTTAATGGCACGTATAAGTTCTTTGTGAAGTTGCGGCTTGATGGAGATTGCATTGGAGGCGTTAAGCACCCTCCGGCGAACTTTACCATTGCTGGTTTCAGAGGTTATCTCTATTACTACGGACAGCCATCTTTCTGTAGAAATTGTCTATTGTTTGGACATGTGAAGGAGGCCTGCCCTGGCAGTAAGAAATGCAGGAACTGTAAGCAACCGGGGCATGAGGCGGGTGCATGTCCACACCCGAGGACCTGTGACCTATGTGGGGAAGCTGGCCATGTGTACAAGAACTGTCCAGTGTTGAAGAGGAGGGAGGAGGAGAGGAGAATGGAAGAGGAAATGGTGGAGAGGAGGAGGGCAGCTGCAGCTGCGGCTGCAGTGGTTCCTGCAAGAGAGAGCGTTATTATTGGAGAGGTACAGAGTCCTGTGGTGGTAGAGGAGCAAGTGAAGGTGGTGGAGGAGCAAGTGGTGGTGGAGGAGGAGCAAATGGCGGTGCAAGTGGAAGAAGGGGAGATTGAGGATGCTCCCAGTCCCCCGGCTGAGGAGTCGCCGCAAATTGAAGAGTGGTCTTCTTCTGAGGGTGAAGACCGTGAGGAGAGACATAGAGAGAGAGAGGATGACTTTGATCTTTTTCGTCCCCCCAAGAAGACGGCCAGGAAGCTTTCTGGTGGACAGATGGAGTCGACGCTGGTGGCTACGGACAATCGGTATCAACCGCTATCTGAGAGCGACATGGATGCGTGCTCTGCGGGAGAAGCTTCTCCCACACCGCTGAGGAAAGCTACCTAAATAACTTTCTTCTTTTCTGTCAAATTCTTCCTTAGGGTTGTTAAGATGGTGGTATGTCTTTTTTAGTCGGTTCTATAAACGTTAGAGTCTTTAGAAGTAAAGTCAGAAGGACAGTAATTTTGGAGGACTTGGCAGGGAAAAAAGCGGACATTATTTGTTTGCAGGAATGTGGGCTAAATGATATTCCGGGGAAGGGAGAATGGGCTTATGGTCCTGCTGTTTGGTCGGTGTCTGGGCATAATAGGAATGATGGGGTAGGGGTGCTTTTTAAGAGCTTTAAGTTTGAAGTTTGTAGTTATGTGGTAATAGAGGAGGGGAGGTGTATCATGGTGGAGGTTAAGGTGCAGGGGGTTAAATTTAGGTTGATAAATGTGTATGCGCCGGTAAGGAGGGAGGAGCGGGTGGGGTTGTTGGAGGTAATTAAGAGGTTTCTGCCGGGTAAAATACCTTTGGTGTGGGTGGGGGATTTCAACTGTGAAATTAAGGGGAATGTGGATGTATCTGGGAATATTCTTAAAAGTATGGTGTGTGACTTTAAGTTAAAGGATGTGGCTGAAGCGTGTGGAGTGTGTCCTTTGTTAGATACATATTATTCCGATAGTGGAAGTCATAGTTCCAGACTAGATATGTGTTTTGTGTCTAAGGGTGTGTTATGTAAGAATTATATGCAAGAAAAAGTAGGATATTCAGATCATGAGTATGTGTGTTGTGAGTTAGTATTGGATGCAGATTGTGTGAGTGGGAGGGGTGTATGGAAATTAAATGTTAAATTGTTGGAAGTGGAAGGAGTGTATGATAGATATGTTAATAAGTATAGGGGTTGGTGTAAGAAAAAGAATGATTTTCCTGATATATTGTGTTGGTGGGAATGGGTTAAGGGTCAAACAAAAGTTTTCTTTAAAAGAGAGGGATATAAGCGGAATGCTGGGAGGAAGAAGAAGTATGAATGGTTGAATAAAAGATTGGTGTTTCTCAATAAGTTAAAGAAGTATGGCTGGAGTGTGGGTGAGCAGATTGAGGTTGTGAAGAGTGATCTAAAAAATTGGTTGAATGAGAAAGGTAAAGAGTTGATGTATCAAGCAAAACTTGATAAGTTAGAGAAAGATGAGAAATGTTCAAGATATTTCTTTAAAAAAGTTATTGGGAAGAGAGAGGATATGGTAAGAGTGTATGATGATGATGGCTGTCTGGTTAAAGGTAAAGCTGTGTTGGGAGTGGTTAAAAATTTTTATGAAGAGTTGTATGCGGTAAAAGATTGTGAAGAGGACTTGCAGGATGAAGTGTTGAGAGTGCTTGATAAGAGGGTGGATGGTAGTGAATATGGGACTCTGATGAGAGAGATTGGAGAGGAGGAAGTGAAGAGGACTGTGGATGGTATGTCAAGAAATAAAACGCCTGGAGAGGATGGGTTGCCTGTTGAATTTTATGCTTGGATTTGGGATGTTGTGAAGGATGATTTGGTGGAAGTGTATAGGTATATGTGGAGGAATGAGAGAATGGTGGAAAGTATGAAGAGTGGAGTGGTTGTGTTGATTTATAAGAAAGGTGATGTGAATGATGTGAGGAATTGGAGGCCGATAACTTTGTTGAATGTAGATTATAAGGTGTTTGCTAAAATAATTACAAATAGGATGAGAGATGTGGTTGAGCAGGTGATTGGAGAAGAACAAGTGTGTGGAGTGCCTGGGAGAAGAATAAATGAAAATTTGTGTTTGTTGAGAGATTTGTTATGGGATAGTATGAGTAGGAAACAGGAGGTTAGAGTGATGTCGATAGATTTTGAAAAGGCGTTTGATCGTCTGTCACATAGGTTTTTGTTTAGAGTATTAGTGAGAATGGGATTCCCGGGTGATTTTGTAAATGTTGTAAGGATGCTGTATGATGGAGTATATAGTAAGGTTTTGATAAATGGTTGGATGTCTGAGAAGGTGAAAGTATGTTCTGGTGTAAGGCAGGGTTGTCCGTTGTCCCCTATGGCTTTTATATGTGCTATGGAGCCATTATTAGAGATGTTGCGGCGGGATAAGTGTGTTAGAGGGTTAAAAATTCCAGGGAGTGGTGGGAGAGAAGTCAAAGTTTTGGCCTACATGGATGATGTGTGTATTTTGGGAGAGTCTGTGGCTGTTATGAGAAGGGCAAAGTTACTAGTTGGATTGTTTTGTGGAGCGTCTGGGTTTAAGGTGAATTGGGACAAAAGTGAGTATAAATGTTTTGGTAGTATGCAAGGAAGTGAGGATGTGGGTATGAATAATATTGAAGGTGGTATTCAGGTTTTAGGTGTTAAAATGGATGAAAGATTGGATGGGAGAGAAAGTTGGGATGATGTAGAGAAGAGAGTGTCCAAAAAATTGAGTCTTTGGAGGTTGAGAGATTTGTCTATGGTTGGGAAAGTGCTGGTTGTGAAAAGTGTAATATTGCCTATTTTATTGTATGTGGCAATAGTGTTTCCGCCAAGTTATATGGTTTTAAGGAAGTTAAAAAGAATTTTGTTTGTGTTTTTTTGGGGTACAAAAGTGGAAAGAGTGAGGAGAGAAGTTGTGATGAAGGATGGTAGTAAGGGTGGAATGGGATTTCCAAATCTAGATGTGTATTTGGGGGTGAATGTGGTGTTTGCGGTTAGAAGGATGATGAGAGGAGAAAAGAATTTTGCATGTATGTTGAGATATTTAGGTGGGCGTGTGTTATGCAAATTAGGTTGGCTGGAGAGAGATTTGAGAGTGCCTTATGCGTTTGTGTGCCCGAGTTGGTATTTGTATGTGGAAAAGTTTTTGGAGAGTTATAGGTTGATTGGTGTGAGAAAGGAGTTGTTTGAAAGTAAGAAGAATGTGTTTGGGTATGTCGCCGCAAGTGAGGTGGAGTGTCCGATTAATATGGTAAGAGGCCAGGATGTGTCTAAGGTGTGGAAGAGTTTAATGACAGATGGAATATCAAATAGACAGAGAGAGATAGGATGGCAGTGTTTGCATGGAGCCTTACCAGTAAGAGAGTTCCAAAGGAATAGAGGTATTGGAAGGAGTGAAATATGTCCGAGGGAAGATTGTAGTGGGGTTGAAAGTGTGATGCATGTGATTTGGAATTGTGACATGGCTCAGAATGTATGGAGAGGGATAGGTCCGTTGTGTAAGGAGTTGACTGGGATAAATAGGTTGTCATATGAGATTGTGATGTTTGGTCTTAGTATGATTGGAAGAAAGAATGAAAGAGTGTTGTTTGTGTTGTTGGCGATTGTGAAGGAAGTCTTGTGGGATGTTAGAAATTTATATGTGTTTAAGAGAAAAGATGTGACTGTGGAAGGAAGTTTAAGAATGATTCTGGATAGGTTGTACACCGTTTATTTACGTGATAAAAAGAAATTAGGTGAAATAGATGCAGAGGGGATATGGAAATTTTTGAAGTGGAGACATGTTGTAAGGGTGTAATGGTGATGGTATTTGAATTTGTTTTGAATTTGCTTTGAACAAATAAAGAATGACCTAATGATGAGTTAGACTTCACCATGAGTCAAAAATGACGCGTTATCTAAGTGGTGTTTAGTCTAAACCTAAAAAAATAAAAAAAAATCTGTTCTTATCAGTTTAATATCTGATACGTCCCCTATCTGGGGACCATATATTAAATGGATTTTTGAGAACGGGGGCCGATTTCGAAGCTTGCTTCCGTCGCCCTATGCATTGACCCGATATGGCAGTATCTTCGGGTACAGTGCACCACCCCCTTACAGGGTTAAAAAGAAAGATTCCTACTTTCATTGCTACCTGCTTGCTGGCTAGCCAGCTAGCCAGCCCTGTGGGCCTTGCTGCTGCTGCAGCCAAAAAACAAAAGGTGGTGCTGCTGCTGCTTCTGCTGCTTCTGCTTCTGCTTGTGTCTGGCCGCTGTTGGAGCGTCCAGGCACAGGACTTCTGCTGCTGCTGACTAAATGGCCTCCTTAATTGGATCATTTGAGTAGCCAGCACACCTGTGCAGGTAGGGCATGACATGATAGGCAGCTGCCTTGATAGCGGGTGGGTGCTGAATGTTCCTAATTGACAAAATAAGATTAATGCTTATGAAGAAATATAAAATCTCATCCCTTCCCCAATATCGCGCCACACCCCTACCCCTTAATTCCCTGGTTGAACTTGATGGACATATGTCTTTTTTCGACCGTACTAACTATGTAACTATGTAACATAACATGGGGGGGGGGGGGGTCTCCTGGCTGTTCACACAGGTGTGTCATTGCTGTACATTGACCATGCATTGCTTCTGTGGTATTGCAAAGGCAAAGACAAATGCTTCCAGCCATCCATTGCACTAATGGATTGGTCATCAGCTGGCTGTCTATGTCCCGCATCAATATAGACCAAAGTACAGAGGGTTAGGCTATGCTATTGTGCACCTACCTGATGCATCAGAAGGTGCGAGGCCCTTGCTAAATTCTGTGCACAGACTTTGAGATCTATACTTTAGACTGTATCTAAACCTGCTCCAACATGGACTGACATTCTGGCCTACTTTCAGCCGATGCGACTTGTCTGTCGCTGAACAGTCGCTTTTTATGTATTCAGCACCTATGTATAATGTTGTAAAAATGCTCTAGAAGCTAAAGTCGCAGAAATGTCACACATATTTGGCCTGCAACTTTCTGTGCGACAAATTCAGACAGGAAAAATCAGTATAAATCCTTAGAAAATTATCCCCCAGTGTCTCCATCTGCTGGCGGTATTGAATAAGCATTGCTGCACTGATGGGGTATGCATTAGACGAAAAAAAAGAAGAAAAAGAAGAATAATACGCCCAGAAAAGAGGCGAAAAGGAGAAAAATGTAAAAAAACGTGAAAAAAAAGTAAGAGGAAGAGAAGGGAAAAAAAGGTGGAAATGGGTTTAAAAGTGATTTCGGCGGAGAAATATATATATATATATATATATATATATATATATATATATATATATACGCGCACACACACACATATATATAAACGTATTCTCCGTTGAGATATTGCAGCCGCTGCTGTGTCCAGGCCCAGGAGCCTTAGCACTGTGCTGTGATGTCACTCAAAACCAGTGACATCACTAGGTGTAAACAACATCTCTCCTTTGCTGTGTATGTGACTATGGAGCTGTTTGGTGATGTCGTCTATTATGGCCTTCATAGAAGCAACAGGAGATTGTTGCATCCATCTAGAACCCTCAGAACTACAGTGCTATGATGTCACTCACTTCCACAGGCCTTGCAGAGTGTAAACAACAACAACCCAGCTTTGTTGTGTATGTAACCATAGGGATTTGTGATGTCACCTAGAACCTTCACAGCAGCGACAGCTTTATGAGGAGCATCAGCACTGCTCTGCCTGAGCAGAACCATCACCGCCATAGGTTGTCAAATAACCCGGGTTTAACCCACACAGGTAAGTCCAATGGGGTGCAGGCATGTCCTCTATGCTTACAGCTTCCCGTGGGTGTTGGTTTGATACCGTTTGGGGACAGCCAAGGAGGCATCTGCAGGCAACAAAGGTAGGTGTGTGCTTGTGTGTGTGTTTCCTATGCAGATCCTAAGCCCAGTGTCACATGCAAGTAGGAGGAGTAAGAAGGGTTCCTGGCAAATCCGGGTTATGGATTGCATTTAAAAAGGCCCCGTGGGAGTGCAATGGGCCCCTGTCTTGCTGCTTAGCAATAATGGTATGGGTTTAGGTTCTGCTGTGTGTACTGGTGGTTGACTGCCCCCCAGCCCAGAGTGTGCATGGAAAATTGTCTGGCAGCCTCCCTGACAGCAAGCAGTGATAGTGCCCATGAAGGGCACCTTGTTGGGCCCGCCCCTTTCACGGTTATCGCTTCTCGGCCTTTTGGCTAAGATCAAGTGTAGTATCTGTTCTTATCAGTTTAATATCTGATACGTCCCCTATCTGGGGACCATATATTAAATGGATTTTTGAGAACGGGGGCCGATTTCGAAGCTTGCTTCCGTCGCCCTATGCATTGACCCGATATGGCAGTATCTTCGGGTACAGTGCACCACCCCCTTACAGGGTTAAAAAGAAAGATTCCTACTTTCATTGCTACCTGCTTGCTGGCTAGCCAGCTAGCCAGCCCTGTGGGCCTTGCTGCTGCTGCAGCCAAAAAACAAAAGGTGGTGCTGCTGCTGCTTCTGCTGCTTCTGCTTCTGCTTGTGTCTGGCCGCTGTTGGAGCGTCCAGGCACAGGACTTCTGCTGCTGCTGACTAAATGGCCTCCTTAATTGGATCATTTGAGTAGCCAGCACACCTGTGCAGGTAGGGCATGACATGATAGGCAGCTGCCTTGATAGCGGGTGGGTGCTGAATGTTCCTAATTGACAAAATAAGATTAATGCTTATGAAGAAATATAAAATCTCATCCCTTCCCCAATATCGCGCCACACCCCTACCCCTTAATTCCCTGGTTGAACTTGATGGACATATGTCTTTTTTCGACCGTACTAACTATGTAACTATGTAACATAACATGGGGGGGGGGGGGGGGGTCTCCTGGCTGTTCACACAGGTGTGTCATTGCTGTACATTGACCATGCATTGCTTCTGTGGTATTGCAAAGGCAAAGACAAATGCTTCCAGCCATCCATTGCACTAATGGATTGGTCATCAGCTGGCTGTCTATGTCCCGCATCAATATAGACCAAAGTACAGAGGGTTAGGCTATGCTATTGTGCACCTACCTGATGCATCAGAAGGTGCGAGGCCCTTGCTAAATTCTGTGCACAGACTTTGAGATCTATACTTTAGACTGTATCTAAACCTGCTCCAACATGGACTGACATTCTGGCCTACTTTCAGCCGATGCGACTTGTCTGTCGCTGAACAGTCGCTTTTTATGTATTCAGCACCTATGTATAATGTTGTAAAAATGCTCTAGAAGCTAAAGTCGCAGAAATGTCACACATATTTGGCCTGCAACTTTCTGTGCGACAAATTCAGACAGGAAAAATCAGTATAAATCCTTAGAAAATTATCCCCCAGTGTCTCCATCTGCTGGCGGTATTGAATAAGCATTGCTGCACTGATGGGGTATGCATTAGACGAAAAAAAAGAAGAATAATACGCCCAGAAAAGAGGCGAAAAGGAGAAAAACGTAAAAAAACGTGAAAAAAAAGTAAGAGGAAGAGAAGGGAAAAAAAGGTGGAAATGGGTTTAAAAGTGATTTCGGCGGAGAAATATATATATATATATATATATATATATATATATATATATATACGCGCACACACACACATATATATAAACGTATTCTCCGTTGAGATATTGCAGCCGCTGCTGTGTCCAGGCCCAGGAGCCTTAGCACTGTGCTGTGATGTCACTCAATACCACTGACATCACTAGGTGTAAACAACATCTCTCCTTTGCTGTGTATGTGACTATGGAGCTGTTTGGTGATGTCGTCTATTATGGCCTTCATAGAAGCAACAGGAGATTGTTGCATCCATCTAGAACCCTCAGAACTACAGTGCTATGATGTCACTCACTTCCACAGGCCTTGCAGAGTGTAAACAACAACAACCCAGCTTTGTTGTGTATGTAACCATAGGGATTTGTGATGTCACCTAGAACCTTCACAGCAGCGACAGCTTTATGAGGAGCATCAGCACTGCTCTGCCTGAGCAGAACCATCACCGCCATAGGTTGTCAAATAACCCGGGTTTAACCCACACAGGTAAGTCCAATGGGGTGCAGGCATGTCCTCTATGCTTACAGCTTCCCGTGGGTGTTGGTTTGATACCGTTTGGGGACAGCCAAGGAGGCATCTGCAGGCAACAAAGGTAGGTGTGTGCTTGTGTGTGTGTTTCCTATGCAGATCCTAAGCCCAGTGTCACATGCAAGTAGGAGGAGTAAGAAGGGTTCCTGGCAAATCCGGGTTATGGATTGCATTTAAAAAGGCCCCGTGGGAGTGCAATGGGCCCCTGTCTTGCTGCTTAGCAATAATGGTATGGGTTTAGGTTCTGCTGTGTGTACTGGTGGTTGACTGCCCCCCAGCCCAGAGTGTGCATGGAAAATTGTCTGGCAGCCTCCCTGACAGCAAGCAGTGATAGTGCCCATGAAGGGCACCTTGTTGGGCCCGCCCCTTTCACGGTTATCGCTTCTCGGCCTTTTGGCTAAGATCAAGTGTAGTATCTGTTCTTATCAGTTTAATATCTGATACGTCCCCTATCTGGGGACCATATATTAAATGGATTTTTGAGAACGGGGGCCGATTTCGAAGCTTGCTTCCGTCGCCCTATGCATTGACCCGATATGGCAGTATCTTCGGGTACAGTGCACCACCCCCTTACAGGGTTAAAAAGAAAGATTCCTACTTTCATTGCTACCTGCTTGCTGGCTAGCCAGCTAGCCAGCCCTGTGGGCCTTGCTGCTGCTGCAGCCAAAAAACAAAAGGTGGTGCTGCTGCTGCTTCTGCTGCTTCTGCTTCTGCTTGTGTCTGGCCGCTGTTGGAGCATCCAGGCACAGGACTTCTGCTGCTGCTGACTAAATGGCCTCCTTAATTGGATCATTTGAGTAGCCAGCACACCTGTGCAGGTAGGGCATGACATGATAGGCAGCTGCCTTGATAGCGGGTGGGTGCTGAATGTTCCTAATTGACAAAATAAGATTAATGCTTATGAAGAAATATAAAATCTCATCCCTTCCCCAATATCGCGCCACACCCCTACCCCTTAATTCCCTGGTTGAACTTGATGGACATATGTCTTTTTTCGACCGTACTAACTATGTAACTATGTAACATAACATGGGGGGGGGGGGGGGGGTCTCCTGGCTGTTCACACAGGTGTGTCATTGCTGTACATTGACCATGCATTGCTTCTGTGGTATTGCAAAGGCAAAGACAAATGCTTCCAGCCATCCATTGCACTAATGGATTGGTCATCAGCTGGCTGTCTATGTCCCGCATCAATATAGACCAAAGTACAGAGGGTTAGGCTATGCTATTGTGCACCTACCTGATGCATCAGAAGGTGCGAGGCCCTTGCTAAATTCTGTGCACAGACTTTGAGATCTATACTTTAGACTGTATCTAAACCTGCTCCAACATGGACTGACATTCTGGCCTACTTTCAGCCGATGCGACTTGTCTGTCGCTGAACAGTCGCTTTTTATGTATTCAGCACCTATGTATAATGTTGTAAAAATGCTCTAGAAGCTAAAGTCGCAGAAATGTCACACATATTTGGCCTGCAACTTTCTGTGCGACAAATTCAGACAGGAAAAATCAGTATAAATCCTTAGAAAATTATCCCCCAGTGTCTCCATCTGCTGGCGGTATTGAATAAGCATTGCTGCACTGATGGGGTATGCATTAGACGAAAAAAAAGAAGAAAAAGAAGAATAATACGCCCAGAAAAGAGGCGAAAAGGAGAAAAACGTAAAAAAACGTGAAAAAAAAGTAAGAGGAAGAGAAGGGAAAAAAAGGTGGAAATGGGTTTAAAAGTGATTTCGGCGGAGAAATATATATATATATATATATATATATATATATATACGCGCACACACACACATATATATAAACGTATTCTCCGTTGAGATATTGCAGCCGCTGCTGTGTCCAGGCCCAGGAGCCTTAGCACTGTGCTGTGATGTCACTCAATACCACTGACATCACTAGGTGTAAACAACATCTCTCCTTTGCTGTGTATGTGACTATGGAGCTGTTTGGTGATGTCGTCTATTATGGCCTTCATAGAAGCAACAGGAGATTGTTGCATCCATCTAGAACCCTCAGAACTACAGTGCTATGATGTCACTCACTTCCACAGGCCTTGCAGAGTGTAAACAACAACAACCCAGCTTTGTTGTGTATGTAACCATAGGGATTTGTGATGTCACCTAGAACCTTCACAGCAGCGACAGCTTTATGAGGAGCATCAGCACTGCTCTGCCTGAGCAGAACCATCACCGCCATAGGTTGTCAAATAACCCGGGTTTAACCCACACAGGTAAGTCCAATGGGGTGCAGGCATGTCCTCTATGCTTACAGCTTGCCGTGGGTGTTGGTTTGATACCGTTTGGGGACAGCCAAGGAGGCATCTGCAGGCAACAAAGGTAGGTGTGTGCTTGTGTGTGTGTTTCCTATGCAGATCCTAAGCCCAGTGTCACATGCAAGTAGGAGGAGTAAGAAGGGTTCCTGGCAAATCCGGGTTATGGATTGCATTTAAAAAGGCCCCGTGGGAGTGCAATGGGCCCCTGTCTTGCTGCTTAGCAATAATGGTATGGGTTTAGGTTCTGCTGTGTGTACTGGTGGTTGACTGCCCCCCAGCCCAGAGTGTGCATGGAAAATTGTCTGGCAGCCTCCCTGACAGCAAGCAGTCATAGTGCCCATGAAGGGCACCTTGTTGGGCCCGCCCCTTTCACGGTTATCGCTTCTCGGCCTTTTGGCTAAGATCAAGTGTAGTATCTGTTCTTATCAGTTTAATATCTGATACGTCCCCTATCTGGGGACCATATATTAAATGGATTTTTGAGAACGGGGGCCGATTTCGAAGCTTGCTTCCGTCGCCCTATGCATTGACCCGATATGGCAGTATCTTCGGGTACAGTGCACCACCCCCTTACAGGGTTAAAAAGAAAGATTCCTACTTTCATTGCTACCTGCTTGCTGGCTAGCCAGCTAGCCAGCCCTGTGGGCCTTGCTGCTGCTGCAGCCAAAAAACAAAAGGTGGTGCTGCTGCTGCTTCTGCTGCTTCTGCTTCTGCTTGTGTCTGGCCGCTGTTGGAGCGTCCAGGCACAGGACTTCTGCTGCTGCTGACTAAATGGCCTCCTTAATTGGATCATTTGAGTAGCCAGCACACCTGTGCAGGTAGGGCATGACATGATAGGCAGCTGCCTTGATAGCGGGTGGGTGCTGAATGTTCCTAATTGACAAAATAAGATTAATGCTTATGAAGAAATATAAAATCTCATCCCTTCCCCAATATCGCGCCACACCCCTACCCCTTAATTCCCTGGTTGAACTTGATGGACATATGTCTTTTTTCGACCGTACTAACTATGTAACTATGTAACATAACATGGGGGGGGGGGGGGGGGTCTCCTGGCTGTTCACACAGGTGTGTCATTGCTGTACATTGACCATGCATTGCTTCTGTGGTATTGCAAAGGCAAAGACAAATGCTTCCAGCCATCCATTGCACTAATGGATTGGTCATCAGCTGGCTGTCTATGTCCCGCATCAATATAGACCAAAGTACAGAGGGTTAGGCTATGCTATTGTGCACCTACCTGATGCATCAGAAGGTGCGAGGCCCTTGCTAAATTCTGTGCACAGACTTTGAGATCTATACCTTAGACTGTATCTAAACCTGCTCCAACATGGACTGACATTCTGGCCTACTTTCAGCCGATGCGACTTGTCTGCCGCTGAACAGTCGCTTTTTATGTATTCAGCACCTATGTATAATGTTGTAAAAATGCTCTAGAAGCTAAAGTCGCAGAAATGTCACACATATTTGGCCTGCAACTTTCTGTGCGACAAATTCAGACAGGAAAAATCAGTATAAATCCTTAGAAAATTATCCCCCAGTGTCTCCATCTGCTGGCGGTATTGAATAAGCATTGCTGCACTGATGGGGTATGCATTAGACGAAAAAAAAGAAGAAAAAGAAGAATAATACGCCCAGAAAAGAGGCGAAAAGGAGAAAAACGTAAAAAAACGTGAAAAAAAAGTAAGAGGAAGAGAAGGGAAAAAAAGGTGGAAATGGGTTTAAAAGTGATTTCGGCGGAGAAATATATATATATATATATATATATATATATATATATATATATATATATATACGCGCACACACACACATATATATAAACGTATTCTCTGTTGAGATATTGCAGCCGCTGCTGTGTCCAGGCCCAGGAGCCTTAGCACTGTGCTGTGATGTCACTCAATACCACTGACATCACTAGGTGTAAACAACATCTCTCCTTTGCTGTGTATGTGACTATGGAGCTGTTTGGTGATGTCGTCTATTATGGCCTTCATAGAAGCAACAGGAGATTGTTGCATCCATCTAGAACCCTCAGAACTACAGTGCTATGATGTCACTCACTTCCACAGGCCTTGCAGAGTGTAAACAACAACAACCCAGCTTTGTTGTGTATGTAACCATAGGGATTTGTGATGTCACCTAGAACCTTCACAGCAGCGACAGCTTTATGAGGAGCATCAGCACTGCTCTGCCTGAGCAGAACCATCACCGCCATAGGTTGTCAAATAACCCGGGTTTAACCCACACAGGTAAGTCCAATGGGGTGCAGGCATGTCCTCTATGCTTACAGCTTCCCGTGGGTGTTGGTTTGATACCGTTTGGGGACAGCCAAGGAGGCATCTGCAGGCAACAAAGGTAGGTGTGTGCTTGTGTGTGTGTTTCCTATGCAGATCCTAAGCCCAGTGTCACATGCAAGTAGGAGGAGTAAGAAGGGTTCCTGGCAAATCCGGGTTATGGATTGCATTTAAAAAGGCCCCGTGGGAGTGCAATGGGCCCCTGTCTTGCTGCTTAGCAATAATGGTATGGGTTTAGGTTCTGCTGTGTGTACTGGTGGTTGACTGCCCCCCAGCCCAGAGTGTGCATGGAAAATTGTCTGGCAGCCTCCCTGACAGCAAGCAGTGATAGTGCCCATGAAGGGCACCTTGTTGGGCCCGCCCCTTTCACGGTTATCGCTTCTCGGCCTTTTGGCTAAGATCAAGTGTCTTGCCCTAAGGTATTCGGGTACCCCTCTCCTCGGCCTTGTGGGATCGCCCAGGTTTATTGCCTGGGCTTCACCCACCTGCTGCTATTGGGGAGAGGGCTTAGTCCCAGGATAACGGGAAGGTGATCATCGGAGGACGGGTCTGCCGGAGAGGATGGCTAATGCGCCGAACGCTCCTAATACAGTACGGCTGTTTATCGAGGAGGAAAAGAGGAGTGCCTACGGGATTTTGCATGTCCAGCAGAAGGTCGTGGAAGGAGTGCTGAGGATGCCGCATGCTTCCATCTTCTGTGTCCAGGTCTTTCCCAGCCAAGGATTCTTTGACGTGACCTTCTACAACCTGGATGATCTCCGTACCTGTCTCTACCGGAGTAAGGAGAATGCTTCTCACCCTGACCTACAAGGGATCCGATTCATTTCCTGCGAGGCTCGGCCTAAGAAAGTTCCAGTGGTAGTGCATATGTACAACCCTTTTGTGCGGGATGAGGAGATCCAGACCTTTCTAAGAAGGTATTGTGTGTCTGTTTCTGGTGCGGAGAGGAAAAATAACATCCTGGGGACTTTCACAGGCATGAGACGTTTTTGGGTGGAGTTTAGGCCTGCCCCCGAGGGTGGTGCTGAAGGTTTTTGTCACCCCCCGCAGAACTTTGCGATAGGGAACAACAGGGGGTTTCTGCACTACCCGGGGATGCCAAGTTTTTGCCGGGACTGTTTTTGCTTTGGTCATACCAGAGAGAACTGTACAACCGGGCAGGTTTGCAGGAACTGCCACAAGCCTGATCACCGCACTGCAGACTGTCCCGAGAAACGCAAGTGTCATTTCTGTGGTTCTTCGGATCACCTGGCTAGGAGTTGCCCCACTTACCAGTCCGGGGCACCCCGATCATATGCAATGGCTCTTCGAGGTGGGACAGTTCCTGAGGACTCCAATGCTGCCAGGGCAGGCGATGCAGAGGTTAGCGTGCTGACCAGTGAAGCAGAGTCTGCCCCTGTTTTTCCTTCCATTTCTAGGTCTGTTCCGGATGCTTTGGTGGCAGAGGGGGAGAAGGCGGAGTCTGTTTCGGGGGCATCTGTTTCGGAGGCCTCTGATCCCCCAGAGGAGATGACTGTGGACAAAGAATCCTTGAAGAGAAAGATGCCGGTGGAAGAATCGGAGGATGACTGTCCGACTCCTCAGAGTCAAAGGATTGAGGACTTTCCTAGCCCGGGAAGGGAGGAGGCAGGTGGAGGGTCGTCATGTCAGATTGATTCTGACTCCTCTTTATCCTCCCTGGGCACAGGTTATTTGGAGGAATGTTCAGTCAAAAAATTGACAAAGACTCTTAAGTTTAAGGAAGGGGAGGCAAAAAATAAGGGTAGAGGTCGGGGAAAGGCTAGGCCTCCTTTTGATAATGCTTGATTTTGTATTTCCTTTTTTTCCTTCAAATGTTTGAATGAGTTTAACAATTGGTTCTCTAAATGTCCGCAGTATTAGATCTTTAGAAAGGAGATCCGCCATTTTTGATTTACTTTCTAGATATTCTTTTGATGTTCTAGGTCTCCAGGAGTGCTGCTTGGATGGGGAGCCAAATATCTCCTGGCCTTATGGGCAATCGGTATGGTCTGGTTCAATGGAACGTAATTCGGGGGTGGGGATTTTGTTCAAAAGTAATGAGTTTGTTGTTAAAAAAGTTGTCCATATTGTTCCGGGTAGGGTATTATTAGTGCATTTTATTTTCAGGGGTTTCACATATAAAGTAATTAATGTTTATGCTCCAACTGGGAGGAAGGAAAGAGGGGAGGTGTTTGAGAAATTATATTTCTTTTTGAGTGGGAGGGATGATGTGTTCCTTATAGGGGATTTCAATTGTATAATAACAGAGGGGGATAGGAGTAGTACTACGGTGGGTGGTGGGTCTGGTTTAGACAGTACTAGTAAGCAGCTTAAAGAGATTGTAAATTTATTTGGGTTAAAGGATTCCTTTGTTGCCCATAATGATGGTACTATCGGTTATACATATTTTTCTAACAATACAAGTTCGCGTATTGATTTCATTTTTGTCTCAAAACTAATGTCTGTTTCTAATTTCAGACGGAGGAGGTTACCGTTCACGGATCATGCCTGGATTGAGTGTGTGGTAAAAGGTGGTGGTCTAAGTGAGTATGGAAAGGGTGTTTGGAAGTTGAATGTGTCTTTATTGGATAATGAATGTGTATTACAAGAATATAGGGAGCGTTTTGATGGATGGGTGTTGAGGAAGGATGCATTTTATAGTGTGGTTGAGTGGTGGGAGTGGGTGAAGTTAGAGACTAAAAGGTTTTTTATTAAAAAAGGGTGTGAGAAAGGGAGGAAAGATAGAGAAGAGTATGAGAGATGGCAAAGAAGGTTAGAGTATTTGTATGAATTGAGGCGTTTGGGGATGAGTGTTGAGAAGGAGATTGAGGAAGCTCGTGGAAGTGTGAATGAGTGTCTGGAGAGGAATGGAAGGAAGATTATTGCACAGGCTAGGGTTGAAGTGAAAGAGAAGGATGAGAAATGTAGCAAATTTTTCTTTAAAAAGGCATTCAGTAAAAAAACTGAGATGATGAGTGTTTTTACGAATGATGGGGTAGAGGTCTTTGGTAAGGATGAGGTGTTAGAGGAAGTGTGGAAGTTTTATTCTGATTTATTCACGGAGAAGGAGCGGGACGTGACTCTAGAGGAGGAATGTTTGGGATATGTGGATAAGCGTTTGGATGAAATTGATGGGTTCTTTATGGAAGAGGATGTGAGGAAGAGTGAGGTGGAGGATGCTGTGAATGGGATGAAGAAAGGAAAAGTGGCAGGGAGTGATGGTTTGCCTGTGGAATTTTATCTTGTGTTTTGGGATATGTTAGGGGATTATGTATGGGAGGTGTGTAAGGAAGTACTTAGGAGAGGGAAGTTATCTAAAAGTATGAGTGAGAGTGTGACTGTGTTATTGTTTAAAAAAGGGGATAAGAGGGATCTTAAAAATTGGAGGCCTATAGCGCTCTTGAATTGTGATTACAAAATTATTGCTAAAGTTATTGCGAATAGGTTAAAGGATGTGATTGATTGTATGGTAGGTGAGGAGCAAATGTGTACAGTGCCTGATCGTAGGATTTCTGAATGTCTGTTAGGTCTGAGGGATGTATTGTGGGACTGTAAAACTAGGAAGCAAGGTGTGGCTGTTGTTACGGTGGATTTTGAAAAAGCGTATGATAGGGTGGTGCATGATTTATTGTTTAGGGTTTTGAGGAGGATGAATGTGCCGGACAGAATGGTGAAGTGGATTGAATGTTTGTATAGGGACATTTATAGTAAGATTCAGGTCAATGGTTTTCTGAGTAGGGAAGTGAGTATAAAATCTGGAGTGCGGCAGGGGTGTCCCCTGTCGCCAATTCTTTTTATTTGTATGATTGAGCCTTTGTTGGGGATGATTAGGAGAGATAAGGTGATGCGGGGTATAGAAATACCTGGTAGTCATGGGAAGGATATGCGAGTGATTGGTTACATGGATGATGTTACTGTTGTATGTAAGTCAATGGCAGGGGTAAGGCGTGCTAAGTTATTGATTGAGTGTTTCTGTTTAATGAGTGGGTTTAAGCTTAATGTTGGGAAGAGTGGTTGTAAATTTTTTGAGGGGTGGGGAGAGAGTGGGTTGTGCGAGTGGCCTGTGAGAGAGGGGGGTGTGGAAGTGCTTGGGGTGGTGTTTGATAATGATTTGTATGGGAAAGAAAGTTGGGAGAGGGTTTTGGGGAGGGTGGGGAATAAAATAAACTTCTGGTCTTTAAGGACTTTATCGATTGAGGGAAGGATTCTGGTTATTAAAGCTGTTATAATTCCTATTTTGCTTTATGTTAATTATGTGTTTCCTCCACCGGATAGGTGTCTGGCAAGAATTATCAGGCAGATCTTTGTTTTCTTATGGAATTCAAGGATGGAGAAATTGAGTCGTGGGAAGGTGGTGAAAAGCAGAATGCATGGTGGGAAAGGAATGATGAATGTGGAAGTGTTCCTGGCTGTGAAGTATGTCAGTTTTTGTCTCGCTGTAAGTAAGAAGGAATGTGTGTTTGGGTGCATGGTAAGGTATTTGGCTGGTAATGTGTTGTTGAAATATAAGCTAATGGAAAGGGACTTAAGGGTACCTGTAAGTTTTGAGGTTCCTTGGTTCTATCAGAGAATAGGGCGGTGTGTCAGGAAAAATAATCTGGAATGTGTGACTGAGTGGAATGATAGTAAGAAGGTGATGATAGTGTTGGAGCAGAGAGAAACAGTGGAATGTGTGGGAGGTCTGTCTGAGAAGGATTGTAAGGTAGTGTGGAAAAATGTCAGTCACAAGGAACTGACAAATAAACAAAAGGACTTGTCTTGGATGTTAGCTCATGGGTGTCTGCCAACAAGGGAATTTCAGAGGAGAAGGAGATTGGTAGACAGTGAAGTGTGTCCCAGGGATGGTTGCGGTGGATGTGAGAATTATGTACATGTGTTTTGGGAGTGTGGTTATGCGAAGTCTGTGTGGAGAAAAATGTCTGGTCTAATTAAAAATCTTACTGGAATTGAAATCTTATCCTTTAATATGATGATGTTTGGTTTGTGTGCAGTGGAGAGAGAGAAGGCAAGAGTGTTATGGTTCATAGTAAATTGTGTAAAAGAGGTTCTGTGGGATGTAAGGAATATTAGGATTTTCAATCAAACTGAAGTAAGTGTGAAGGAATGTCTGGGCATGATCCGTGGTAAAATTTACCTTTACGTATTATGTGATAGGAAAAACTATGGTTCTGATGATGCAGAGGGGATCTGGAAACACAAAAAATGGAAGTACTGGTTATGATTGTATTCTTATTTGTCTTTCTTTTTCTTTTCTTACAGATTATATCCTGATATGAAGGGACAGTTGGAGGGACAGAATCCGCTGCAATTTATTTTTTCTGAGGGAAAGTCATGAAGGGAAAGCTTTTTGTTATATGTACATGTAAAGACATGCTTCCTGTATATATTGTATATGTCAAATATGTGTTATTCATGTGTTTTCAGATGAATATGTAATTTTTTGAATGATTTACTTGGTTATGTATTGTATATTTCCTTTTCAATAAAAAAAAAAAAAAAAATCTGTTCTTATCAGTTTAATATCTGTTACGTCCCCTATCTGGGGACCATATATTAAATGGATTTTTGAGAACGGGGCCGATTTTGAAGCTTGCTTCCGTCGCCCTATGCATTGACCCGATATGGCAGTATCTTCGGGTACAGTGCACCACCCCCTTACAGGGTTAAAAAGAAAGATTCCTACTTTCATTGCTACCTGCTTGCTGGCTAGCCAGCTAGCCAGCCCTGTGGGCCTTGCTGCTGCTGCAGCCAAAAAACAGAAGGTGGTGCTGCTGCTGCTTCTGCTGCTTCTGCTTGTGTCTGGCCGCTGTTGGAGCGTCCAGGCACAGGACTTCTGCTGCTGCTGACTAAATGGCCTCCTTAATTGGATCATTTGAGTAGCCAGCACACCTGTGCAGGTAGGGCATGACATGATAGGCAGCTGCCTTGATAGCGGGTGGGTGCTGAATGTTCCTAATTGACAAAATAAGATTAATGCTTATGAAGAAATATAAAATCTCATCCCTTCCCCAATATCGCGCCACACCCCTACCCCTTAATTCCCTGGTTGAACTTGATGGACATATGTCTTTTTTCGACCGTACTAACTATGTTACTATGTAACATAACATGGGGGGGGGGGGGGGGGTCTCCTGGCTGTTCACACAGGTGTGTCATTGCTGTACATTGACCATGCATTGCTTCTGTGGTATTGCAAAGGCAAAGACAAATGCTTCCAGCCATCCATTGCACTAATGGATTGGTCATCAGCTGGCTGTCTATGTCCCGCATCAATATAGACCAAAGTACAGAGGGTTAGGCTATGCTATTGTGCACCTACCTGATGCATCAGAAGGTGCGAGGCCCTTGCTAAATTCTGTGCACAGACTTTGAGATCTATACTTTAGACTGTATCTAAACCTGCTCCAACATGGACTGACATTCTGGCCTACTTTCAGCCGATGCGACTTGTCTGTCGCTGAACAGTTGCTTTTTATGTATTCAGCACCTATGTATAATGTTGTAAAAATGCTCTAGAAGCTAAAGTCGCAGAAATGTCACACATATTTGGCCTGCAACTTTCTGTGCGACAAATTCAGACAGGAAAAATCAGTATAAATCCTTAGAAAATTATCCCCCAGTGTCTCCATCTGCTGGCGGTATTGAATAAGCATTGCTGCACTGATGGGGTATGCATTAGACGAAAAAAAAGAAGAAAAAGAAGAATAATACGCCCAGAAAAGAGGCGAAAAGGAGAAAAACGTAAAAAAACGTGAAAAAAAAGTAAGAGGAAGAGAAGGGAAAAAAAGGTGGAAATGGGTTTAAAAGTGATTTCGGCGGAGAAATATATATATATATATATATATATATATACGCGCACACACACACATATATATAAACGTATTCTCCGTTGAGATATTGCAGCCGCTGCTGTGTCCAGGCCCAGGAGCCTTAGCACTGTGCTGTGATGTCACTCAATACCACTGACATCACTAGGTGTAAACAACATCTCTCCTTTGCTGTGTATGTGACTATGGAGCTGTTTGGTGATGTCGTCTATTATGGCCTTCATAGAAGCAACAGGAGATTGTTGCATCCATCTAGAACCCTCAGAACTACAGTGCTATGATGTCACTCACTTCCACAGGCCTTGCAGAGTGTAAACAACAACAACCCAGCTTTGTTGTGTATGTAACCATAGGGATTTGTGATGTCACCTAGAACCTTCACAGCAGCGACAGCTTTATGAGGAGCATCAGCACTGCTCTGCCTGAGCAGAACCATCACCGCCATAGGTTGTCAAATAACCCGGGTTTAACCCACACAGGTAAGTCCAATGGGGTGCAGGCATGTCCTCTATGCTTACAGCTTCCCGTGGGTGTTGGTTTGATACCGTTTGGGGACAGCCAAGGAGGCATCTGCAGGCAACAAAGGTAGGTGTGTGCTTGTGTGTGTGTTTCCTATGCAGATCCTAAGCCCAGTGTCACATGCAAGTAGGAGGAGTAAGAAGGGTTCCTGGCAAATCCGGGTTATGGATTGCATTTAAAAAGGCCCCGTGGGAGTGCAATGGGCCCCTGTCTTGCTGCTTAGCAATAATGGTATGGGTTTAGGTTCTGCTGTGTGTACTGGTGGTTGACTGCCCCCCAGCCCAGAGTGTGCATGGAAAATTGTCTGGCAGCCTCCCTGACAGCAAGCAGTGATAGTGCCCATGAAGGGCACCTTGTTGGGCCCGCCCCTTTCACGGTTATCGCTTCTCGGCCTTTTGGCTAAGATCACGTGTGGATTTCTGTGCGTGGTTTGGGTTGAAAGGAGTGGTGATCGGGGCCCTCTTTACGGGGGGCCCTGGATTGTTGCTGAGCTGCGATCGTGGGTTTTACCTGCAAAAATGAGCGAGAAGGCGCGTGGACTTGAGGACACGGTGCGGATCTACGTTCCTGGCGAGCACCGGGGGACGATCGGACTTGACCAAATCGTTTTGGAGATTCTTCGCAAGCTTGATTACCTACAGGTATGGAATGTATTGGCTATACAGGATTTTCCTAGGCAAGGAATTTATGATATTACTTTTTGTGGTTCTGAGATTTGCCAGAGAGTCTATATGGATCTTGAAGAAATGAAGAGGAAAAGTGAGCCTGCTATAATGAAGAAGATTAAAGTGGAACCGTTATTTATGAATACAACAAAGGTAGTAATTGTCCACATGTATAATCCTAAGGTTTCTGATGAAATGGTTACAAACTTTTTGTTCCGGTATTGCGAGGAAGTGAAATTTATAGGAAGACTTAAGAACAAGTTTGGGTACTTTAATTGTAAGAGAAAGTTTATTGTAAAATTTAAAAAAGATGAAGGAATGCAAGATGGAAGGAAGAGCATACCACAGGTGTTTTCTATCGGAGGAGAGAGAGGTTTCTGCTTTTATGAAGGCCAGTTGCAATATTGTAGAAAGTGCCATGCCTATGGCCATGTGCAGGATTATTGCCCTGAGAAAGGAGAATGTTGCAGAAATTGTGGGAAAACTGGTCATGAAGCAAGTATCTGTACAGAGAAGAAGACATGTGATATCTGTGGAAGTGAGGAACATTTGGCAAGAGGCTGTGATATGTGGTATAAAAAGAAAAGAAGTTATGCTGATGCAGCTGGGAATAGAGGAGAACAAAGAGAAAAAGGGGGAGGGAGGTTTGTTCCTGGAGTTGGTGAGAGTGTGAGTGTGAGTGTTAATGTGGCACAGGTGGCTGAGGAAAGTTCTGTGATAGTGGAGCACATTAGCACTCAGGAGAGGTCAGGGGAGGAGGGTGTTTCCACTGCTGTGACTGGTGAGGAGACAGGTGTGGGAGGTGAATTTACCTTGGTGAAAAAGAAAAAAGCAAAAAAAGTGAAAGTGGTGGAGAAAATTGAGACAGTGTATGGTGATGTTCTTTCTAGTGAAGAGGCTATGGATGATATTGAATGTCCAAACCCAATTGTGGGGGAGGAGGAGGGAATGGAAGTTGTTGGGTCATCTCAGAGATCTCTAACACCTGGTCAGAGAGTTTCTCGCAGTAAGGAAGAAGAGGAGGAGGAAGATGAGGATGTGCAGGTTGTGAATAAAAGGTGTAAGACAGGGAGCTGGTCTGAGGATCAGGAATCCCTTGTTCTTGGTAGTGATAATGAAATAGACAGGGACTCTAACATAGGGTCGCCTGATTGTTTTGCAAGTTTACATAGGAAAGTTGAAGGCCAAAATGTTAATTTCTGAGTTAAGATGGATTTTAAAGCATTTGGTTTTCTTTTCCTAGTTATTATGACTTTGGTTGTAACAACTATTAATGTAAGAAGTATTGAGTCTGAAATTAGGAGAGCTGCAATTTTTGATATTCTTGAGAATGTTAGAAGTGATGTGATATGTTTACAGGAGTGTGCAATAAAGTCAGCACCTTATGCAAATGAGTGGAAGTGTGGGCAGTCCTTCTGGTCCACATGTGCAGAAAATAAAAATGAAGGTGTGGGGATTTTATTGCGAAACAGGGACATTAAAGTTTTAAATTGCCAAATTTTAGTACCTGGTCGTTGTATGGTTTTAATTTTTGAGGTTTTGGGTCAGAGGATGAGAATTTTTAATGTGTATGCTCCAGCAGAAAAACAAGCACGTTTGTCTTTTTTAGAGTCCCTTAAGTTTTTTATCCCTGGTCGTGAAGATACTATTATTGTTGGCGATTTTAACTGCATTAGATCCGTCAATGATCGTGAGAGCTCTGCTGAGGTTAGAACTGATATTACTTCCAATGTTTTAAATCAAATTATTCAAGACTTGCATTTTACTGATGTTGGACTGATGGTTAGCACTGATGAAAGATATACGTACATATCAGATAGTGGCCGCTGTAAATCCCGGATCGATTACATCCTGGTCTCTGATGGGATTAAGGTGGTCCGGTGCAATCAAATGATGTCAACTTTCTCAGACCACAAGATGGTGTCGGCTGAGATAAGTGTCACAGAGTCCCTTCATTTTGGGAGGGGGCTCTGGAAATTAAATGTAAGTCTATTGGAAGATGAGGAAGTAATGGCTGGTTTTAATCATGTGTTTTTATCCTGTGTTTCTAAACAACCTGATTTTAGTAATGTCTTAGTGTGGTGGGAATGGGCTAAAGGAGAGTTTTCTAATTTCTTTAAGATGTTTTGCATAAAGAGAGCACAAGAGAAGAGGAGGAGTGATGAAAGGCTTGTATCCCGGTTAGAGACTCTCTATAAGTTTAAACGTGTTGGTGTGGAGGTGGAGGATGAGATTGTTAAGGTGAAGGGGGAGATGAAAAAAAGGTTGTTGGAAAAGGGAAGGAATATTGTATATAAGTCTAAAGTGCAGCACCTAGAAGAAAATGAGCAGTGTACACGGTATTTCTTTAAAAAATGTTTTAATGCTAAAGGTGTTTTTAAATCTGTTTTTACCCCTACGGGGGAAGTTTTTGGAGAGGAGATGGTGAAGGAGATTGGCAGATTTTATGAGACACTCTTTAGTAATAAGAGCAGAGCCAGTGAGACGGAGATGAATGATTATTGTAATATTTTGGAGAATAATGTTCCTGTTGAAAAAGTAGATTTTTTAATTGATGATGTTAGTGAAGGGGAGATCAAGCAGGCCCTGGATAAGATGGCCAAAGGGAAGACACCAGGCTGTGATGGTCTCCCCGCTGAGTTTTATTCCGCGTTCTGGAATATTTTAAGTAAAGAGTTTACACGGGTGGTGCAATATGTTTTTAACTCAGGTGTTTTAGCCGAATCTATGAAGAAAGGGGTCATAACATTAATTCATAAAAAAGGTGATGGCAGAGATCTTAAAAATTGGAGACCTATAACTTTATTAAATTGTGACTACAAGATAATTGCTAAGATTGTGGCTAATAGACTGAGTGATGTAGTGGACCACCTTGTGGGAGAATACCAAGTTTGTGCAGTACCGAAAAGAAAAATAACAGATAATTTATTGCTTTTAAGAGACTCTATTTATTACAGTAACTTTAACAAGAATGCACTGTTTGTTGAGTCCATAGATTTTGAAAAGGCTTATGATAAGGTTGCACATGATTTTATGTTCATTGCTTTGAAACACTTAGGTATTCCAGAAAAGTTATTATCTGTTATTATGAGTTTTTATCATGGGGTGACAAGTCAGATTTTAGTAAATGGGCATGTGGGGCCTGCTTTTAATGTCTTGTCTGGAGTCAGACAGGGATGCCCACTCTCCCCAATTCTGTTTATATGCGTTATAGAGGGCCTGTTGAAGAATGTGCAGAAAGATAAATGTGTGAGTGGTGTTTTTATTCCAGGTAGTGATGGTAGTAAGTTAAAGGTTTTAAGTTATATGGACGATGTGGTTTTTACTTGTACATCCCAAGCAGATCTCAACAGAGTAAATTTGCATGTGAGGATTTTTTGTTGTGTGGCTGGGATGAATGTGAACTGGGGGAAGTGCCAATTATGCAGTTTTGGGAACCAAGAGAATATAGTAGTGGATGGTGTTAAGGAAAAAGAAGACATTGAAGTGCTAGGAGTAATATTTGACAAAGACCTCAAAGGAAAGAAAAGTTATGAGACTTTGGACAGTAAAATTGAGAAGAAGCTATCCTTCTGGAGGTTAAGGAACTTGTCACTTAAAGGGAAAGTTCTTATCATTAAGTCTGTAATCCTACCGCTTCTCTTGTATACGGCTATGGTGCTTCCTCCAGGGAAGTTATGGACTAGGAGAGTTACAAGGAAGCTTTTTGTGTTCTTCTGGGGGTCTAAGATGGAGAAAATGAAAAGAGAAGAAGTGATGAAGAGTATGAATTTGGGCGGATATAACTTTCCAAATATTGATCTGTTTTTAAAGGTGCACTATTTTCTTTTAATTTTTAAATTGATACAGTGCAATATTAGGGCGGCAGACATGAGTAAATACCTTGCAGGATGGTTGTTTTCCAAATGGGGCTGGTGTGAGAGGGATTTGAGGAGACCCATAGCACATGTGATACCTACCTTCTATGTGCTCCTCAGGTCTTTCAATGATCAATTTGGTTTGAGCTCTTTAGGTGAACCTGATAAAAAGAAAATAGAACAGGAAATAAGGAAAAATGAGAGATTATATGAAGTACCATTCTGCACTAATGCTCAGTCTGTGAAGATTTGGACGTTTTTTAAAGTTATTGGACTATCAAACAGACAAAAAGACGTTAGTTGGATGTCCTTTCATGGCTGCCTCCCAACCCGATCTTTTTTAAATGGAAGAGGTTTGAGAATAAGTGACAGATGCCCAAGAGAGGGTTGTGGAGGTAGAGAAGACTTAGTGCACCTTTATTGGGACTGTTTTTATGCAAAAGAATTTTTTATGTTTTTAAAGAGGTTTTTAATCCAACTCACTGGATATAATAGTTTTTCTTTTGAGAAAGTTTTTATTGGTCAAGATCTTAGTAAAAAGGAAGATACACGTACTAATTGGATTCTTTTTTCTGTTTTTAAAGAGGTTTTATGGGACTCACGCAATTTGCTTGTTTTTAAAAATGTTGTTATTTCTCCGAGGGAATTGAAAAGATTGTTTTTAGGGAAGATTTTTACTATCTTTCTACTGGACAAAAAGAGAATTGGTGAAGAAGAAGCGGAGAAAATCTGGATGCATACACGATGGAAGAATTTATAAGAAGTACGTAAAGGAGAAAGCTGTAAGTTTTTGACCAATTTCTGTGATTGTTTTTGACATGTTTTTTTTGTTTTGTTGTTTGGTCACTTTTTCTTGGCACTCGGTTCCCTTAGTTAGTTTTTTCCGTATGATGTTTTTTCAGATATTGTTTTAAGTGACGAGTCTTGGTAGGTGACCTGATGATCGTCCAAACAATAGTCTGTAACTGAGGAAAAAAAAAAAAAAAAAAAAAAAAAAAAAAAAAAAAAAAAATCTGTTCTTATCAGTGTACTTACCTGGCAGGGGAGATACCATGATCGCTACGGTCTGAAGAACTCCAAGCATTGTGGTAGAGATTTTGCGTAGTACAATTGCAGTACTTTTCGTTCTTATTAGAACCGCATTTCTCTAGAGCATACCACCTGAAGATCGTCTCCTGCCTGCCTCGGAACATCTGAAGAAGGAGAAGATCTTGAAGACTGCAGCTCCGGAAGAAGCCGACGAAGAACCTGGAAGAAGGGAATCGGCGGTGAATTCCGGAACAGCGGCGAAGAGGAAGGCGGCGCAGAATCTTTTCGAAGAAACTCGCTGCCTCTGGAGAAGGATTTGCATAGCTCCTCCCACCGGGACCGGATCTGCATAGCTCCTCCCACCCGGGAAAGAAGACTTTGCGAAGCCTCTCTCCACAAGCAAGCAAGGAAGCGGAAAAGAGCCTGCTGGAAGAAGCCATGGCCTCAACCAGCAAGTCCACCCAGGAGGCTGCAGGGCAAGGCCTGGAGGTCCAGCCCCAACCACAGCAAGCTTCAACCTCCACCACGGCAAGGCAGAAGGGCGGCAGAATTCCTAACCTGGAAGCTCCAACCCTGGAGCCCTGGATGAGGCAGACTGTTGCCTTGAAGCTCAAGCCCGTGGACGGAAGGGTGCCGGACATGTCCCACGACGTGTTCTGCAAGAAGATGCTGGCGGATCAAGGCTTCCCCACGGCTGACACCCTGGGAATAGCAACCTTCTTTTCGGGAATCTTCTACATCACCTTTGCCACCATTGGGACCTGTAGAAGATACTGGGAGGTGGTGAAAGCGGCGAGTCCCGAATCCCCTTTCTCTCGCTTTGTGGGCAACTGCCTTATTCAAAGAGAGGAGAGGCGGGTGACGGTCTCAATGCGGAACCCACACACCCCAGGCACGGACATCTCGACCTTCCTGAAGCGCTTCTGCACCGTGGTGAGGGAGCCCACCCGCATCCTGAACTCACTCGGATACTGGACCTGCAAGTGGTCTGTGGTCGTCAGACTCAACAAGAACCCTGCTTCTCCAGACGGACTACAGCACCTGCCAACGACATTTTCCTTGGGCAACTCCACAGGACTTATCTTCTACCCGGACATGCCGCAGACCTGCAGGAGATGTGGCAAGATGGGCCACGAGGGCAAGGACTGTACGGAGGATGCCTGCAGGTATTGCCGTGTGACAGGTCACACGACCAAGGACTGCCCCAAGAGCAAGACCTGCAACCTCTGCGGACTGGCAGCCCACAGCTACAAGGACTGCCCCCAGAGGGAGAGAACATGGGCATCTGTGGCAGCGAGAGCACCGAAGCCAGCCCCAGCTCCGGAGCCAACACCACGGATGGCCAAGCCGACCAAGGAGGGTAAGAAGGCGAAAGCCACCACCCCTGCCCCGTCCCGCCCCTTCCCTGCCCCTCCCGCCCCATCCCCTGCCCCTCCCGCCCCATCTCCTGCCCCATCCCGCCCCACCCCTGCCCCATCCCGTCCCACCCCTGCCCCTCCTGCCCCATCCCGTCCCACCCCCGCCCCTCCTGCCCCATCCCGCCCCACCCCTGCCCCCCGTACCCCACCCCGGCCCACCCCTGCCCCCCGTACCCCACCCCGGCCCACCCCTGCCCCGTCCTCCCCTGCCCGGGCACTCTCTCCTGCCCCCCGCCCCACCCAGCCTCCTTTCTCTCCTGGCCCAGCAGCACCTAACCCCCCTCCAGCTGCTGGTGCCCGCCCTTCGGAGGACTTTCCTGTGCTTCCTCCCCCAGGTACCATACAGAGGAAGAGGAAAGGAAGGGACAACGTATCAGAAGAGTCCCACAAAAGAAAGATAATCGAGACCTGCGAGACCCCTCAAGCTTCAGATGAGGAGGAGGAGATGGAGCAGGTCTGCGAGAGCCTTGAGGCTTCAGAAGGAGAGGAGGTGATGGAGCAGGCCCAAGTGGAGCAGGTCCAAGCAGAGCCAGTCCAAGCTCAATCTATGGAGGAGCTGCTGCAGGACCCAGAGGTTAAGAAAATCCTGGACACTCCGTCCAACACGGTCTACGACGAGTTCTTGGAAGGGCGCTACGAGAAGCCACAGGAGCCGACAGGCGCCAGAGAAGAGGACCCGTCCGACCAGACTGGTAACTAGTATCAGAACTAACCTCTCTTTTTATTCCCATGGCTGATCTCAACATCTTCTGCATTAATGTGAGGAGTATTAGAGCTTGGTTTAGATTTCAGACTGTTCTTACGTTCTTAGATTCCCAGAGGTGTGATGTTTACATGTTGCAGGAATGTGCTTTGTCTGCTTCTAGGTCTTACAACCATCTGGCCAGGCAGTGGCCTCACGGCCCTTCCTACTGGTCTGGTGGGGGCGACAATAGGTCTGCGGGGGTGGCCATCCTGATCAGGGGAGGTAACTTTGCACTTGATTCCGTCCGGGAGCTCGTCTGTGGCAGACTTCTTGTCGCAGACGGTTCCTGGGCGGGTGAGCCCGTGCGGCTCATCAACGTGTATGCCTCCCCTGAGAGGGATGTCCGACTGGAGGTTCTCCAGGCCCTGCGGGCTGAACTCGCCACCACTAGAGCAGTAGTGTTGGGTGGTGACTTCAACTGCCCCATTGAGGTGGACGGGCGCAGTTCTGGCACATCCGCCAACCTGGACGTGACGTCTAAACTGCTGATTGAGATGGTGACGGAGGCATCCTTGCAGGACGTTGTCGGGTCCATCGGGAACGGCTCCGTAAACTATACGTGGAGCCGCCCCGATGGCTCGCTCCGTTCTCGGATAGACTTCATCTTCACTTCGAGAGCAGTCAGAAAGGTGTCGTACTCTATGGTCCCCTGCTTCTTCTCTGACCACAGGGCCATTCGATTCCGGGGGACTCTGGGCCATGGATTCCCACCTGGCCCGGGCTCCTGGAAGTTGAATTGTGCCCTGTTGGAGCAGAGGGAGGTCATGGAGGAACTTAGGGATGCTTACCTTGTATGGCGAAATGACAAATGTCTGTTCAAGTGCATCAGCGATTGGTGGGAATATGTTAAAGTCGAATTCCGTTGTTTCTTTCAGGCAAAAGGCAGACAACAGGCGTGTGCGAAGAAGTGGGACTTGAGGAAACTGCAGCGCGAGCTGCGGTCCCTGCAGGACCTGCTCCAGTGTGGCTGGGACGTCAGGGAGGAGCTGGAGGAGACCAAAAAGAGCTTGAAAAGGCACTTTGAGGAGGAATCCAAGCGAATCGTCTTTCGTTCCAAGGTGGAGAACCTGGAGAAGGGTGAGAAATGTAACTCTTTCTTTTTCAGGAAGCTCCATGCCGGCCACACGCCCCTGACTGAGCTACGAGATGAGACCGGACACATGAGGAGCGGCAAGGAGGAAGTGATGGGGGTCGTCCACGACTTCTACAGCAACCTCTACGCCCCCAAGTCATCCGACCCCGAAGCCGCCGAGAGGTTCCTGTCAGGTGTCACTAACGTTGTTGATCCCGCAGGTGCGGCGGCTATGGACGATCCCTTGACGGTGGGGGAGCTGCTCTCTGCCGCTAAATCCTTTAAGCCCGGCAGGACCCCGGGCAGTGACGGTCTCCCGGCCGAGCTCTACGTAGCGCTGGGTGACCTGATCTGTCCGGACCTGTTGGAGGTGTACGAGGAGATGGTGGTGGGGGGCAGAATGCCTCCGTCGTTGAGGGAAGGGATGATCACGATCTTGTATAAGCGGAAGGGGGAGAGATGTGACCTGAAAAACTGGCGTCCCATCTCCCTCCTGAACGTGGACTACAAGATCCTCGCCAAGGTGCTGGCCAACAGGCTGAAACCTGTCATGGGGCAGATCGTCCATCCGGACCAGACCTGCAGCATTCCTGGCCGCAGGATTGCCGACAGCCTTGCCCTTGTGAGAGACACGGTCCATTACATCCAGGACCGCGGGGGCCGCGCCGCCCTGGTCAGCTTAGATCAGGAGAAGGCGTTCGACCGTGTCTCCCACGCATTCATGGACAGGGTTTTGCGCAGGCTGGGTCTGGGGAAGATGTTTTGCTCTTTTGTTAACGTTATGTATTTTGACATTTACAGCACGGTGTTGGTGAACGGCTGGAAGACTGACCCCTTTCCTATTCTTTCAGGGGTTAGACAAGGCTGCCCTCTTTCACCTCTCCTTTTTGTTTGTGTTATAGAGCTCTTCGCTGAGACTATCCGGCAGAATGGAGAGATCAGAGGGATCACCGCACCAGGACCAGATCGCCACGAGGTCAAGTGCTCGCTCTACATGGACGATGTGACCGTCTTCTGCGCTGACCAGCGTTCGGTGACTGCACTCGTCCAGACCTGCGAGGACTTCGGCAGAGCTTCGGGGGCAAAAGTCAACTGCGGGAAGTCGGAGGCCATGCTCTTCGGGGAGTGGCACCTGGCTTCTTCCGCCCCCTTCCCCTTTGCCGTTAAGCCGGACTTCATTCAAATTCTTGGAGTCTGGTTCGGGAAGGAAGGAGCGGCCCTTAAGTCTTGGCAAGACCGACTAGGAAGGATAAACTCGAAGATCGGACTGTGGAGCTCCAGAAAGCTCACGATGGAAGGCAAGGCACTTGTCCTGCGGAGTGAAGTTTTGCCTGTGCTCCAATATACCGCACAGGCCTGGCCTCCCCATACCACCGTTTGCAAGGCCATCACCCGGACAGTGTTTGGCTTCGTCTGGGGCAAAATGGACAGAGTCAAGAGGACCGTGATGTACAAGGAACCCCGCAAGGGTGGGAAGGGAATACCCGACATCCCCGCTCTGCTGAGGGCCTCCTTTGCATGTGTCACGGTGCAGCGGACTCTTGTTGAAAAGACTGGCTCAGCGGGCAGGTCCATGTCTCGCTTGCTTCTCATGCCCCTCTGGAGACAGCTGGGCTGGGACAAGTGGGACAGCTCCATCCCTTACAATTGGAACACTCCCTGGTTCTATGGGGATGTTGTCCGGTTTGTGAGGGAGCACCAGCTGGAAGGACTGAAACCCGACCTATGGAAGCCGAAGACAATCCACAAGCTCATCCGAGCTAAGGACTTGACCGAGCTGGTTCCGGGACTCCCCGCAGCCACTGCAGAGACAGTTTGGAACAATGTGGCCTCAAAGCGGCTTACCAATGGACACAAGGACTTGTCGTGGATGGCCGTCATGGGAGGTCTCTCTCTCAGGTCATTCATGCATGCCCGCAACCTGTGCAAGACCCGGTACTGCCCTCGTTGCCCCTACGTGGAGGAAACATCTTTCCACGTGTTTTGGCAGTGCCCCTTTGCACAGGGTCTGTTGGACGCCCTAGAACATGAACTCAGAGACTCAGTGCCCAGGAGCTGCCTATCGTACCATTCGGTGCTTTACGGCCTGTTCCCTGGGACCCACGACGTGGAGGCCATCCAGGAGGCCTGGCGCCTTATGAACTGTTTTAAGGACGCAGTGTGGCTTGCCAGGAACCGCCTCGTGATCAACAGGGAAAACATGTCCGTCCGGGACTGCCGCAGGTTCATCAAGAACCTGCTTAGAGACTATTCCATCTTGGACAGCTCGGCCGTTGATGAGGAAGAAGAGGAGTGAAGACCCCTCTCCTTCTCCCATGTCTCCCTGAAGATACAGCCCAACAGTTTGGCCCTGTGATCCGCCCCCTCCCTACCCCCACATAGTCGCCCACACCCCTACCCCGATCACAGATTGTATTAATTGGTTTTTGTTTGATCTCTTGTGCCTTTCTATTGCAGGATTGAGCTGAATGTTAGAGTAGCATGGTGTGCGATGTATAGCTTAGGGAACCTTTGCTGTGTATTGTACTATCATGCTTTGTGTGACTGTAATTTATTGTACGACTTGTAATGACTGAACGGAAAATAAAGCTCTTTCAATCAAAAAAAAAAAAAAAAATCTGTTCTTATCAGTTTAATATCTGATACGTCCCCTATCTGGGGACCATATATTAAATGGATTTTTGAGAACGGGGGCCGATTTCGAAGCTTGCTTCCGTCGCCCTATGCATTGACCCGATATGGCAGTATCTTCGGGTACAGTGCACCACCCCCTTACAGGGTTAAAAAGAAAGATTCCTACTTTCATTGCTACCTGCTTGCTGGCTAGCCAGCTAGCCAGCCCTGTGGGCCTTGCTGCTGCTGCAGCCAAAAAACAAAAGGTGGTGCTGCTGCTGCTTCTGCTGCTTCTGCTTCTGCTTGTGTCTGGCCGCTGTTGGAGCGTCCAGGCACAGGACTTCTGCTGCTGCTGACTAAATGGCCTCCTTAATTGGATCATTTGAGTAGCCAGCACACCTGTGCAGGTAGGGCATGACATGATAGGCAGCTGCCTTGATAGCGGATGGGTGCTGAATGTTCCTAATTGACAAAATAAGATTAATGCTTATGAAGAAATATAAAATCTCATCCCTTCCCCAATATCGCGCCACACCCCTACCCCTTAATTCCCTGGTTGAACTTGATGGACATATGTCTTTTTTCGACCGTACTAACTATGTAACTATGTAACATAACATGGGGGGGGGGGGGGTCTCCTGGCTGTTCACACAGGTGTGTCATTGCTGTACATTGACCATGCATTGCTTCTGTGGTATTGCAAAGGCAAAGACAAATGCTTCCAGCCATCCATTGCACTAATGGATTGGTCATCAGCTGGCTGTCTATGTCCCGCATCAATATAGACCAAAGTACAGAGGGTTAGGCTATGCTATTGTGCACCTACCTGATGCATCAGAAGGTGCGAGGCCCTTGCTAAATTCTGTGCACAGACTTTGAGATCTATACCTTAGACTGTATCTAAACCTGCTCCAACATGGACTGACATTCTGGCCTACTTTCAGCCGATGCGACTTGTCTGCCGCTGAACAGTCGCTTTTTATGTATTCAGCACCTATGTATAATGTTGTAAAAATGCTCTAGAAGCTAAAGTCGCAGAAATGTCACACATATTTGGCCTGCAACTTTCTGTGCGACAAATTCAGACAGGAAAAATCAGTATAAATCCTTAGAAAATTATCCCCCAGTGTCTCCATCTGCTGGCGGTATTGAATAAGCATTGCTGCACTGATGGGGTATGCATTAGACGAAAAAAAAGAAGAAAAAGAAGAATAATACGCCCAGAAAAGAGGCGAAAAGGAGAAAAACGTAAAAAAACGTGAAAAAAAAGTAAGAGGAAGAGAAGGGAAAAAAAGGTGGAAATGGGTTTAAAAGTGATTTCGGCGGAGAAATATATATATATATATATATATATATATATATATATATATATATATATATACGCGCACACACACACATATATATAAACGTATTCTCCGTTGAGATATTGCAGCCGCTGCTGTGTCCAGGCCCAGGAGCCTTAGCACTGTGCTGTGATGTCACTCAATACCACTGACATCACTAGGTGTAAACAACATCTCTCCTTTGCTGTGTATGTGACTATGGAGCTGTTTGGTGATGTCGTCTATTATGGCCTTCATAGAAGCAACAGGAGATTGTTGCATCCATCTAGAACCCTCAGAACTACAGTGCTATGATGTCACTCACTTCCACAGGCCTTGCAGAGTGTAAACAACAACAACCCAGCTTTGTTGTGTATGTAACCATAGGGATTTGTGATGTCACCTAGAACCTTCACAGCAGCGACAGCTTTATGAGGAGCATCAGCACTGCTCTGCCTGAGCAGAACCATCACCGCCATAGGTTGTCAAATAACCCGGGTTTAACCCACACAGGTAAGTCCAATGGGGTGCAGGCATGTCCTCTATGCTTACAGCTTCCCGTGGGTGTTGGTTTGATACCGTTTGGGGACAGCCAAGGAGGCATCTGCAGGCAACAAAGGTAGGTGTGTGCTTGTGTGTGTGTTTCCTATGCAGATCCTAAGCCCAGTGTCACATGCAAGTAGGAGGAGTAAGAAGGGTTCCTGGCAAATCCGGGTTATGGATTGCATTTAAAAAGGCCCCGTGGGAGTGCAATGGGCCCCTGTCTTGCTGCTTAGCAATAATGGTATGGGTTTAGGTTCTGCTGTGTGTACTGGTGGTTGACTGCCCCCCAGCCCAGAGTGTGCATGGAAAATTGTCTGGCAGCCTCCCTGACAGCAAGCAGTGATAGTGCCCATGAAGGGCACCTTGTTGGGCCCGCCCCTTTCACGGTTATCGCTTCTTGGCCTTTTGGCTAAGATCAAGTGTAGTATCTGTTCTTATCAGTTTAATATCTGATACGTCCCCTATCTGGGGACCATATATTAAATGGATTTTTGAGAACGGGGGCCGATTTCGAAGCTTGCTTCCGTCGCCCTATGCATTGACCCGATATGGCAGTATCTTCGGGTACAGTGCACCACCCCCTTACAGGGTTAAAAAGAAAGATTCCTACTTTCATTGCTACCTGCTTGCTGGCTAGCCAGCCCTGTGGGCCTTGCTGCTGCTGCAGCCAAAAAACAAAAGGTGGTGCTGCTGCTGCTTCTGCTGCTTCTGCTTCTGCTTGTGTCTGGCCGCTGTTGGAGCGTCCAGGCACAGGACTTCTGCTGCTGCTGACTAAATGGCCTCCTTAATTGGATCATTTGAGTAGCCAGCACACCTGTGCAGGTAGGGCATGACATGATAGGCAGCTGCCTTGATAGCGGGTGGGTGCTGAATGTTCCTAATTGACAAAATAAGATTAATGCTTATGAAGAAATATAAAATCTCATCCCTTCCCCAATATCGCGCCACACCCCTACCCCTTAATTCCCTGGTTGAACTTGATGGACATATGTCTTTTTTCGACCGTACTAACTATGTAACTATGTAACATAACATGGGGGGGGGGGGGGGTCTCCTGGCTGTTCACACAGGTGTGTCATTGCTGTACATTGACCATGCATTGCTTCTGTGGTATTGCAAAGGCAAAGACAAATGCTTCCAGCCATCCATTGCACTAATGGATTGGTCATCAGCTGGCTGTCTATGTCCCGCATCAATATAGACCAAAGTACAGAGGGTTAGGCTATGCTATTGTGCACCTACCTGATGCATCAGAAGGTGCGAGGCCCTTGCTAAATTCTGTGCACAGACTTTGAGATCTATACTTTAGACTGTATCTAAACCTGCTCCAACATGGACTGACATTCTGGCCTACTTTCAGCCGATGCGACTTGTCTGTCGCTGAACAGTCGCTTTTTATGTATTCAGCACCTATGTATAATGTTGTAAAAATGCTCTAGAAGCTAAAGTCGCAGAAATGTCACACATATTTGGCCTGCAACTTTCTGTGCGACAAATTCAGACAGGAAAAATCAGTATAAATCCTTAGAAAATTATCCCCCAGTGTCTCCATCTGCTGGCGGTATTGAATAAGCATTGCTGCACTGATGGGGTATGCATTAGACGAAAAAAAAGAAGAAAAAGAAGAATAATACGCCCAGAAAAGAGGCGAAAAGGAGAAAAACGTAAAAAAACGTGAAAAAAAAGTAAGAGGAAGAGAAGGGAAAAAAAGGTGGAAATGGGTTTAAAAGTGATTTCGGCGGAGAAATATATATATATATATATATATATATATATATATATATATATATATATATATACGCGCACACACACACATATATATAAACGTATTCTCCGTTGAGATATTGCAGCCGCTGCTGTGTCCAGGCCCAGGAGCCTTAGCACTGTGCTGTGATGTCACTCAATACCACTGACATCACTAGGTGTAAACAACATCTCTCCTTTGCTGTGTATGTGACTATGGAGCTGTTTGGTGATGTCGTCTATTATGGCCTTCATAGAAGCAACAGGAGATTGTTGCATCCATCTAGAACCCTCAGAACTACAGTGCTATGATGTCACTCACTTCCACAGGCCTTGCAGAGTGTAAACAACAACAACCCAGCTTTGTTGTGTATGTAACCATAGGGATTTGTGATGTCACCTAGAACCTTCACAGCAGCGACAGCTTTATGAGGAGCATCAGCACTGCTCTGCCTGAGCAGAACCATCACCGCCATAGGTTGTCAAATAACCCGGGTTTAACCCACACAGGTAAGTCCAATGGGGTGCAGGCATGTCCTCTATGCTTACAGCTTCCCGTGGGTGTTGGTTTGATACCGTTTGGGGACAGCCAAGGAGGCATCTGCAGGCAACAAAGGTAGGTGTGTGCTTGTGTGTGTGTTTCCTATGCAGATCCTAAGCCCAGTGTCACATGCAAGTAGGAGGAGTAAGAAGGGTTCCTGGCAAATCCGGGTTATGGATTGCATTTAAAAAGGCCCCGTGGGAGTGCAATGGGCCCCTGTCTTGCTGCTTAGCAATAATGGTATGGGTTTAGGTTCTGCTGTGTGTACTGGTGGTTGACTGCCCCCCAGCCCAGAGTGTGCATGGAAAATTGTCTGGCAGCCTCCCTGACAGCAAGCAGTGATAGTGCCCATGAAGGGCACCTTGTTGGGCCCGCCCCTTTCACGGTTATCGCTTCTCGGCCTTTTGGCTAAGATCAAGTGTAGTATCTGTTCTTATCAGTTTAATATCTGATACGTCCCCTATCTGGGGACCATATATTAAATGGATTTTTGAGAACGGGGGCCGATTTCGAAGCTTGCTTCCGTCGCCCTATGCATTGACCCGATATGGCAGTATCTTCGGGTACAGTGCACCACCCCCTTACAGGGTTAAAAAGAAAGATTCCTACTTTCATTGCTACCTGCTTGCTGGCTAGCCAGCTAGCCAGCCCTGTGGGCCTTGCTGCTGCTGCAGCCAAAAAACAAAAGGTGGTGCTGCTGCTGCTTCTGCTGCTTCTGCTTCTGCTTGTGTCTGGCCGCTGTTGGAGCGTCCAGGCACAGGACTTCTGCTGCTGCTGACTAAATGGCCTCCTTAATTGGATCATTTGAGTAGCCAGCACACCTGTGCAGGTAGGGCATGACATGATAGGCAGCTGCCTTGATAGCGGGTGGGTGCTGAATGTTCCTAATTGACAAAATAAGATTAATGCTTATGAAGAAATATAAAATCTCATCCCTTCCCCAATATCGCGCCACACCCCTACCCCTTAATTCCCTGGTTGAACTTGATGGACATATGTCTTTTTTCGACCGTACTAACTATGTAACTATGTAACATGACATGGGGGGGGGGGGGGTCTCCTGGCTGTTCACACAGGTGTGTCATTGCTGTACATTGACCATGCATTGCTTCTGTGGTATTGCAAAGGCAAAGACAAATGCTTCCAGCCATCCATTGCACTAATGGATTGGTCATCAGCTGGCTGTCTATGTCCCGCATCAATATAGACCAAAGTACAGAGGGTTAGGCTATGCTATTGTGCACCTACCTGATGCATCAGAAGGTGCGAGGCCCTTGCTAAATTCTGTGCACAGACTTTGAGATCTATACTTTAGACTGTATCTAAACCTGCTCCAACATGGACTGACATTCTGGCCTACTTTCAGCCGATGCGACTTGTCTGTCGCTGAACAGTCGCTTTTTATGTATTCAGCACCTATGTATAATGTTGTAAAAATGCTCTAGAAGCTAAAGTCGCAGAAATGTCACACATATTTGGCCTGCAACTTTCTGTGCGACAAATTCAGACAGGAAAAATCAGTATAAATCCTTAGAAAATTATCCCCCAGTGTCTCCATCTGCTGGCGGTATTGAATAAGCATTGCTGCACTGATGGGGTATGCATTAGACGAAAAAAAAGAAGAAAAAGAAGAATAATACGCCCAGAAAAGAGGCGAAAAGGAGAAAAACGTAAAAAAACGTGAAAAAAAAGTAAGAGGAAGAGAAGGGAAAAAAAGGTGGAAATGGGTTTAAAAGTGATTTCGGCGGAGAAATATATATATATATATATATATATATATATACGCGCACACACACACATATATATAAACGTATTCTCCGTTGAGATATTGCAGCCGCTGCTGTGTCCAGGCCCAGGAGCCTTAGCACTGTGCTGTGATGTCACTCAATACCACTGACATCACTAGGTGTAAACAACATCTCTCCTTTGCTGTGTATGTGACTATGGAGCTGTTTGGTGATGTCGTCTATTATGGCCTTCATAGAAGCAACAGGAGATTGTTGCATCCATCTAGAACCCTCAGAACTACAGTGCTATGATGTCACTCACTTCCACAGGCCTTGCAGAGTGTAAACAACAACAACCCAGCTTTGTTGTGTATGTAACCATAGGGATTTGTGATGTCACCTAGAACCTTCACAGCAGCGACAGCTTTATGAGGAGCATCAGCACTGCTCTGCCTGAGCAGAACCATCACCGCCATAGGTTGTCAAATAACCCGGGTTTAACCCACACAGGTAAGTCCAATGGGGTGCAGGCATGTCCTCTATGCTTACAGCTTCCCGTGGGTGTTGGTTTGATACCGTTTGGGGACAGCCAAGGAGGCATCTGCAGGCAACAAAGGTAGGTGTGTGCTTGTGTGTGTGTTTCCTATGCAGATCCTAAGCCCAGTGTCACATGCAAGTAGGAGGAGTAAGAAGGGTTCCTGGCAAATCCGGGTTATGGATTGCATTTAAAAAGGCCCCGTGGGAGTGCAATGGGCCCCTGTCTTGCTGCTTAGCAATAATGGTATGGGTTTAGGTTCTGCTGTGTGTACTGGTGGTTGACTGCCCCCCAGCCCAGAGTGTGCATGGAAAATTGTCTGGCAGCCTCCCTGACAGCAAGCAGTGATAGTGCCCATGAAGGGCACCTTGTTGGGCCCGCCCCTTTCACGGTTATCGCTTCTCGGCCTTTTGGCTAAGATCAAGTGTAGTATCTGTTCTTATCAGTTTAATATCTGATACGTCCCCTATCTGGGGACCATATATTAAATGGATTTTTGAGAACGGGGGCCGATTTCGAAGCTTGCTTCCGTCGCCCTATGCATTGACCCGATATGGCAGTATCTTCGGGTACAGTGCACCACCCCCTTACAGGGTTAAAAAGAAAGATTCCTACTTTCATTGCTACCTGCTTGCTGGCTAGCCAGCTAGCCAGCCCTGTGGGCCTTGCTGCTGCTGCAGCCAAAAAACAAAAGGTGGTGCTGCTGCTGCTTCTGCTGCTTCTGCTTCTGCTTGTGTCTGGCCGCTGTTGGAGCGTCCAGGCACAGGACTTCTGCTGCTGCTGACTAAATGGCCTCCTTAATTGGATCATTTGAGTAGCCAGCACACCTGTGCAGGTAGGGCATGACATGATAGGCAGCTGCCTTGATAGCGGGTGGGTGCTGAATGTTCCTAATTGACAAAATAAGATTAATGCTTATGAAGAAATATAAAATCTCATCCCTTCCCCAATATCGCGCCACACCCCTACCCCTTAATTCCCTGGTTGAACTTGATGGACATATGTCTTTTTTCGACCGTACTAACTATGTAACTATGTAACATAACATGGGGGGGGGGGGGGGGGTCTCCTGGCTGTTCACACAGGTGTGTCATTGCTGTACATTGACCATGCATTGCTTCTGTGGTATTGCAAAGGCAAAGACAAATGCTTCCAGCCATCCATTGCACTAATGGATTGGTCATCAGCTGGCTGTCTATGTCCCGCATCAATATAGACCAAAGTACAGAGGATTAGGCTATGCTATTGTGCACCTACCTGATGCATCAGAAGGTGCGAGGCCCTTGCTAAATTCTGTGCACAGACTTTGAGATCTATACTTTAGACTGTATCTAAACCTGCTCCAACATGGACTGACATTCTGGCCTACTTTCAGCCGATGCGACTTGTCTGCCGCTGAACAGTCGCTTTTTATGTATTCAGCACCTATGTATAATGTTGTAAAAATGCTCTAGAAGCTAAAGTCGCAGAAATGTCACACATATTGGGCCTGCAACTTTCTGTGCGACAAATTCAGACAGGAAAAATCAGTATAAATCCTTAGAAAATTATCCCCCAGTGTCTCCATCTGCTGGCGGTATTGAATAAGCATTGCTGCACTGATGGGGTATGCATTAGACGAAAAAAAAGAAGAAAAAGAAGAATAATACGCCCAGAAAAGAGGCGAAAAGGAGAAAAACGTAAAAAAACGTGAAAAAAAAGTAAGAGGAAGAGAAGGGAAAAAAAGGTGGAAATGGGTTTAAAAGTGATTTCGGCGGAGAAATATATATATATATATATATATATATATATATATATATATATATATATATATACGCGCACACACACACATATATATAAACGTATTCTCCGTTGAGATATTGCAGCCGCTGCTGTGTCCAGGCCCAGGAGCCTTAGCACTGTGCTGTGATGTCACTCAATACCACTGACATCACTAGGTGTAAACAACATCTCTCCTTTGCTGTGTATGTGACTATGGAGCTGTTTGGTGATGTCGTCTATTATGGCCTTCATAGAAGCAACAGGAGATTGTTGCATCCATCTAGAACCCTCAGAACTACAGTGCTATGATGTCACTCACTTCCACAGGCCTTGCAGAGTGTAAACAACAACAACCCAGCTTTGTTGTGTATGTAACCATAGGGATTTGTGATGTCACCTAGAACCTTCACAGCAGCGACAGCTTTATGAGGAGCATCAGCACTGCTCTGCCTGAGCAGAACCATCACCGCCATAGGTTGTCAAATAACCCGGATTTAACCCACACAGGTAAGTCCAATGGGGTGCAGGCATGTCCTCTATGCTTACAGCTTCCCGTGGGTGTTGGTTTGATACCGTTTGGGGACAGCCAAGGAGGCATCTGCAGGCAACAAAGGTAGGTGTGTGCTTGTGTGTGTGTTTCCTATGCAGATCCTAAGCCCAGTGTCACATGCAAGTAGGAGGAGTAAGAAGGGTTCCTGGCAAATCCGGGTTATGGATTGCATTTAAAAAGGCCCCGTGGGAGTGCAATGGGCCCCTGTCTTGCTGCTTAGCAATAATGGTATGGGTTTAGGTTCTGCTGTGTGTACTGGTGGTTGACTGCCCCCCAGCCCAGAGTGTGCATGGAAAATTGTCTGGCAGCCTCCCTGACAGCAAGCAGTGATAGTGCCCATGAAGGGGACCTTGTTGGGCCCGCCCCTTTCACGGTTATCGCTTCTCGGCCTTTTGGCTAAGATCAAGTGTAGTATCTGTTCTTATCAGTTTATACTGACCTGGCAGGGGAGATACCATGATCGCTACGGTCTGAAGAACTCCAAGCATTGTGGTAGAGATTTTGCGTAGTACGATTGCAGTACTTTTCGTTCTTATTAGAACCGCATTTCTCTAGAGCATACCACCTGAAGATCGTCTCCTGCCTGCCTCGGAACATCTGAAGAAGGAGAAGATCTTGAAGACTGCAGCTCCGGAAGAAGCCGACGAAGAACCTGGAAGAAGGGAATCGGCGGTGAATTCCGGAACAGCGGCGAAGAGGAAGGCGGCGCAGAATCTTTTCGAAGAAACTCGCTGCCTCTGGAGAAGGATTTGCATAGCTCCTCCCACCGGGACCGGATCTGCATAGCTCCTCCCACCCGGGAAAGAAGACTTTGCGAAGCCTCTCTCCACAAGCAAGCAAGGAAGCGGAAAAGAGCCTGCTGGAAGAAGCCATGACCTCAACCAGCAAGTCCACCCAGGAGGCTGCAGGGCAAGGCCTGGAGGTCCAGCCCCAACCACAGCAAGCTTCAACCTCCACCACGGCAAGGCAGAAGGGCGGCAGAATTCCTAACCTGGAAGCTCCAACCCTGGAGCCCTGGATGAGGCAGACTGTTGCCTTGAAGCTCAAGCCCGTGGACGGAAGGGTGCCGGACATGTCCCACGACGTGTTCTGCAAGAAGATGCTGGCGGATCAAGGCTTCCCCACGGCTGACACCCTGGGAATAGCAACCTTCTTTTCGGGAATCTTCTACATCACCTTTGCCACCATTGGGACCTGTAGAAGATACTGGGAGGTGGTGAAAGCGGCGAGTCCCGAATCCCCTTTCTCTCGCTTTGTGGGCAACTGCCTTATTCAAAGAGAGGAGAGGCGGGTGACGGTCTCAATGCGGAACCCACACACCCCAGGCACGGACATCTCGACCTTCCTGAAGCGCTTCTGCACCGTGGTGAGGGAGCCCACCCGCATCCTGAACTCACTCGGATACTGGACCTGCAAGTGGTCTGTGGTCGTCAGACTCAACAAGAACCCTGCTTCTCCAGACGGACTACAGCACCTGCCAACGACATTTTCCTTGGGCAACTCCACAGGACTTATCTTCTACCCGGACATGCCGCAGACCTGCAGGAGATGTGGCAAGATGGGCCACGAGGGCAAGGACTGTACGGAGGATGCCTGCAGGTATTGCCGTGTGACAGGTCACACGACCAAGGACTGCCCCAAGAGCAAGACCTGCAACCTCTGCGGACTGGCAGCCCACAGCTACAAGGACTGCCCCCAGAGGGAGAGAACATGGGCATCTGTGGCAGCGAGAGCACCGAAGCCAGCCCCAGCTCCGGAGCCAACACCACGGATGGCCAAGCCGACCAAGGAGGGTAAGAAGGCGAAAGCCACCACCCCTGCCCCGTCCCGCCCCTCCCCTGCCCCTCCCGCCCCATCCCCTGCCCCTCCCGCCCCATCTCCTGCCCCATCCCGCCCCACCCCTGCCCCATCCCGTCCCACCCCTGCCCCATCCCGTCCCACCCCTGCCCCTCCTGCCCCATCCCGTCCCACCCCTGCCCCTCCTGCCCCATCCCGTCCCACCCCCGCCCCTCCTGCCCCATCCCGCCCCACCCCTGCCCCCCGTACCCCACCCCGGCCCACCCCTGCCCCCCGTACCCCACCCCGGCCCACCCCTGCCCCGTCCTCCCCTGCCCGGCCCACCCCTGCCCCGTCCTCCCCTGCCCGGCCCACCCCTGCCCCGTCCTCCCCTGCCCGGGCACTCTCTCCTGCCCCCCGCCCCACCCAGCCTCCTTTCTCTCCTGGCCCAGCAGCACCTAACCCCCCTCCAGCTGCTGGTGCCCGCCCTTCGGAGGACTTTCCTGTGCTTCCTCCCCCAGGTACCATACAGAGGAAGAGGAAAGGAAGGGACAACGTATCAGAAGAGTCCCACAAAAGAAAGATAATCGAGACCTGCGAAACCCCTCAAGCTTCAGATGAGGAGGAGGAGATGGAGCAGGTCTGCGAGAGCCCTGAGGCTTCAGAAGGAGAGGAGGTGATGGAGCAGGCCCAAGTGGAGCAGGTCCAAGCAGAGCCAGTCCAAGCTCAATCTATGGAGGAGCTGCTGCAGGACCCAGAGGTTAAGAAAATCCTGGACACTCCGTCCAACACGGTCTACGACGAGTTCTTGGAAGGGCGCTACGAGAAGCCACACGAGCCGACAGGCGCCAGAGAAGAGGACCCGTCCGACCAGACTGGTAACTAGTATCAGAACTAACCTCTCTTTTTTTATTCCCATGGCTGATCTCAACATCTTCTGCATTAATGTGAGGAGTATTAGAGCTTGGTTTAGATTCCAGACTGTTCTTACGTTCTTAGATTCCCAGAGGTGTGATGTTTACATGTTGCAGGAATGTGCTTTGTCTGCTTCTAGGTCTTACAACCATCTGGCCAGGCAGTGGCCTCACGGCCCTTCCTACTGGTCTGGTGGGGGCGACAATAGGTCTGCGGGGGTGGCCATCCTGATCAGGGGAGGTAACTTTGCACTTGATTCCGTCCGGGAGCTCGTCTGTGGCAGACTTCTTGTCGCAGACGGTTCCTGGGCGGGTGAGCCCGTGCGGCTCATCAACGTGTACGCCTCCCCTGAGAGGGATGTCCGACTGGAGGTTCTCCAGGCCCTGCGGGCTGAACTCGCCACCACTAGGGCAGTAGTGTTGGGTGGTGACTTCAACTGCCCCATTGAGGTGGACGGGCGCAGTTCTGGCACATCCGCCAACCTGGACGTGACGTCTAAACTGCTGATTGAGATGGTGACGGAGGCATCCTTGCAGGACGTTGTCGGGTCCATCGGGAACGGCTCCGTAAACTATACGTGGAGCCGCCCCGATGGCTCGCTCCGTTCTCGGATAGACTTCATCTTCACTTCGAGAGCAGTCAGAAAGGTGTCGTACTCTATGGTCCCCTGCTTCTTCTCTGACCACAGGGCCATTCGATTCCGGGGGACTCTGGGCCATGGATTCCCACCTGGCCCAGGCTCCTGGAAGTTGAATTGTGCCCTGTTGGAGCAGAGGGAGGTCATGGAGGAACTTAGGGATGCGTACCTTGTATGGCGAAATGACAAATGTCTGTTCAAGTGCATCAGCGATTGGTGGGAATATGTTAAAGTCGAATTCCGTTGTTTCTTTCAGGCAAAAGGCAGACAACAGGCGTGTGCGAAGAAGTGGGACTTGAGGAAACTGCAGCGCGAGCTGCGGTCCCTGCAGGACCTGCTCCAGTGTGGCTGGGACGTCAGGGAGGAGCTGGAGGAGACCAAAAAGAGCTTGAAAAGGCACTTTGAGGAGGAATCCAAGCGAATCGTCTTTCGTTCCAAGGTGGAGAACCTGGAGAAGGGTGAGAAATGTAACTCTTTCTTTTTCAGGAAGCTCCATGCCGGCCACACGCCCCTGACTGAGCTACGAGATGAGACCGGACACATGAGGAGCGGCAAGGAGGAAGTGATGGGGGTCGTCCACGACTTCTACAGCAACCTCTACGCCCCCAAGTCATCCGACCCCGAAGCCGCCGAGAGGTTCCTGTCAGGTGTCACTAACGTTGTTGATCCCGCAGGTGCGGCGGCTATGGACGATCCCTTGACGGTGGGGGAGCTGCTCTCTGCCGCTAAATCCTTTAAGCCCGGCAGGACCCCGGGCAGTGACGGTCTCCCGGCCGAGCTCTACGTAGCGCTGGGTGACCTGACCTGTCCGGACCTGTTGGAGGTGTACGAGGAGATGGTGGTGGGGGGCAGAATGCCTCCGTCGTTGAGGGAAGGGATGATCACGATCTTGTATAAGCGGAAGGGGGAGAGATGTGACCTGAAAAACTGGCGTCCCATCTCTCTCCTGAACGTGGACTACAAGATCCTCGCCAAGGTGCTGGCCAACAGGCTGAAACCTGTCATGGGGCAGATCGTCCATCCGGACCAGACCTGCAGCATTCCTGGCCGCAGGATTGCCGACAGCCTTGCCCTTGTGAGAGACACGGTCCATTACATCCAGGACCGCGGGGGCCGCGCCGCCCTGGTCAGCTTAGATCAGGAGAAGGCGTTCGACCGTGTCTCCCACGCATTCATGGACAGGGTTTTGCGCAGGCTGGGTCTGGGGAAGATGTTTTGCTCTTTTGTTAACGTTATGTATTTTGACATTTACAGCACGGTGTTGGTGAACGGCTGGAAGACTGACCCCTTTTCCATTCTTTCAGGGGTTAGACAAGGCTGCCCTCTTTCACCTCTCCTTTTTGTTTGTGTTATAGAGCTCTTCGCTGAGACTATCCGGCAGAGTGGAGAGATCAGAGGGATCACCGCACCAGGACCAGATCGCCACGAGGTCAAGTGCTCGCTCTACATGGACGACGTGACCGTCTTCTGCGCTGACCAGCGTTCGGTGACTGCACTCGTCCAGACCTGCGAGGACTTCGGCAGAGCTTCGGGGGCAAAAGTCAACTGCGGGAAGTCGGAGGCCATGCTCTTCGGGGAGTGGCACCTGGCTTCTTCCGCCCCCTTCCCCTTTACTATTAAGCCGGACTTCATTCAAATTCTTGGAGTCTGGTTCGGGAAGGAAGGAGCGGCCCTTAAGTCTTGGCAAGACCGACTAGGAAGGATAAACTCAAAGATCGGACTGTGGAGCTCCAGAAAGCTCACGATGGAAGGCAAGGCACTTGTCCTGCGGAGTGAAGTTTTGCCTGTGCTCCAATATACCGCACAGGCCTGGCCTCCCCATACCACCGTTTGCAAGGCCATCACCCGGACAGTATTTGGCTTCGTCTGGGGCAAAATGGACAGAGTCAAGAGGACCGTGATGTACAAGGAACCCCGCAAGGGTGGGAAGGGAATACCCGACATCCCCGCTCTGCTGAGGGCCTCCTTTGCATGTGTCACGGTGCAGCGGACTCTTGTAGAAAAGACTGGCTCAGCGGGCAGGTCCATGTCTCGCTTGCTTCTCATGCCCCTCTGGAGACAGCTGGGCTGGGACAAGTGGGACAGCTCCATCCCTTACAACTGGAACACTCCCTGGTTCTATGGGGATGTTGTCCGGTTTGTGAGGGAGCACCAGCTGGAAGGACTGAAACCAGACCTATGGAAGCCAAAGACAATCCACAAGCTCATCCGAGCTAAGGACTCGACCGAGCTGGTTCCGGGACTCCCCGCAGCCACTGCAGAGACAGTTTGGAACAATGTGGCCTCAAAGCGGCTTACCAATGGACACAAGGACTTGTCGTGGATGGCCGCCATGGGAGGTCTCTCTCTCAGGTCATTCATGCATGCCCGCAACCTGTGCAAGACCCGGTACTGCCCCCGTTGCCCCTACGTGGAGGAAACATCTTTCCACGTGTTTTGGCAGTGCCCCTTTGCACAGGGTCTGTTGGACGCCCTAGAACAGGAACTCAGAGACTCAGTGCCCAGGAGCTGCCTATCGTACCATTCGGTGCTTTACGGCCTGTTCCCTGGGACCCACGACGTGGAGGCCATCCAGGAGGCCTGGCGCCTTATGAACTGTTTTAAGGACGCAGTGTGGCTCTCCAGGAACCGCCTCGTGATCAACAGGGAAAACATGTCCGTCCGGGACTGCCGCAGGTTCATCAAGAACCTGCTTAGAGACTATTCCATCTTGGACAGCTCGGCCGTTGATGAGGAAGAAGAGGAGTGAAGACCCCTCTCCTTCTCCCATGTCTCCCTGAAGATACAGCCCAACAGTTTGGCCCTGTGATCCGCCCCCTCCCTACCCCCACATAGTCGCCCACACCCCTACCCCGATCACAGATTGTATTATTTGGTTTTTGTTTGATCTCTTGTGCTTTTCTATTGCAGGATTGAGCTGAATGTTAGAGTAGCATGGTGTGCGATGTATAGCTTAGGGAACCTTTGCTGTGTATTGTACTATCATGCTTGGTGTGACTGTAATTTATTGTACGACTTGTAATGACTGAACGGAAAATAAAGCTCTTTCAATCAAAAAAAAAAAATCTGTTCTTATCAGTGTACTTACCTGGCAGGGGAGATACCATGATCGCTACGGTCTGAAGAACTCCAAGCATTGTGGTAGAGATTTTGCGTAGTACGATTGCAGTACTTTTCGTTCTTATTAGAACCGCATTTCTCTAGAGCATACCACCTGAAGATCGTCTCCTGCCTGCCTCGGAACATCTGAAGAAGGAGAAGATCTTGAAGACTGCAGCTCCGGAAGAAGCCGACGAAGAACCTGGAAGAAGGGAATCGGCGGTGAATTCCGGAACAGCGGTGAAGAGGAAGGCGGCGCAGAATCTTTTCGAAGAAACTCGCTGCCTCTGGAGAAGGATTTGCATAGCTCCTCCCACCGGGACCGGATCTGCATAGCTCCTCCCACCCGGGAAAGAAGACTTTGCGAAGCCTCTCTCCACAAGCAAGCAAGGAAGCGGAAAAGAGCCTGCTGGAAGAAGCCATGGCCTCAACCAGCAAGTCCACCCAGGAGGCTGCAGGGCAAGGCCTGGAGGTCCAGCCCCAACCACAGCAAGCTTCAACCTCCACCACGGCAAGGCAGAAGGGCGGCAGAATTCCTAACCTGGAAGCTCCAACCCTGGAGCCCTGGATGAGGCAGACTGTTGCCTTGAAGCTCAAGCCCGTGGACGGAAGGGTGCCGGACATGTCCCACGACGTGTTCTGCAAGAAGATGCTGGCGGATCAAGGCTTCCCCACGGCTGACACCCTGGGAATAGCAACCTTCTTTTCGGGAATCTTCTACATCACCTTTGCCACCATTGGGACCTGTAGAAGATACTGGGAGGTGGTGAAAGCGGCGAGTCCCGAATCCCCTTTCTCTCGCTTTGTGGGCAACTGCCTTATTCAAAGAGAGGAGAGGCGGGTGACGGTCTCAATGCGGAACCCACACACCCCAGGCACGGACATCTCGACCTTCCTGAAGCGCTTCTGCACCGTGGTGAGGGAGCCCACCCGCATCCTGAACTCACTCGGATACTGGACCTGCAAGTGGTCTGTGGTCGTCAGACTCAACAAGAACCCTGCTTCTCCAGACGGACTACAGCACCTGCCAACGACATTTTCCTTGGGCAACTCCACAGGACTTATCTTCTACCCGGACATGCCGCAGACCTGCAGGAGATGTGGCAAGATGGGCCACGAGGGCAAGGACTGTACGGAGGATGCCTGCAGGTATTGCCGTGTGACAGGTCACACGACCAAGGACTGCCCCAAGAGCAAGACCTGCAACCTCTGCGGACTGGCAGCCCACAGCTACAAGGACTGCCCCCAGAGGGAGAGAACATGGGCATCTGTGGCAGCGAGAGCACCGAAGCCAGCCCCAGCTCCGGAGCCAACACCACGGATGGCCAAGCCGACCAAGGAGGGTAAGAAGGCGAAAGCCACCACCCCTGCCCCGTCCCGCCCCTCCCCTGCACCTCCCGCCCCATCCCCTGCCCCTCCCGCCCCATCTCCTGCCCCATCCCGCCCCACCCCTGCCCCATCCCGTCCCACCCCTGCCCCATCCCGTCCCACCCCTGCCCCTCCTGCCCCATCCCGTCCCACCCCTGCCCCTCCTGCCCCATCCCGTCCCACCCCCACCCCTCCTGCCCCATCCCGCCCCACCCCTGCCCCCCGTACCCCACCCCGGCCCACCCCTGCCCCCCGTACCCCACCCCGGCCCACCCCTGCCCCGTCCTCCCCTGCCCGGCCCACCCCTGCCCCGTCCTCCCCTGCCCGGCCCACCCCTGCCCCGTCCTCCCCTGCCCGGGCACTCTCTCCTGCCCCCCGCCCCACCCAGCCTCCTTTCTCTCCTGGCCCAGCAGCACCTAACCCCCCTCCAGCTGCTGGTGCCCGCCCTTCGGAGGACTTTCCTGTGCTTCCTCCCCCAGGTACCATACAGAGGAAGAGGAAAGGAAGGGACAACGTATCAGAAGAGTCCCACAAAAGAAAGATAATCGAGACCTGCGAAACCCCTCAAGCTTCAGATGAGGAGGAGGAGATGGAGCAGGTCTGCGAGAGCCCTGAGGCTTCAGAAGGAGAGGAGGTGATGGAGCAGGCCCAAGTGGAGCAGGTCCAAGCAGAGCCAGTCCAAGCTCAATCTATGGAGGAGCTGCTGCAGGACCCAGAGGTTAAGAAAATCCTGGACACTCCGTCCAACACGGTCTACGACGAGTTCTTGGAAGGGCGCTACGAGAAGCCACACGAGCCGACAGGCGCCAGAGAAGAGGACCCGTCCGACCAGACTGGTAACTAGTATCAGAACTAACCTCTCTTTTTTTATTCCCATGGCTGATCTCAACATCTTCTGCATTAATGTGAGGAGTATTAGAGCTTGGTTTAGATTCCAGACTGTTCTTACGTTCTTAGATTCCCAGAGGTGTGATGTTTACATGTTGCAGGAATGTGCTTTGTCTGCTTCTAGGTCTTACAACCATCTGGCCAGGCAGTGGCCTCACGGCCCTTCCTACTGGTCTGGTGGGGGCGACAATAGGTCTGCGGGGGTGGCCATCCTGATCAGGGGAGGTAACTTTGCACTTGATTCCGTCCGGGAGCTCGTCTGTGGCAGACTTCTTGTCGCAGACGGTTCCTGGGCGGGTGAGCCCGTGCGGCTCATCAACGTGTACGCCTCCCCTGAGAGGGATGTCCGACTGGAGGTTCTCCAGGCCCTGCGGGCTGAACTCGCCACCACTAGGGCAGTAGTGTTGGGTGGTGACTTCAACTGCCCCATTGAGGTGGACGGGCGCAGTTCTGGCACATCCGCCAACCTGGACGTGACGTCTAAACTGCTGATTGAGATGGTGACGGAGGCATCCTTGCAGGACGTTGTCGGGTCCGTCGGGAACGGCTCCGTAAACTATACGTGGAGCCGCCCCGATGGCTCGCTCCGTTCTCGGATAGACTTCATCTTCACTTCGAGAGCAGTCAGAAAGGTGTCGTACTCTATGGTCCCCTGCTTCTTCTCTGACCACAGGGCCATTCGATTCCGGGGGACTCTGGGCCATGGATTCCCACCTGGCCCAGGCTCCTGGAAGTTGAATTGTGCCCTGTTGGAGCAGAGGGAGGTCATGGAGGAACTTAGGGATGCGTACCTTATATGGCGAAATGACAAATGTCTGTTCAAGTGCATCAGCGACTGGTGGGAATATGTTAAAGTCGAATTCCGTTGTTTCTTTCAGGCAAAAGGCAGACAACAGGCGTGTGCGAAGAAGTGGGACTTGAGGAAACTGCAGCGCGAGCTGCGGTCCCTGCAGGACCTGCTCCAGTGTGGCTGGGACGTCAGGGAGGAGCTGGAGGAGACCAAAAAGAGCTTGAAAAGGCACTTTGAGGAGGAATCCAAGCGAATCGTCTTTCGTTCCAAGGTGGAGAACCTGGAGAAGGGTGAGAAATGTAACTCTTTCTTTTTCAGGAAGCTCCATGCCGGCCACACGCCCCTGACTGAGCTACGAGATGAGACCGGACACATGAGGAGCGGCAAGGAGGAAGTGATGGGGGTCGTCCACGACTTCTACAGCAACCTCTACGCCCCCAAGTCATCCGACCCCGAAGCCGCCGAGAGGTTCCTGTCAGGTGTCACTAACGTTGTTGATCCCGCAGGTGCGGCGGCTATGGACGATCCCTTGACGGTGGGGGAGCTGCTCTCTGCCGCTAAATCCTTTAAGCCCGGCAGGACCCCGGGCAGTGACGGTCTCCCGGCCGAGCTCTACGTAGCGCTGGGTGACCTGACCTGTCCGGACCTGTTGGAGGTGTACGAGGAGATGGTGGTGGGGGGCAGAATGCCTCCGTCGTTGAGGGAAGGGATGATCACGATCTTGTATAAGCGGAAGGGGGAGAGATGTGACCTGAAAAACTGGCGTCCCATCTCTCTCCTGAACGTGGACTACAAGATCCTCGCCAAGGTGCTGGCCAACAGGCTGAAACCTGTCATGGGGCAGATCGTCCATCCGGACCAGACCTGCAGCATTCCTGGCCGCAGGATTGCCGACAGCCTTGCCCTTGTGAGAGACACGGTCCATTACATCCAGGACCGCGGGGGCCGCGCCGCCCTGGTCAGCTTAGATCAGGAGAAGGCGTTCGACCGTGTCTCCCACGCATTCATGGACAGGGTTTTGCGCAGGCTGGGTCTGGGGAAGATGTTTTGCTCTTTTGTTAACGTTATGTATTTTGACATTTACAGCACGGTGTTGGTGAACGGCTGGAAGACTGACCCCTTTTCCATTCTTTCAGGGGTTAGACAAGGCTGCCCTCTTTCACCTCTCCTTTTTGTTTGTGTTATAGAGCTCTTCGCTGAGACTATCCGGCAGAGTGGAGAGATCAGAGGGATCACCGCACCAGGACCAGATCGCCACGAGGTCAAGTGCTCGCTCTACATGGACGACGTGACCGTCTTCTGCGCTGACCAGCGTTCGGTGACTGCACTCGTCCAGACCTGCGAGGACTTCGGCAGAGCTTCGGGGGCAAAAGTCAACTGCGGGAAGTCGGAGGCCATGCTCTTCGGGGAGTGGCACCTGGCTTCTTCCGCCCCCTTCCCCTTTACTATTAAGCCGGACTTCATTCAAATTCTTGGAGTCTGGTTCGGGAAGGAAGGAGCGGCCCTTAAGTCTTGGCAAGACCGACTAGGAAGGATAAACTCAAAGATCGGACTGTGGAGCTCCAGAAAGCTCACGATGGAAGGCAAGGCACTTGTCCTGCGGAGTGAAGTTTTGCCTGTGCTCCAATATACCGCACAGGCCTGGCCTCCCCATACCACCGTTTGCAAGGCCATCACCCGGACAGTATTTGGCTTCGTCTGGGGCAAAATGGACAGAGTCAAGAGGACCGTGATGTACAAGGAACCCCGCAAGGGTGGGAAGGGAATACCCGACATCCCCGCTCTGCTGAGGGCCTCCTTTGCATGTGTCACGGTGCAGCGGACTCTTGTAGAAAAGACTGGCTCAGCGGGCAGGTCCATGTCTCGCTTGCTTCTCATGCCCCTCTGGAGACAGCTGGGCTGGGACAAGTGGGACAGCTCCATCCCTTACAACTGGAACACTCCCTGGTTCTATGGGGATGTTGTCCGGTTTGTGAGGGAGCACCAGCTGGAAGGACTGAAACCAGACCTATGGAAGCCAAAGACAATCCACAAGCTCATCCGAGCTAAGGACTCGACCGAGCTGGTTCCGGGACTCCCCGCAGCCACTGCAGAGACAGTTTGGAACAATGTGGCCTCAAAGCGGCTTACCAATGGACACAAGGACTTGTCGTGGATGGCCGTCATGGGAGGTCTCTCTCTCAGGTCATTCATGCATGCCCGCAACCTGTGCAAGACCCGGTACTGCCCCCGTTGCCCCTACGTGGAGGAAACATCTTTCCACGTGTTTTGGCAGTGCCCCTTTGCACAGGGTCTGTTGGACGCCCTAGAACAGGAACTCAGAGACTCAGTGCCCAGGAGCTGCCTATCGTACCATTCGGTGCTTTACGGCCTGTTCCCTGGGACCCACGACGTGGAGGCCATCCAGGAGGCCTGGCGCCTTATGAACTGTTTTAAGGACGCAGTGTGGCTCTCCAGGAACCGCCTCGTGATCAACAGGGAAAACATGTCCGTCCGGGACTGCCGCAGGTTCATCAAGAACCTGCTTAGAGACTATTCCATCTTGGACAGCTCGGCCGTTGATGAGGAAGAAGAGGAGTGAAGACCCCTCTCCTTCTCCCATGTCTCCCTGAAGATACAGCCCAACAGTTTGGCCCTGTGATCCGCCCCCTCCCTACCCCCACATAGTCGCCCACACCCCTACCCCGATCACAGATTGTATTATTTGGTTTTTGTTTGATCTCTTGTGCTTTTCTATTGCAGGATTGAGCTGAATGTTAGAGTAGCATGGTGTGCGATGTATAGCTTAGGGAACCTTTGCTGTGTATTGTACTATCATGCTTTGTGTGACTGTAATTTATTGTACGACTTGTAATGACTGAACGGAAAATAAAGCTCTTTCAATCAAAAAATCTGTTCTTATCAGTTTAATATCTGATACGTCCCCTATCTGGGGACCATATATTAAATGGATTTTTGAGAACGGGGGCCGATTTCGAAGCTTGCTTCCGTCGCCCTATGCATTGACCCGATATGGCAGTATCTTCGGGTACAGTGCACCACCCCCTTACAGGGTTAAAAAGAAAGATTCCTACTTTCATTGCTACCTGCTTGCTGGCTAGCCAGCTAGCCAGCCCTGTGGGCCTTGCTGCTGCTGCTGCAGCCAAAAAACAAAAGGTGGTGCTGCTGCTGCTTCTGCTGCTTCTGCTTCTGCTTGTGTCTGGCCGCTGTTGGAGCGTCCAGGCACAGGACTTCTGCTGCTGCTGACTAAATGGCCTCCTTAATTGGATCATTTGAGTAGCCAGCACACCTGTGCAGGTAGGGCATGACATGATAGGCAGCTGCCTTGATAGCGGGTGGGTGCTGAATGTTCCTAATTGACAAAATAAGATTAATGCTTATGAAGAAATATAAAATCTCATCCCTTCCCCAATATCGCGCCACACCCCTACCCCTTAATTCCCTGGTTGAACTTGATGGACATATGTCTTTTTTCGACCGTACTAACTATGTAACTATGTAACATAACATGGGGGGGGTCTCCTGGCTGTTCACACAGGTGTGTCATTGCTGTACATTGACCATGCATTGCTTCTGTGGTATTGCAAAGGCAAAGACAAATGCTTCCAGCCATCCATTGCACTAATGGATTGGTCATCAGCTGGCTGTCTATGTCCCGCATCAATATAGACCAAAGTACAGAGGGTTAGGCTATGCTATTGTGCACCTACCTGATGCATCAGAAGGTGCGAGGCCCTTGCTAAATTCTGTGCACAGACTTTGAGATCTATGCTTTAGACTGTATCTAAACCTGCTCCAACATGGACTGACATTCTGGCCTACTTTCAGCCGATGCGACTTGTCTGTCGCTGAACAGTCGCTTTTTATGTATTCAGCACCTATGTATAATGTTGTAAAAATGCTCTAGAAGCTAAAGTCGCAGAAATGTCACACATATTTGGCCTGCAACTTTCTGTGCGACAAATTCAGACAGGAAAAATCAGTATAAATCCTTAGAAAATTATCCCCCAGTGTCTCCATCTGCTGGCGGTATTGAATAAGCATTGCTGCACTGATGGGGTATGCATTAGACGAAAAAAAAGAAGAAAAAGAAGAATAATACGCCCAGAAAAGAGGCGAAAAGGAGAAAAACGTAAAAAAACGTGAAAAAAAAGTAAGAGGAAGAGAAGGGAAAAAAAGGTGGAAATGGGTTTAAAAGTGATTTCGGCGGAGAAATATATATATATATATATATATATATATATATATATATATATATATATATATATACGCGCACACACACACATATATATAAACGTATTCTCCGTTGAGATATTGCAGCCGCTGCTGTGTCCAGGCCCAGGAGCCTTAGCACTGTGCTGTGATGTCACTCAATACCACTGACATCACTAGGTGTAAACAACATCTCTCCTTTGCTGTGTATGTGACTATGGAGCTGTTTGGTGATGTCGTCTATTATGGCCTTCATAGAAGCAACAGGAGATTGTTGCATCCATCTAGAACCCTCAGAACTACAGTGCTATGATGTCACTCACTTCCACAGGCCTTGCAGAGTGTAAACAACAACAACCCAGCTTTGTTGTGTATGTAACCATAGGGATTTGTGATGTCACCTAGAACCTTCACAGCAGCGACAGCTTTATGAGGAGCATCAGCACTGCTCTGCCTGAGCAGAACCATCACCGCCATAGGTTGTCAAATAACCCGGATTTAACCCACACAGGTAAGTCCAATGGGGTGCAGGCATGTCCTCTATGCTTACAGCTTCCCGTGGGTGTTGGTTTGATACCGTTTGGGGACAGCCAAGGAGGCATCTGCAGGCAACAAAGGTAGGTGTGTGCTTGTGTGTGTGTTTCCTATGCAGATCCTAAGCCCAGTGTCACATGCAAGTAGGAGGAGTAAGAAGGGTTCCTGGCAAATCCGGGTTATGGATTGCATTTAAAAAGGCCCCGTGGGAGTGCAATGGGCCCCTGTCTTGCTGCTTAGCAATAATGGTATGGGTTTAGGTTCTGCTGTGTGTACTGGTGGTTGACTGCCCCCCAGCCCAGAGTGTGCATGGAAAATTGTCTGGCAGCCTCCCTGACAGCAAGCAGTGATAGTGCCCATGAAGGGGACCTTGTTGGGCCCGCCCCTTTCACGGTTATCGCTTCTCGGCCTTTTGGCTAAGATCAAGTGTAGTATCTGTTCTTATCAGTTTAATATCTGATACGTCCCCTATCTGGGGACCATATATTAAATGGATTTTTGAGAACGGGGGCCGATTTCGAAGCTTGCTTCCGTCGCCCTATGCATTGACCCGATATGGCAGTATCTTCGGGTACAGTGCACCACCCCCTTACAGGGTTAAAAAGAAAGATTCCTACTTTCATTGCTACCTGCTTGCTGGCTAGCCAGCTAGCCAGCCCTGTGGGCCTTGCTGCTGCTGCAGCCAAAAAACAAAAGGTGGTGCTGCTGCTGCTTCTGCTGCTTCTGCTTCTGCTTGTGTCTGGCCGCTGTTGGAGCGTCCAGGCACGGGACTTCTGCTGCTGCTGACTAAATGGCCTCCTTAATTGGATCATTTGAGTAGCCAGCACACCTGTGCAGGTAGGGCATGACATGATAGGCAGCTGCCTTGATAGCGGGTGGGTGCTGAATGTTCCTAATTGACAAAATAAGATTAATGCTTATGAAGAAATATAAAATCTCATCCCTTCCCCAATATCGCGCCACACCCCTACCCCTTAATTCCCTGGTTGAACTTGATGGACATATGTCTTTTTTCGACCGTACTAACTATGTAACTATGTAACATAACATGGGGGGGGGGGTCTCCTGGCTGTTCACACAGGTGTGTCATTGCTGTACATTGACCATGCATTGCTTCTGTGGTATTGCAAAGGCAAAGACAAATGCTTCCAGCCATCCATTGCACTAATGGATTGGTCATCAGCTGGCTGTCTATGTCCCGCATCAATATAGACCAAAGTACAGAGGGTTAGGCTATGCTATTGTGCACCTACCTGATGCATCAGAAGGTGCGAGGCCCTTGCTAAATTCTGTGCACAGACTTTGAGATCTATGCTTTAGACTGTATCTAAACCTGCTCCAACATGGACTGACATTCTGGCCTACTTTCAGCCGATGCGACTTGTCTGTCGCTGAACAGTCGCTTTTTATGTATTCAGCACCTATGTATAATGTTGTAAAAATGCTCTAGAAGCTAAAGTCGCAGAAATGTCACACATATTTGGCCTGCAACTTTCTGTGCGACAAATTCAGACAGGAAAAATCAGTATAAATCCTTAGAAAATTATCCCCCAGTGTCTCCATCTGCTGGCGGTATTGAATAAGCATTGCTGCACTGATGGGGTATGCATTAGACGAAAAAAAAGAAGAAAAAGAAGAAGAATACGCCCAGAAAAGAGGCGAAAAGGAGAAAAACGTAAAAAAACGTGAAAAAAAAGTAAGAGGAAGAGAAGGGAAAAAAAGGTGGAAATGGGTTTAAAAGTGATTTCGGCGGAGAATATATATATATATATATATATATATATATATATATATATACGCGCACACACACACATATATATAAACGTATTCTCCGTTGAGATATTGCAGCCGCTGCTGTGTCCAGGCCCAGGAGCCTTAGCACTGTGCTGTGATTTCACTCAATACCACTGACATCACTAGGTGTAAACAACATCTCTCCTTTGCTGTGTATGTGACTATGGAGCTGTTTGGTGATGTCGTCTATTATGGCCTTCATAGAAGCAACAGGAGATTGTTGCATCCATCTAGAACCCTCAGAACTACAGTGCTATGATGTCACTCACTTCCACAGGCCTTGCAGAGTGTAAACAACAACAACCCAGCTTTGTTGTGTATGTAACCATAGGGATTTGTGATGTCACCTAGAACCTTCACAGCAGCGACAGCTTTATGAGGAGCATCAGCACTGCTCTGCCTGAGCAGAACCATCACCGCCATAGGTTGTCAAATAACCCGGATTTAACCCACACAGGTAAGTCCAATGGGGTGCAGGCATGTCCTCTATGCTTACAGCTTCCCGTGGGTGTTGGTTTGGTACCGTTTGGGGACAGCCAAGGAGGCATCTGCAGGCAACAAAGGTAGGTGTGTGCTTGTGTGTGTGTTTCCTATGCAGATCCTAAGCCCAGTGTCACATGCAAGTAGGAGGAGTAAGAAGGGTTCCTGGCAAATCCGGGTTATGGATTGCATTTAAAAAGGCCCCGTGGGAGTGCAATGGGCCCCTGTCTTGCTGCTTAGCAATAATGGTATGGGTTTAGGTTCTGCTGTGTGTACTGGTGGTTGACTGCCCCCCAGCCCAGAGTGTGCATGGAAAATTGTCTGGCAGCCTCCCTGACAGCAAGCAGTGATAGTGCCCATGAAGGGGACCTTGTTGGGCCCGCCCCTTTCACGGTTATCGCTTCTCGGCCTTTTGGCTAAGATCAAGTGTAGTATCTGTTCTTATCAGTTTTTCATGCCGGTGGACAGTAACGCCGGTATGGGGCTGGTGGGGATGGGTGCTGCATGGAGGATGCAGGTGTACCAGGGCTTTCCGGGGCTGGTTCTGAGGAATCAGCTCGACGGCTGCCCCGATGTGACCTGTTCCCTCCGGGTCTCGCCATGAGGCTGAGAGGGTCTAGAGCCGAGGTACTTTGTGCCTCGGGGAGTGGTGACCCCGAGGTGCCGAAACTCACTGGGAGAATAGGCTCACTGAGTTGAAGCACGGGCACCATAATCTCTTCACCTTGTGGCACTCACCTCTTGATTCCCGGCCTTCTGGCTAGGATCAGAGAAATTTTTATAGATCCGGCCGGATGTCCGGGCAGTATATCTGCACACATTCACTTATTTATTTCTTTTTTGTCTCACTGTGTCACTTTTTGCGTGTTGTGTGTTCACAGGATTTGTCAGGATGCGGTAGCCCTTCTGGGTGTCCCTCCTGGCGGTCTAGGGGAGGTGTGTGTGGCCATTAGGTTCCGCACCTCCCTGCAAACACCCCGGGTACTCCTGCTTTGGCAGGGTACCTACCGTAATCGGCTCTGCGGGCAGATACCTTGGCTAACGCCAAGGGGGATGCCGGGAGCATTTGTGGTCCCCTAGTAGCTTCGGCGAAAAGGGACATCGAACCTGGAACCTCGCAGGTACCTTTTGGTCCGGAGGCGAAGGGTAAGGTTTGTTGGGGGGCCTCTCTCCTATCGGAGAAGGGCTTGCGATAGACCGCATCCTTTGTGCACGTTTTTTTAGTGTAACACGTTTGCACTTTTTCTTGCACTTTGGGTGAATCGAAAGCACGTTCCTCGGCTTTAAAAAAAAAAAAAAAAAAAAAAAAAAAAATCTGTTCTTATCAGTTTAATATCTGATACGTCCCCTATCTGGGGACCATATATTAAATGGATTTTTGAGAACGGGGGCCGATTTCGAAGCTTGCTTCCGTCGCCCTATGCATTGACCCGATATGGCAGTATCTTCGGGTACAGTGCACCACCCCCTTACAGGGATAAAAAGAAAGATTCCTACTTTCATTGCTACCTGCTTGCTGGCTAGCCAGCTAGCCAGCCCTGTGGGCCTTGCTGCTGCTGCTGCAGCCAAAAAACAAAAGGTGGTGCTGCTGCTGCTTCTGCTGCTTCTGCTTCTGCTTGTGTCTGGCCGCTGTTGGAGCGTCCAGGCACAGGACTTCTGCTGCTGCTGACTAAATGGCCTCCTTAATTGGATCATTTGAGTAGCCAGCACACCTGTGCAGGTAGGGCATGACATGATAGGCAGCTGCCTTGATAGCGGGTGGGTGCTGAATGTTCCTAATTGACAAAATAAGATTAACCCCTTCCCGCTATTGGACGTATGCATACGTCCAGGCGAATTACACGTTCGCGCAAATGGACGTATGCATACGTCCAAGCGATCTCCTGCTCTGCCGCGGGCAGCGCAGGAGATCGCGGGTGGGACTCAGCTGTCAATCACAGCCGGAGTCCCACTGCAGCTGCCGGGGCCGCGATCGCGCCGGTCCCGGCAGCATTAACCCCATAGATGCCGTGATCAGTCTGATCACGGCATCTATGGTGTTTGCAGGGGGAGCGCTCTCCCCCTGCCCATCAATCGCGGCGCCGCGATAAAATAAGGGGGATCGGGGGTGTCCAAGACACCCTCGATCCCCCTTGAAGAGATAGGAGTGAGGTGGCAGGGTTGCCACCCCTCCTATCCCTGCTATTGATCGGCGGAGCGGCCGACCAATAGCAGACTGGGGGCGGGGGGGTTAAAGTTCGGTTCCCCGCGCTATGCCCGCCCATCGGTGTCCGGGCACAGCGGGGGGGGGAACCGTGCAGTAGCGGCGGCGGCGGCGATCACTTACCCGGCGGCGGCGGCGGCTGTGATCACGGCGGCGGTGGAGGTGAGTATGGCGCCGCGTGTGCAGAGTCTGTTGCCTAGCAACATCTGCAGGGCGACAGTTTAGAGAGTGGTCTCTAAACTGTCGCCCTCCAGATGTTGCAAAACTACAACTCCCACTATGCCTTGACAGCTGTTTGCTGTGTTGGCATGCTGGGAGTTGTAGTTTTGCAAGATTTAGAGGGGTTCAGGCTAGAGATCACTGACAGTGGTCTCTAAACTGTAGCCCTCCAGATATTACAAAACTACAACTCCCAGCATGCTCAGACAGCAGTTTGCTGTCTTAGCATGCTGAGATTTGTAGTTTTGCAACATCTGGAGGGCCACAGTTTAGAGACCACTGTCAGTGATCTCCAGCCTGAACCCCTCTAAATCTTGCAAAACTACAACTCCCAGCATTCAGGAACAGCAAATGGCTGTCTCGGCATGCTGGGAGTTATACTTGCGTGCATCCAGCTGTTGCATAACTACATCTCCCAGCATTCTCTTTGGCAATCAGTACATGCTGAGAGTTGTAGTTCTGCAACAGCTGGAGGCACACTGGTTGGGAAATACCGAGTTAGGTAATAGGTTCTATTACCCAACTCAGTATTTTCCAGTGTGCCTCCAGCTGTTGCAAAACTACAACTCCCAGCATGCACGTTCTGTCAGTGCATGCTGGGAGTTGTAGTTTTGCCCCCCCCCCCCCCCCCTCCCATGTGAATGTACAGGTTACATTCACACTGGCGGCGGATTACAGTGAGTTCCCTGCTTCAGGTTTGAGCTGCAGCAGCCGCAGCTCAAACTCCTAGCGGGAGACTCAGTGTAATCCGCCGTCAGTGTGAATGTAACCTAAAAACACTACACTTACATAAAATAAAGAGTAAAACACTACATATACACACGTACACTGCCCCCCCCCCACCACCACCCCTTCCCCCCCAATAAAAATGAAAAACGTATCCTACAGCAGTGTTTCCAAAACGGAACCTCCAGCTGTTGCAAAACAAAAACTCCCAGCATTTCCGGACAGCCATTGACTGTCCAAGCATGCTGGGAGTTTAGCAACAGCTGGAGGCACCCTGTTTGGGAATCACTGGCTTAGAATACCCCTATGTCCACCCCTATGCAAATCCCTAATTTGGGCCTCAAATGCACATGGCGCTCTCACTTTGGAGCCCTGGCGTATTTCAAGGCAACAGTTTAGGGCCACATATGGGGTATCGCCGTACTCGGGAGAAATTGCCTAACAAATTTTGGGGGGCTTTTTCTCCTTTTACCCCTTATGAAAAGGTAAAGTTGGGGTCTACACCAGCATGTTAGTGTAAAAAAAAAAAACATTTTTGTACACTAACATACTGGTGTTGCCCCATACTTTAAAATTTCACAAGCGGTAAAAGAAAAAAAGCCTCCAAAGTTTGTAACGCAATTTCTCCTGAGGACGGAGATACCCCATATGTGGGCGCAAAGTGTTCTGGGGACGCACAACAAGGCTCAGAAGGGAGAGTGCACCATGTAAATTTGAGGTCTAAATTGGTGATTTGCACAGGGGTGGCTGATTTTACAGTGGTTCTGACATAAGTGCAAAACAATAAATACCCACATGTGACCCCATTTTGGAAACTACACCCCTCACGGAATGTAACAAGGGGTACAGTGAGCATTTACACCCCACAGGTGTCTGACAGATCTTTGAAACAGGGGTCTGTGAAAATGAAAAATAAAATTTTTAATTTACACAGCCCACTGTTCCAAAGATACGTCAAATGCCAGTGGGGTGTAAATTCTCCCTGCACCCCTTATTACCTTCCGTGAGGGGTGTAGTTTTAAAAATGGGGTCACATGTGGGGGGTCCACTGTTCTGGCACCACGGGGGGCTTTGGAAATGCACATGGCCAAATTCTCTCTCCAAAAGCTCAATGATGCTCCTTCTCTTCTGAGCATTGTAGTTCGCCCCCAGTGCACTTCACGTCCACTTATTGGGTATTTCCATACTCAGAAGAGATGGGGTTACAAATTTTGGGGGGTATTTTCTGCTATTATCCCTTGTAAAAATGTAAAATTTGGGGGAAAACAAGCATTTTAGTGTAAAAAAAATATTTTTTTTTTACATATGCAAAAGTCGTGAAACACCTGTGGGGTATTAAGGTTCACTTTACCCCTTGTTACGTTCCCCAAGGGGTCTAGTTTCCAAAATGGTATGCCATGTGTTTTTTTTTTCTGTCCTGGCACCATAGGTGCTTCCTAAACGCGGCATGCCCCCAGAGCAAAATTTGCTTCCAAAAAGCCAAATGTGACTCCTTCTCTTCTGAGACCTGTAGTGCGCCAGCAGAGCACTTTTCATCCCCATATTGGGTGTCTTCTGAATCGGGAGAAATTGGGCTTCAAATGTTGGGGGGTATTTTCTGCTATTACCTTTTTTAAAAATGTTACATTTTTGCTAAATCAAGCATTTTTGGTAAAAAAAAATTATTTTTTTTACATATGCAAAAGTCGTGAAACACCTGTGGGGTATTAAGGTTCACTTTATTCCTTGTTACGTTCCTCAAGGAGTCTAGTTTCCAAAATGGTATGCCATGTCGTTTTTTTTTGCTGTCCTGGCACCATAGGGGCTTCCTAAATGCGACATGCCCCCCGAGCAAAATTTGCTCTCAAAAAGCCAAATATGACTCCTTCTCTTCTGAGCATTGTAGTTCGCCCGTAATGCACTTCAGGTCAACTTATGGGGTACCTCCATACTCAGAAGAGATGGGGTTACAAATTTTGGGGGGTATTTTCTGCTATTAACCCTTGCAAAAATGTGAAATTTGGGGGGAAACACACATTTTAGTGAAATTTTTTTTTTTTTTTTTTACATATGCAAAAGTCATGAAACACCTGTGGGGTATTAAGGCTCACTTAATTCCTTTTTACGTTCCTCAAGGGGTCTAGTTTCCAAAATGGTATGCCATGTTTTTTTTATTTGCTGTTTTGGCACCATAGGGGCTTCCTAAATGCAACATGCCCCCAAAAAACCATTTCAGAAAAACGTACTCTCCAAAATCCCCTTGTCGCTCCTTCGCTTCTGAGCCCTCTACTGCGCCCGCCGAACACTTTACATAGACATATGAGGTATGTGCTTACTCGAGAGAAATTGGGCTACAAATTCAAGTATAAATTTTATCCTTTTACCCCTTGTAAAAATTCAAAAATTGGGTCTACAAGAACATGCAAGTGTAAAAAATGAAGATTTTGAATTTTCTCCTTCACTTTGCTGCTTTTACCGTGAAACACCTAAAGGGTTAAAACACTTACTGAATGTCATTTTGAATACTTTGGGGGGTGCAGTTTTTGTAATGGGGTCATTTATGGGGTATTTCTAATATGAAGACCCTTCAAATCCACTTCAAACCTGAACTGGTCCATGAAAAATAGCGAGTTTGAAAATTTTGTGAAAAATTGTAAAATTGCTGCTGAACTTTGAAGCCCTCTGGTGTCTTCCAAAAGTAAAAACATGTCAATTTTATGATTAAAATATAAAGTAGACATATTGTATATGTGAATCCAAAAAAAATAATATTTGGAATATCAATTTTCCTTACAAACAGAGAGCTTCAAAGTTAGAAAAATGCAAAATTTTCAATTTTTTCATCAAATTTTGGGATTTTTCACCAAGAAAGGATGCAAGTTACCACAAAAATTTACCACTATGTTAAAGTAGAATATGTCACGAAAAAACAATCTCGGAATCAGATTGATAAGTAAAAGCATTCCAGAGTTATTAATGTTTAAAGTGACAGTGGTCAGATGTGCAAAAAAGGGCTGCGTCCTAGAGGTGAAAATGGGCTGTGTCCTTAAGGGGTTAATGCTTATGAAGAAATATAAAATCTCATCCCTTCCCCAATATCGCGCCACACCCCTACCCCTTAATTCCCTGGTTGAACTTGATGGACATATGTCTTTTTTCGACCGTACTAACTATGTAACTATGTAACATAACATGGGGGGGGGGTCTCCTGGCTGTTCACACAGGTGTGTCATTGCTGTACATTGACCATGCATTGCTTCTGTGGTATTGCAAAGGCAAAGACAAATGCTTCCAGCCATCCATTGCACTAATGGATTGGTCATCAGCTGGCTGTCTATGTCCCGCATCAATATAGACCAAAGTACAGAGGGTTAGGCTATGCTATTGTGCACCTACCTGATGCATCAGAAGGTGCGAGGCCCTTGCTAAATTCTGTGCACAGACTTTGAGATCTATGCTTTAGACTGTATCTAAACCTGCTCCAACATGGACTGACATTCTGGCCTACTTTCAGCCGATGCGACTTGTCTGTCGCTGAACAGTCGCTTTTTATGTATTCAGCACCTATGTATAATGTTGTAAAAATGCTCTAGAAGCTAAAGTCGCAGAAATGTCACACATATTTGGCCTGCAACTTTCTGTGCGACAAATTCAGACAGGAAAAATCAGTATAAATCCTTAGAAAATTATCCCCCAGTGTCTCCATCTGCTGGCGGTATTGAATAAGCATTGCTGCACTGATGGGGTATGCATTAGACGAAAAAAAAGAAGAAAAAGAAGAATAATACGCCCAGAAAAGAGGCGAAAAGGAGAAAAACGTAAAAAAACGTTAAAAAAAAGTAAGAGGAAGAGAAGGGAAAAAAAGGTGGAAATGGGTTTAAAAGTGATTTCGGCGGAGAAATATATATATATATATATATATATATATATATATATATATATATACGCGCACACACACACATATATATATATAAACGTATTCTCCGTTGAGATATTGCAGCCGCTGCTGTGTCCAGGCCCAGGAGCCTTAGCACTGTGCTGTGATGTCACTCAATACCACTGACATCACTAGGTGTAAACAACATCTCTCCTTTGCTGTGTATGTGACTATGGAGCTGTTTGGTGATGTCGTCTATTATGGCCTTCATAGAAGCAACAGGAGATTGTTGCATCCATCTAGAACCCTCAGAACTACAGTGCTATGATGTCACTCACTTCCACAGGCCTTGCAGAGTGTAAACAACAACAACCCAGCTTTGTTGTGTATGTAACCATAGGGATTTGTGATGTCACCTAGAACCTTCACAGCAGCGACAGCTTTATGAGGAGCATCAGCACTGCTCTGCCTGAGCAGAACCATCACCGCCATAGGTTGTCAAATAACCCGGATTTAACCCACACAGGTAAGTCCAATGGGGTGCAGGCATGTCCTCTATGCTTACAGCTTCCCGTGGGTGTTGGTTTGATACCGTTTGGGGACAGCCAAGGAGGCATCTGCAGGCAACAAAGGTAGGTGTGTGCTTGTGTGTGTGTTTCCTATGCAGATCCTAAGCCCAGTGTCACATGCAAGTAGGAGGAGTAAGAAGGGTTCCTGGCAAATCCGGGTTATGGATTGCATTTAAAAAGGCCCCGTGGGAGTGCAATGGGCCCCTGTCTTGCTGCTTAGCAATAATGGTATGGGTTTAGGTTCTGCTGTGTGTACTGGTGGTTGACTGCCCCCCAGCCCAGAGTGTGCATGGAAAATTGTCTGGCAGCCTCCCTGACAGCAAGCAGTGATAGTGCCCATGAAGGGGACCTTGTTGGGCCCGCCCCTTTCACGGTTATCGCTTCTCGGCCTTTTGGCTAAGATCAAGTGTAGTATCTGTTCTTATCAGTTTAATATCTGATACGTCCCCTATCTGGGGACCATATATTAAATGGATTTTTGAGAACGGGGGCCGATTTCGAAGCTTGCTTCCGTCGCCCTGTGCATTGACCCGATATGGCAGTATCTTCGGGTACAGTGCACCACCCCTTACAGGGTTAAAAAGAAAGATTCCTACTTTCATTGCTACCTGCTTGCTGGCTAGCCAGCTAGCCAGCCCTGTGGGCCTTGCTGCTGCTGCTGCAGCCAAAAAACAAAAGGTGGTGCTGCTGCTGCTTATGCTGCTTCTGCTTCTGCTTGTGTCTGGCCGCTGTTGGAGCGTCCAGGCACAGGACTTCTGCTGCTGCTGACTAAATGGCCTCCTTAATTGGATCATTTGAGTAGCCAGCACACCTGTGCAGGTAGGGCATGACATGATAGGCAGCTGCCTTGATAGCGGGTGGGTGCTGAATGTTCCTAATTGACAAAATAAGATTAATGCTTATGAAGAAATATAAAATCTCATCCCTTCCCCAATATCGCGCCACACCCCTACCCCTTAAATCCCTGGTTGAACTTGATGAACATATGTCTTTTTTCGACCGTACTAACTATGTAACTATGTAACATAACATGGGGGGGGGGGGGGGTCTCCTGGCTGTTCACACAGGTGTGTCATTGCTGTACATTGACCATGCATTGCTTCTGTGGTATTGCAAAGGCAAAGACAAATGCTTCCAGCCATCCATTGCACTAATGGATTGGTCATCAGCTGGCTGTCTATGTCCCGCATCAATATAGACCAAAGTACAGAGGGTTAGGCTATGCTATTGTGCACCTACCTGATGCATCAGAAGGTGCGAGGCCCTTGCTAAATTCTGTGCACAGACTTTGAGATCTATGCTTTAGACTGTATCTAAACCTGCTCCAACATGGACTGACATTCTGGCCTACTTTCAGCCGATGCGACTTGTCTGTCGCTGAACAGTCGCTTTTTATGTATTCAGCACCTATGTATAATGTTGTAAAAATGCTCTAGAAGCTAAAGTCGCAGAAATGTCACACATATTTGGCCTGCAACTTTCTGTGCGACAAATTCAGACAGGAAAAATCAGTATAAATTCTTAGAAAATTATCCCCCAGTGTCTCCATCTGCTGGCGGTATTGAATAAGCATTGCTGCACTGATGGGGTATGCATTAGACGAAAAAAAAGAAGAAAAAGAAGAATAATACGCCCAGAAAAGAGGCGAAAAGGAGAAAAACGTAAAAAAACGTGAAAAAAAAGTAAGAGGAAGAGAAGGGAAAAAAAGGTGGAAATGGGTTTAAAAGTGATTTCGGCGGAGAAATATATATATATATATATATATATATATATATATATATATATATATACGCGCACACACACACATATATATAAACGTATTCTCCGTTGAGATATTGCAGCCGCTGCTGTGTCCAGGCCCAGGAGCCTTAGCACTGTGCTGTGATGTCACTCAATACCACTGACATCACTAGGTGTAAACAACATCTCTCCTTTGCTGTGTATGTGACTATGGAGCTGTTTGGTGATGTCGTCTATTATGGCCTTCATAGAAGCAACAGGAGATTGTTGCATCCATCTAGAACCCTCAGAACTACAGTGCTATGATGTCACTCACTTCCACAGGCCTTGCAGAGTGTAAACAACAACAACCCAGCTTTGTTGTGTATGTAACCATAGGGATTTGTGATGTCACCTAGAACCTTCACAGCAGCGACAGCTTTATGAGGAGCATCAGCACTGCTCTGCCTGAGCAGAACCATCACCGCCATAGGTTGTCAAATAACCCGGATTTAACCCACACAGGGAAGTCCAATGGGGTGCAGGCATGTCCTCTATGCTTACAGCTTCCCGTGGGTGTTGGTTTGATACCGTTTGGGGACAGCCAAGGAGGCATCTGCAGGCAACAAAGGTAGGTGTGTGCTTGTGTGTGTGTTTCCTATGCAGATCCTAAGCCCAGTGTCACATGCAAGTAGGAGGAGTAAGAAGGGTTCCTGGCAAATCCGGGTTATGGATTGCATTTAAAAAGGCCTCGTGGGAGTGCAATGGGCCCCTGTCTTGCTGCTTAGCAATAATGGTATGGGTTTAGGTTCTGCTGTGTGTACTGGTGGTTGACTGCCCCCCAGCCCAGAGTGTGCATGGAAAATTGTCTGGCAGCCTCCCTGACAGCAAGCAGTGATAGTGCCCATGAAGGGGACCTTGTTGGGCCCGCCCCTTTCACGGTTATCGCTTCTCGGCCTTTTGGCTAAGATCAAGTGTAGTATCTGTTCTTATCAGTTTAATATCTGATACGTCCCCTATCTGGGGACCATATATTAAATGGATTTTTGAGAACGGGGGCCGATTTCGAAGCTTGCTTCCGTCGCCCTATGCATTGACCCGATATGGCAGTATCTTCGGGTACAGTGCACCACCCCCTTACAGGGTTAAAAAGAAAGATTCCTACTTTCATTGCTACCTGCTTGCTGGCTAGCCAGCTAGCCAGCCCTGTGGGCCTTGCTGCTGCTGCTGCAGCCAAAAAACAAAAGGTGGTGCTGCTGCTGCTTCTGCTGCTTCTGCTTCTGCTTGTGTCTGGCCGCTGTTGGAGCGTCCAGGCACAGGACTTCTGCTGCTGCTGACTAAATGGCCTCCTTAATTGGATCATTTGAGTAGCCAGCACACCTGTGCAGGTAGGGCATGACATGATAGGCAGCTGCCTTGATAGCGGGTGGGTGCTGAATGTTCCTAATTGACAAAATAAGATTAATGCTTATGAAGAAATATAAAATCTCATCCCTTCCCCAATATCGCGCCACACCCCTACCCCTTAATTCCCTGGTTGAACTTGATGGACATATGTCTTTTTTCGACCGTACTAACTATGTAACTATGTAACATAACATGGGGGGGGGGGGGGGTCTCCTGGCTGTTCACACAGGTGTGTCATTGCTGTACATTGACCATGCATTGCTTCTGTGGTATTGCAAAGGCAAAGACAAATGCTTCCAGCCATCCATTGCACTAATGGATTGGTCATCAGCTGGCTGTCTATGTCCCGCATCAATATAGACCAAAGTACAGAGGGTTAGGCTATGCTATTGTGCACCTACCTGATGCATCAGAAGGTGCGAGGCCCTTGCTAAATTCTGTGCACAGACTTTGAGATCTATGCTTTAGACTGTATCTAAACCTGCTCCAACATGGACTGACATTCTGGCCTACTTTCAGCCGATGCGACTTGTCTGTCGCTGAACAGTCGCTTTTTATGTATTCAGCACCTATGTATTATGTTGTAAAAATGCTCTAGAAGCTAAAGTCGCAGAAATGTCACACATATTTGGCCTGCAACTTTCTGTGCGACAAATTCAGACAGGAAAAATCAGTATAAATCCTTAGAAAATTATCCCCCAGTGTCTCCATCTGCTGGCGGTATTGAATAAGCATTGCTGCACTGATGGGGTATGCATTAGACGAAAAAAAAGAAGAAAAAGAAGAATAATACGCCCAGAAAAGAGGCGAAAAGGAGAAAAACGTAAAAAAACGTGAAAAAAAAGTAAGAGGAAGAGAAGGGAAAAAAAGGTGGAAATGGGTTTAAAAGTGATTTCGGCGGAGAAATATATATATATATATATATATATATATATACGCGCACACACACACATATATATAAACGTATTCTCCGTTGAGATATTGCAGCCGCTGCTGTGTCCAGGCCCAGGAGCCTTAGCACTGTGCTGTGATGTCACTCAATACCACTGACATCACTAGGTGTAAACAACATCTCTCCTTTGCTGTGTATGTGACTATGGAGCTGTTTGGTGATGTCGTCTATTATGGCCTTCATAGAAGCAACAGGAGATTGTTGCATCCATCTAGAACCCTCAGAACTACAGTGCTATGATGTCACTCACTTCCACAGGCCTTGCAGAGTGTAAACAACAACAACCCAGCTTTGTTGTGTATGTAACCATAGGGATTTGTGATGTCACCTAGAACCTTCACAGCAGCGACAGCTTTATGAGGAGCATCAGCACTGCTCTGCCTGAGCAGAACCATCACCGCCATAGGTTGTCAAATAACCCGGATTTAACCCACACAGGTAAGTCCAATGGGGTGCAGGCATGTCCTCTATGCTTACAGCTTCCCGTGGGTGTTGGTTTGATACCGTTTGGGGACAGCCAAGGAGGCATCTGCAGGCAACAAAGGTAGGTGTGTGCTTGTGTGTGTGTTTCCTATGCAGATCCTAAGCCCAGTGTCACATGCAAGTAGGAGGAGTAAGAAGGGTTCCTGGCAAATCCGGGTTATGGATTGCATTTAAAAAGGCCCCGTGGGAGTGCAATGGGCCCCTGTCTTGCTGCTTAGCAATAATGGTATGGGTTTAGGTTCTGCTGTGTGTACTGGTGGTTGACTGCCCCCCAGCCCAGAGTGTGCATGGAAAATTGTCTGGCAGCCTCCCTGACAGCAAGCAGTGATAGTGCCCATGAAGGGGACCTTGTTGGGCCCGCCCCTTTCACGGTTATCGCTTCTCGGCCTTTTGGCTAAGATCAAGTGTAGTATCTGTTCTTATCAGTTTAATATCTGATACGTCCCCTATCTGGGGACCATATATTAAATGGATTTTTGAGAACGGGGGCCGATTTCGAAGCTTGCTTCCGTCGCCCTATGCATTGACCCGATATGGCAGTATCTTCGGGTACAGTGCACCACCCCCTTACAGGGTTAAAAAGAAAGATTCCTACTTTCATTGCTACCTGCTTGCTGGCTAGCCAGCTAGCCAGCCCTGTGGGCCTTGCTGCTGCTGCTGCTGCAGCCAAAAAACAAAAGGTGGTGCTGCTGCTGCTTATGCTGCTTCTGCTTCTGCTTGTGTCTGGCCGCTGTTGGAGCGTCCAGGCACAGGACTTCTGCTGCTGCTGACTAAATGGCCTCCTTAATTGGATCATTTGAGTAGCCAGCACACCTGTGCAGGTAGGGCATGACATGATAGGCAGCTGCCTTGATAGCGGGTGGGTGCTGAATGTTCCTAATTGACAAAATAAGATTAATGCTTATGAAGAAATATAAAATCTCATCCCTTCCCCAATATCGCGCCACACCCCTACCCCTTAAATCCCTGGTTGAACTTGATGAACATATGTCTTTTTTCGACCGTACTAACTATGTAACTATGTAACATAACATGGGGGGGGGGGGGTCTCCTGGCTGTTCACACAGGTGTGTCATTGCTGTACATTGACCATGCATTGCTTCTGTGGTATTGCAAAGGCAAAGACAAATGCTTCCAGCCATCCATTGCACTAATGGATTGGTCATCAGCTGGCTGTCTATGTCCCGCATCAATATAGACCAAAGTACAGAGGGTTAGGCTATGCTATTGTGCACCTACCTGATGCATCAGAAGGTGCGAGGCCCTTGCTAAATTCTGTGCACAGACTTTGAGATCTATGCTTTAGACTGTATCTAAACCTGCTCCAACATGGACTGACATTCTGGCCTACTTTCAGCCGATGCGACTTGTCTGTCGCTGAACAGTCGCTTTTTATGTATTCAGCACCTATGTATAATGTTGTAAAAATGCTCTAGAAGCTAAAGTCGCAGAAATGTCACACATATTTGGCCTGCAACTTTCTGTGCGACAAATTCAGACAGGAAAAATCAGTATAAATTCTTAGAAAATTATCCCCCAGTGTCTCCATCTGCTGGCGGTATTGAATAAGCATTGCTGCACTGATGGGGTATGCATTAGACGAAAAAAAAGAAGAAAAAGAAGAATAATACGCCCAGAAAAGAGGCGAAAAGGAGAAAAACGTAAAAAAACGTGAAAAAAAAGTAAGAGGAAGAGAAGGGAAAAAAAGGTGGAAATGGGTTTAAAAGTGATTTCGGCGGAGAAATATATATATATATATATATATATATATATATATATATATATATATATACGCGCACACACACACATATATATAAACGTATTCTCCGTTGAGATATTGCAGCCGCTGCTGTGTCCAGGCCCAGGAGCCTTAGCACTGTGCTGTGATGTCACTCAATACCACTGACATCACTAGGTGTAAACAACATCTCTCCTTTGCTGTGTATGTGACTATGGAGCTGTTTGGTGATGTCGTCTATTATGGCCTTCATAGAAGCAACAGGAGATTGTTGCATCCATCTAGAACCCTCAGAACTACAGTGATATGATGTCACTCACTTCCACAGGCCTTGCAGAGTGTAAACAACAACAACCCAGCTTTGTTGTGTATGTAACCATATGGATTTGTGATGTCACCTAGAACCTTCACAGCAGCGACAGCTTTATGAGGAGCATCAGCACTTCTCTGCCTGAGCAGAACCATCACCGCCATAGGTTGTCAAATAACCCGGATTTAACCCACACAGGTAAGTCCAATGGGGTGCAGGCATGTCCTCTATGCTTACAGCTTCCCGTGGGTGTTGGTTTGATACCGTTTGGGGACAGCCAAGGAGGCATCTGCAGGCAACAAAGGTAGGTGTGTGCTTGTGTGTGTGTTTCCTATGCAGATCCTAAGCCCAGTGTCACATGCAAGTAGGAGGAGTAAGAAGGGTTCCTGGCAAATCCGGGTTATGGATTGCATTTAAAAAGGCCCCGTGGGAGTGCAATGGGCCCCTGTCTTGCTGCTTAGCAATAATGGTATGGGTTTAGGTTCTGCTGTGTGTACTGGTGGTTGACTGCCCCCCAGCCCAGAGTGTGCATGGAAAATTGTCTGGCAGCCTCCCTGACAGCAAGCAGTGATAGTGCCCATGAAGGGGACCTTGTTGGGCCCGCCCCTTTCACGGTTATCGCTTCTCGGCCTTTTGGCTAAGATCAAGTGTACTATCTGTTCTTATCAGTTTAATATCTGATACGTCCCCTATCTGGGGACCATATATTAAATGGATTTTTGAGAACGGGGGCCGATTTCGAAGCTTGCTTCCGTCGCCCTATGCATTGACCCGATATGGCAGTATCTTCGGGTACAGTGCACCACCCCCTTACAGGGTTAAAAAGAAAGATTCCTACTTTCATTGCTACCTGCTTGCTGGCTAGCCAGCTAGCCAGCCCTGTGGGCCTTGCTGCTGCTGCAGCCAAAAAACAAAAGGTGGTGCTGCTGCTGCTTCTGCTGCTTCTGCTTCTGCTTGTGTCTGGCCGCTGTTGGAGCGTCCAGGCACAGGACTTCTGCTGCTGCTGACTAAATGGCCTCCTTAATTGGATCATTTGAGTAGCCAGCACACCTGTGCAGGTAGGGCATGACATGATAGGCAGCTGCCTTGATAGCGGGTGGGTGCTGAATGTTCCTAATTGACAAAATAAGATTAATGCTTATGAAGAAATATAAAATCTCATCCCTTCCCCAATATCGCGCCACACCCCTACCCCTTAATTCCCTGGTTGAACTTGATGGACATATGTCTTTTTTCGACCGTACTAACTATGTAACTATGTAACATAACATGGGGGGGGGTCTCCTGGCTGTTCACACAGGTGTGTCATTGCTGTACATTGACCATGCATTGCTTCTGTGGTATTGCAAAGGCAAAGACAAATGCTTCCAGCCATCCATTGCACTAATGGATTGGTCATCAGCTGGCTGTCTATGTCCCGCATCAATATAGACCAAAGTACAGAGGGTTAGGCTTTGCTATTGTGCACCTACCTGATGCATCAGAAGGTGCGAGGCCCTTGCTAAATTCTGTGCACAGACTTTGAGATCTATGCTTTAGACTGTATCTAAACCTGCTCCAACATGGACTGACATTCTGGCCTACTTTCAGCCGATGCGACTTGTCTGTCGCTGAACAGTCGCTTTTTATGTATTCAGCACCTATGTATAATGTTGTAAAAATGCTCTAGAAGCTAAAGTCGCAGAAATGTCACACATATTTGGCCTGCAACTTTCTGTGCGACAAATTCAGACAGGAAAAATCAGTATAAATCCTTAGAAAATTATCCCCCAGTGTCTCCATCTGCTGGCGGTATTGAATAAGCATTCCTGCACTGATGGGGTATGCATTAGACGAAAAAAAAAGAAGAAAAAGAAGAATAATACGCCCAGAAAAGAGGCGAAAAGGAGAAAAACGTAAAAAAACGTGAAAAAAAAGTAAGAGGAAGAGAAGGGAAAAAAAGGTGGAAATGGGTTTAAAAGTGATTTCGGCGGAGAAATATATATATATATATATATATATATATATATATATATATACGCGCACACACACACATATATATAAACGTATTCTCCGTTGAGATATTGCAGCCGCTGCTGTGTCCAGGCCCAGGAGCCTTAGCACTGTGCTATGATGTCACTCAATACCACTGACATCACTAGGTGTAAACAACATCTCTCCTTTGCTGTGTATGTGACTATGGAGCTGTTTGGTGATGTCGTCTATTATGGCCTTCATAGAAGCAACAGGAGATTGTTGCATCCATCTAGAACCCTCAGAACTACAGTGCTATGATGTCACTCACTTCCACAGGCCTTGCAGAGTGTAAACAACAACAACCCAGCTTTGTTGTGTATGTAACCATAGGGATTTGTGATGTCACCTAGAACCTTCACAGCAGCGACAGCTTTATGAGGAGCATCAGCACTGCTCTGCCTGAGCAGAACCATCACCGCCATAGGTTGTCAAATAACCCGGATTTAACCCACACAGGTAAGTCCAATGGGGTGCAGGCATGTCCTCTATGCTTACAGCTTCCCGTGGGTGTTGGTTTGATACCGTTTGGGGACAGCCAAGGAGGCATCTGCAGGCAACAAAGGTAGGTGTGTGCTTGTGTGTGTGTTTCCTATGCAGATCCTAAGCCCAGTGTCACATGCAAGTAGGAGGAGTAAGAAGGGTTCCTGGCAAATCCGGGTTATGGATTGCATTTAAAAAGGCCCCGTGGGAGTGCAATGGGCCCCTGTCTTGCTGCTTAGCAATAATGGTATGGGTTTAGGTTCTGCTGTGTGTACTGGTGGTTGACTGCCCCCCAGCCCAGAGTGTGCATGGAAAATTGTCTGGCAGCCTCCCTGACAGCAAGCAGTGATAGTGCCCATGAAGGGGACCTTGTTGGGCCCGCCCCTTTCACGGTTATCGCTTCTCGGCCTTTTGGCTAAGATCAAGTGTAGTATCTGTTCTTATCAGTTTAATATCTGATACGTCCCCTATCTGGGGACCATATATTAAATGGATTTTTGAGAACGGGGGCCGATTTCGAAGCTTGCTTCCGTCGCCCTATGCATTGACCCGATATGGCAGTATCTTCGGGTACAGTGCACCACCCCCTTACAGGGTTAAAAAGAAAGATTCCTACTTTCATTGCTACCTGCTTGCTGGCTAGCCAGCTAGCCAGCCCTGTGGGCCTTGCTGCTGCTGCAGCCAAAAAACAAAAGGTGGTGCTTCTGCTGCTTCTGCTTCTGCTTGTGTCTGGCCACTGTTGGAGCGTCCAGGCACAGGACTTCTGCTGCTGCTGACTAAATGGCCTCCTTAATTGGATCATGTGAGTAGCCAGCACACCTGTGCAGGTAGGGCATGACATGATAGGCAGCTGCCTTGATAGCGGGTGGGTGCTGAATGTTCCTAATTGACAAAATAAGATTAATGCTTATGAAGAAATATAAAATCTCATCCCTTCCCCAATATCGCGCCACACCCCTACCCCTTAATTCCCTGGTTGAACTTGATGGACATATGTCTTTTTTCGACCGTACTAACTATGTAACTATGTAACATAACATGGGGGGGGGGTCTCCTGGCTGTTCACACAGGTGTGTCATTGCTGTACATTGACCATGCATTGCTTCTGTGGTATTGCAAAGGCAAAGACAAATGCTTCCAGCCATCCATTGCACTAATGGATTGGTCATCAGCTGGCTGTCTATGTCCCGCATCAATATAGACCAAAGTACAGAGGGTTAGGCTTTGCTATTGTGCACCTACCTGATGCATCAGAAGGTGCGAGGCCCTTGCTAAATTCTGTGCACAGACTTTGAGATCTATGCTTTAGACTGTATCTAAACCTGCTCCAACATGGACTGACATTCTGGCCTACTTTCAGCCGATGCGACTTGTCTGTCGCTGAACAGTCGCTTTTTATGTATTCAGCACCTATGTATAATGTTGTAAAAATGCTCTAGAAGCTAAAGTCGCAGAAATGTCACACATATTTGGCCTGCAACTTTCTGTGCGACAAATTCAGACAGGAAAAATCAGTATAAATCCTTAGAAAATTATCCCCCAGTGTCTCCATCTGCTGGCGGTATTGAATAAGCATTCCTGCACTGATGGGGTATGCATTAGACGAAAAAAAAAGAAGAAAAAGAAGAATAATACGCCCAGAAAAGAGGCGAAAAGGAGAAAAACGTAAAAAAACGTGAAAAAAAAGTAAGAGGAAGAGAAGGGAAAAAAAGGTGGAAATGGGTTTAAAAGTGATTTCGGCGGAGAAATATATATATATATATATATATATATATATATATATATATACGCGCACACACACACATATATATAAACGTATTCTCCGTTGAGATATTGCAGCCGCTGCTGTGTCCAGGCCCAGGAGCCTTAGCACTGTGCTATGATGTCACTCAATACCACTGACATCACTAGGTGTAAACAACATCTCTCCTTTGCTGTGTATGTGACTATGGAGCTGTTTGGTGATGTCGTCTATTATGGCCTTCATAGAAGCAACAGGAGATTGTTGCATCCATCTAGAACCCTCAGAACTACAGTGCTATGATGTCACTCACTTCCACAGGCCTTGCAGAGTGTAAACAACAACAACCCAGCTTTGTTGTGTATGTAACCATAGGGATTTGTGATGTCACCTAGAACCTTCACAGCAGCGACAGCTTTATGAGGAGCATCAGCACTGCTCTGCCTGAGCAGAACCATCACCGCCATAGGTTGTCAAATAACCCGGATTTAACCCACACAGGTAAGTCCAATGGGGTGCAGGCATGTCCTCTATGCTTACAGCTTCCCGTGGGTGTTGGTTTGATACCGTTTGGGGACAGCCAAGGAGGCATCTGCAGGCAACAAAGGTAGGTGTGTGCTTGTGTGTGTGTTTCCTATGCAGATCCTAAGCCCAGTGTCACATGCAAGTAGGAGGAGTAAGAAGGGTTCCTGGCAAATCCGGGTTATGGATTGCATTTAAAAAGGCCCCGTGGGAGTGCAATGGGCCCCTGTCTTGCTGCTTAGCAATAATGGTATGGGTTTAGGTTCTGCTGTGTGTACTGGTGGTTGACTGCCCCCCAGCCCAGAGTGTGCATGGAAAATTGTCTGGCAGCCTCCCTGACAGCAAGCAGTGATAGTGCCCATGAAGGGGACCTTGTTGGGCCCGCCCCTTTCACGGTTATCGCTTCTCGGCCTTTTGGCTAAGATCAAGTGTAGTATCTGCTCACTTGGTCTGGCTGGAAGGTTCCTGGGGTACCCGTGCCTTGGCCTTGGGGGATCGCTCTACCTATTTGGTGGAGCTTCACCCCCTTGCTGCTTTTGGGGTTACGGCTTACTCCCCAGGAAACGAGAAGTGATCACCAGGCAGCCACTGGGTCGCCTGGTTGCAAACAGAGGACGGAAGAAGATCTCGGCAGCTGAACAGACATGGCGGATATACCTGAATATGCTCGGGTCAAAAATGCTGTTCGATTTATCGTGGAGGAGCAAGCCAGAGGAGAAAAGAATGTGGACTTCTTAATCGTGGAGATCTTGTTTGGTCTGTTCCAAGTGCCAAGAATGGAGATCTTGACAGTCATGGATTACCCTCGAAAGGGGGTCTATGATGTTACTTTCAACAGCAAGTCTTTCTACAGAAAATTTTTGGAAACCTTGGAGAAAACCCGGAATCATCCAAAGATGGAAGGCATAAAATTGGTTGAGCACTTTGTGGACAATACCAAGCTGTTCACAGTTAAGATGTACTCGCCATACGCGAAAGAAAGTGACATCAAGCTCTTTTTGCAGGAATTTTGTGTGGAAGTAGAGGAAAGAGGTAAAGTCCTTAACCAACACCAGCTTTGGACAGGAAAATGGAAGTTCTTGTGCAGACTGAAAGAGGATGCGGGGGCGCCCGGAAGATTATTGCTCCCACCAGCTCGGTTTAAAATAGGGAAGGACACAGGGGATTTATTTTTCCCAGAGATGGGAACTTTCTGCAAAAACTGCAAACAATACGGGCATGAAAGTTGTGGAAAGATAATATGTACCAAATGTCTAAAGGAAGGTCATGTCTTTTCTGAGTGTGGCCAAAGTAAGACCTGCAGGGCCTGTAAAAAGACTGGGCACTTCTTTAAAGACTGCCCGGAAAAATCTGAGGCTATGGAAGTTGGGGTGAAATTGAAGAGGAAGACAAAAGAAGAGAATATAGTTCCAGAGACCAAAAAAGTTTCTGGCAAGAGCAAAGAAAAGTTGGACACAGGAAAAAAAATGGAAGAAGAAAGCGTAAGTGAGGCTTCTGAAGGGGAGCACACAGAGGAATTAAAGAAAATAATTCTCAGTGAGTATTTTTCTGGATATTTGGGTGAGGTGCTAGACCAAGCCCCAAAGGAAGAAAAAGAAATATTTGTTCAAGACCTAGTAAAATTTAAAATAAAAGTGAATACCCGGCTTGAAACTGTGAGGGGAAAAATAATGCAGTCCATGAAGCCTGATGTAAGGCGCTTCATGGCGACCTACCAAGTGTCACCATGGTTGGCAGTCCCTGTCAAAGAAGCTTTGAAGAGTGGAGCTCTTCAATTCGGTTTAATTGATTATTTGGCAGTTTTCGCATGGAGAAAGGGTTTCATTTTGGATTAAGGTTTATTTGAGTTATTGTTGTTAGTTGTTTTGTTGTTTTAATTTGTTTTATTCTGGAAATAAATAAAAAAAAAAAAAAAAAAAAGTTACCTGATGATGAGCACAAAAATCTAGTTCATATGAGATCTTAGAACTATGATTTAGTTCTGAGGGAAACTTAAAAAAAAAAAATCTGTTCTTATCAGTTTAATATCTGATACGTCCCCTATCTGGGGACCATATATTAAATGGATTTTTGAGAACGGGGGCCGATTTCGAAGCTTGCTTCCGTCGCCCTATGCATTGACCCGATATGGCAGTATCTTCGGGTACAGTGCACCACCCCCTTACAGGGTTAAAAAGAAAGATTCCTACTTTCATTGCTACCTGCTTGCTGGCTAGCCAGCTAGCCAGCCCTGTGGGCCTTGCTGCTGCTGCTGCAGCCAAAAAACAAAAGGTGGTGCTGCTGCTGCTTCTGCTGCTTCTGCTTGTGTCTGGCCGCTGTTGGAGCGTCCAGGCACAGGACTTCTGCTGCTGCTGACTAAATGGCCTCCTTAATTGGAACATTTGAGTAGCCAGCACACCTGTGCAGGTAGGGCATGACATGATAGGCAGCTGCCTTGATAGCGGGTGGGTGCTGAAAGTTCCTAATTGACAAAATAAGATTAATGCTTATGAAGAAATATAAAATCTCATCCCTTCCCCAATATCACGCCACACCCCTACCCCTTAATTCCCTGGTTGAACTTGATGGACATATGTCTTTTTTCGACCGTACTAACTATGTAACTATGTAACATAACATGGGGGGGGGGGTCTCCTGGCTGTTCACACAGGTGTGTCATTGCTGTACATTGACCATGCATTGCTTCTGTGGTATTGCAAAGGCAAAGACAAATGCTTCCAGCCATCCATTGCACTAATGGATTGGTCATCAGCTGGCTGTCTATGTCCCGCATCAATATAGACCAAAGTACAGAGGGTTAGGCTATGCTATTGTGCACCTACCTGATGCATCAGAAGGTGCGAGGCCCTTGCTAAATTCTGTGCACAGACTTTGAGATCTATGCTTTAGACTGTATCTAAACCTGCTCCAACATGGACTGACATTCTGGCCTACTTTCAGCCGATGCGACTTGTCTGTCGCTGAACAGTCGCTTTTTATGTATTCAGCACCTATGTATAATGTTGTAAAAATGCTCTAGAAGCTAAAGTCGCAGAAATGTCACACATATTTGGCCTACAACTTTCTGTGCGATAAATTCAGACAGGAAAAATCAGTATAAATCCTTAGAAAATTATCCCCCAGTGTCTCCATCTGCTGGCGGTATTGAATAAGCATTGCTGCACTGATGGGGTATGCATTGACGAAAAAAAAGAAGAAAAAGAAGAATAATACGCCCAGAAAAGAGGCGAAAAGGAGAAAAACGTAAAAAAACGTGAAAAAAAAGTAAGAGGAAGAGAAGGGAAAAAAAGGTGGAAATGGGTTTAAAAGTGATTTCGGCGGAGAAATATATACATATATATATATATATATATATATATATATATATATATATACGCGCACACACACACATATATATAAACGTATTCTCCGTTGAGATATTGCAGCCGCTGCTGTGTCCAGGCCCAGGAGCCTTAGCACTGTGCTGTGATGTCACTCAATACCACTGACATCACTAGGTGTAAACAACATCTCTCCTTTGCTGTGTATGTGACTATGGAGCTGTTTGGTGATGTCGTCTATTATGGCCTTCATAGAAGCAACAGGAGATTGTTGCATCCATCTAGAACCCTCAGAACTACAGTGCTATGATGTCACTCACTTCCACAGGCCTTGCAGAGTGTAAACAACAACAACCCAGCTTTGTTGTGTATGTAACCATAGGGATTTGTGATGTCACCTAGAACCTTCACAGCAGCGACAGCTTTATGAGGAGCATCAGCACTGCTCTGCCTGAGCAGAACCATCACCGCCATAGGTTGTCAAATAACCCGGATTTAACCCACACAGGTAAGTCCAATGGGGTGCAAGCATGTCCTCTATGCTTACAGCTTCCCGTGGGTGTTGGTTTGATACCGTTTGGGGACAGCCAAGGAGGCATCTGCAGGCAACAAAGGTAGGTGTGTGCTTGTGTGTGTGTTTCCTATGCAGATCCTAAGCCCAGTGTCACATGCAAGTAGGAGGAGTAAGAAGGGTTCCTGGCAAATCCGGGTTATGGATTGCATTTAAAAAGGCCCCGTGGGAGTGCAATGGGCCCCTGTCTTGCTGCTTAGCAATAATGGTATGGGTTTAGGTTCTGCTGTGTGTACTGGTGGTTGACTGCCCCCCAGCCCAGAGTGTGCATGGAAAATTGTCTGGCAGCCTCCCTGACAGCAAGCAGTGATAGTGCCCATGAAGGGGACCTTGTTGGGCCCGCCCCTTTCACGGTTATCGCTTCTCGGCCTTTTGGCTAAGATCAAGTGTAGTATCTGTTCTTATCAGTTTAATATCTGATACGTCCCCTATCTGGGGACCATATATTAAATGGATTTTTGAGAACAGGGGCCGATTTCGAAGCTTGCTTCCGTCGCCCTATGCATTGACCCGATATGGCAGTATCTTCGGGTACAGTGCACCACCCCCTTACAGGGTTAAAAAGAAAGATTCCTACTTTCATTGCTACCTGCTTGCTGGCTAGCCAGCTAGCCAGCCCTGTGGGCCTTGCTGCTGCTGCAGCCAAAAAACAAAAGGTGCTGCTTCTGCTGCTTCTGCTTCTGCTTGTGTCTGGCCGCTGTTGGAGCGTCCAGGCACAGGACTTCTGCTGCTGCTGACTAAATGGCCTCCTTAATTGGATCATTTGAGTAGCCAGCACACCTGTGCAGGTAGGGCATGACATGATAGGCAGCTGCCTTGATAGCGGGTGGGTGCTGAATGTTCCTAATTGACAAAATAAGATTAATGCTTATGAAGAAATATAAAATCTCATCCCTTCCCCAATATCGCGCCACACCCCTACCCCTTAATTCCCTGGTTGAACTTGATGGACATATGTCTTTTTTCGACCGTACTAACTATGTAACTATGTAACATAACATGGGGGGGGGGTCTCCTGGCTGTTCACACAGGTGTGTCATTGCTGTACATTGACCATGCATTGCTTCTGTGGTATTGCAAAGGCAAAGACAAATGCTTCCAGCCATCCATTGCACTAATGGATTGGTCATCAGCTGGCTGTCTATGTCCCGCATCAATATAGACCAAAGTACAGAGGGTTAGGCTATGCTATTGTGCACCTACCTGATGCATCAGAAGGTGCGAGGCCCTTGCTAAATTCTGTGCACAGACTTTGAGATCTATGCTTTAGACTGTATCTAAACCTGCTCCAACATGGACTGACATTCTGGCCTACTTTCAGCCGATGCGACTTGTCTGTCGCTGAACAGTCGCTTTTTATGTATTCAGCACCTATGTATAATGTTGTAAAAATGCTCTAGAAGCTAAAGTCGCAGAAATGTCACACATATTTGGCCTGCAACTTTCTGTGCGACAAATTCAGACAGGAAAAATCAGTATAAATCCTTAGAAAATTATCCCCCAGTGTCTCCATCTGCTGGCGGTATTGAATAAGCATTGCTGCACTGATGGGGTATGCATTAGACGAAAAAAAAGAAGAAAAGGAAGAATAATACGCCCAGAAAAGAGGCGAAAAGGAGAAAAACGTAAAAAAACGTGAAAAAAAAGTAAGAGGAAGAGAAGGGAAAAAAAGGTGGAAATGGGTTTAAAAGTGATTTCGGCGGAGAAATATATATATATATATATATATATATATATATATATATATATATATATATACACGCGCACACACACACATATATATAAACGTATTCTCCGTTGAGATATTGCAGCCGCTGCTGTGTCCAGGCCCAGGAGCCTTAGCACTGTGCTGTGATGTCACTCAATACCACTGACATCACTAGGTGTAAACAACATCTCTCCTTTGCTGTGTATGTGACTATGGAGCTGTTTGGTGATGTCGTCTATTATGGCCTTCATAGAAGCAACAGGAGATTGTTGCATCCATCTAGAACCCTCAGAACTACAGTGCTATGATGTCACTCACTTCCACAGGCCTTGCAGAGTGTAAACAACAACAACCCAGCTTTGTTGTGTATGTAACCATAGGGATTTGTGATGTCACCTAGAACCTTCACAGCAGCGACAGCTTTATGAGGAGCATCAGCACTGCTCTGCCTGAGCAGAACCATCACCGCCATAGGTTGTCAAATAACCCGGATTTAACCCACACAGGTAAGTCCAATGGGGTGCAGGCATGTCCTCTATGCTTACAGCTTCCCGTGGGTGTTGGTTTGATACCGTTTGGGGACAGCCAAGGAGGCATCTGCAGGCAACAAAGGTAGGTGTGTGCTTGTGTGTGTGTTTCCTATGCAGATCCTAAGCCCAGTGTCACATGCAAGTAGGAGGAGTAAGAAGGGTTCCTGGCAAATCCGGGTTATGGATTGCATTTAAAAAGGCCCCGTGGGAGTGCAATGGGCCCCTGTCTTGCTGCTTAGCAATAATGGTATGGGTTTAGGTTCTGCTGTGTGTACTGGTGGTTGACTGCCCCCCAGCCCAGAGTGTGCATGGAAAATTGTCTGGCAGCCTCCCTGACAGCAAGCAGTGATAGTGCCCATGAAGGGGACCTTGTTGGGCCCGCCCCTTTCACGGTTATCGCTTCTCGGCCTTTTGGCTAAGATCAAGTGTAGTATCTGTTCTTATCAGTTTAATATCTGATACGTCCCCTATCTGGGGACCATATATTAAATGGATTTTTGAGAACGGGGGCCGATTTCGAAGCTTGCTTCCGTCGCCCTATGCATTGACCCGATATGGCAGTATCTTCGGGTACAGTGCACCACCCCCTTACAGGGTTAAAAAGAAAGATTCCTACTTTCATTGCTACCTGCTTGCTGGCTAGCCAGCTAGCCAGCCCTGTGGGCCTTGCTGCTGCTGCTGCAGCCAAAAAACAAAAGGTGGTGCTGCTGCTGCTTCTGCTGCTTCTGCTTGTGTCTGGCCGCTGTTGGAGCGTCCAGGCACAGGACTTCTGCTGCTGCTGACTAAATGGCCTCCTTAATTGGATCATTTGAGTAGCCAGCACACCTGTGCAGGTAGGGCATGACATGATAGGCAGCTGCCTTGATAGCGGGTGGGTGCTGAATGTTCCTAATTGACAAAATAAGATTAATGCTTATGAAGAAATATAAAATCTCATCCCTTCCCCAATATCGCGCCACACCCCTACCCCTTAATTCCCTGGTTGAACTTGATGGACATATGTCTTTTTTCGACCGTACTAACTATGTAACTATGTAACATAACATGGGGGGGGGGTCTCCTGGCTGTTCACACAGGTGTGTCATTGCTGTACATTGACCATGCATTGCTTCTGTGGTATTGCAAAGGCAAAGACAAATGCTTCCAGCCATCCATTGCACTAATGGATTGGTCATCAGCTGGCTGTCTATGTCCCGCATCAATATAGACCAAAGTACAGAGGGTTAGGCTATGCTATTGTGCACCTACCTGATGCATCAGAAGGTGCGAGGCCCTTGCTAAATTCTGTGCACAGACTTTGAGATCTATGCTTTAGACTGTATCTAAACCTGCTCCAACATGGACTGACATTCTGGCCTACTTTCAGCCGATGCGACTTGTCTGTCGCTGAACAGTCGCTTTTTATGTATTCAGCACCTATGTATAATGTTGTAAAAATGCTCTAGAAGCTAAAGTCGCAGAAATGTCACACATATTTGGCCTGCAACTTTCTGTGCGACAAATTCAGACAGGAAAAATCAGTATAAATCCTTAGAAAATTATCCCCCAGTGTCTCCATCTGCTGGCGGTATTGAATAAGCATTGCTGCACTGATGGGGTATGCATTAGACGAAAAAAAAGAAGAAAAGGAAGAATAATACGCCCAGAAAAGAGGCGAAAAGGAGAAAAACGTAAAAAAACGTGAAAAAAAAGTAAGAGGAAGAGAAGGGAAAAAAAGGTGGAAATGGGTTTAAAAGTGATTTCGGCGGAGAAATATATATATATATATATATATATATATATATATATATATATATATATATATATATACACGCGCACACACACACATATATATAAACGTATTCTCCGTTGAGATATTGCAGCCGCTGCTGTGTCCAGGCCCAGGAGCCTTAGCACTGTGCTGTGATGTCACTCAATACCACTGACATCACTAGGTGTAAACAACATCTCTCCTTTGCTGTGTATGTGACTATGGAGCTGTTTGGTGATGTCGTCTATTATGGCCTTCATAGAAGCAACAGGAGATTGTTGCATCCATCTAGAACCCTCAGAACTACAGTGCTATGATGTCACTCACTTCCACAGGCCTTGCAGAGTGTAAACAACAACAACCCAGCTTTGTTGTGTATGTAACCATAGGGATTTGTGATGTCACCTAGAACCTTCACAGCAGCGACAGCTTTATGAGGAGCATCAGCACTGCTCTGCCTGAGCAGAACCATCACCGCCATAGGTTGTCAAATAACCCGGATTTAACCCACACAGGTAAGTCCAATGGGGTGCAGGCATGTCCTCTATGCTTACAGCTTCCCGTGGGTGTTGGTTTGATACCGTTTGGGGACAGCCAAGGAGGCATCTGCAGGCAACAAAGGTAGGTGTGTGCTTGTGTGTGTGTTTCCTATGCAGATCCTAAGCCCAGTGTCACATGCAAGTAGGAGGAGTAAGAAGGGTTCCTGGCAAATCCGGGTTATGGATTGCATTTAAAAAGGCCCCGTGGGAGTGCAATGGGCCCCTGTCTTGCTGCTTAGCAATAATGGTATGGGTTTAGGTTCTGCTGTGTGTACTGGTGGTTGACTGCCCCCCAGCCCAGAGTGTGCATGGAAAATTGTCTGGCAGCCTCCCTGACAGCAAGCAGTGATAGTGCCCATGAAGGGGACCTTGTTGGGCCCGCCCCTTTCACGGTTATCGCTTCTCGGCCTTTTGGCTAAGATCAAGTGTAGTATCTGTTCTTATCAGTTTAATATCTGATACGTCCCCTATCTGGGGACCATATATTAAATGGATTTTTGAGAACGGGGGCCGATTTCGAAGCTTGCTTCCGTCGCCCTATGCATTGACCCGATATGGCAGTATCTTCGGGTACAGTGCACCACCCCCTTACAGGGTTAAAAAGAAAGATTCCTACTTTCATTGCTACCTGCTTGCTGGCTAGCCAGCTAGCCAGCCCTGTGGGCCTTGCTGCTGCTGCTGCAGCCAAAAAACAAAAGGTGGTGCTGCTGCTGCTTCTGCTGCTTCTGCTTGTGTCTGGCCGCTGTTGGAGCGTCCAGGCACAGGACTTCTGCTGCTGCTGACTAAATGGCCTCCTTAATTGGATCATTTGAGTAGCCAGCACACCTGTGCAGGTAGGGCATGACATGATAGGCAGCTGCCTTGATAGCGGGTGGGTGCTGAATGTTCCTAATTGACAAAATAAGATTAATGCTTATGAAGAAATATAAAATCTCATCCCTTCCCCAATATCGCGCCACACCCCTACCCCTTAATTCCCTGGTTGAACTTGATGGACATATGTCTTTTTTCGACCGTACTAACTATGTAACTATGTAACATAACATGGGGGGGGGGGTCTCCTGGCTGTTCACACAGGTGTGTCATTGCTGTACATTGACCATGCATTGCTTCTGTGGTATTGCAAAGGCAAAGACAAATGCTTCCAGCCATCCATTGCACTAATGGATTGGTCATCAGCTGGCTGTCTATGTCCCGCATCAATATGGACCAAAGTACAGAGGGTTAGGCTATGCTATTGTGCACCTACCTGATGCATCAGAAGGTGCGAGGCCCTTGCTAAATTCTGTGCACAGACTTTGAGATCTATGCTTTAGACTGTATCTAAACCTGCTCCAACATGGACTGACATTCTGGCCTACTTTCAGCCGATGCGACTTGTCTGTCGCTGAACAGTCGCTTTTTATGTATTCAGCACCTATGTATAATGTTGTAAAAAATGCTCTAGAAGCTAAAGTCGCAGAAATGTCACACATATTTGGCCTGCAACTTTCTGTGCGACAAATTCAGACAGGAAAAATCAGTATAAATCCTTAGAAAATTATCCCCCAGTGTCTCCATCTGCTGGCGGTATTGAATAAGCATTGCTGCACTGATGGGGTATGCATTAGACGAAAAAAAAGAAGAAAAAGAAGAATAATACGCCCAGAAAAGAGGCGAAAAGGAGAAAAACGTAAAAAAACGTGAAAAAAAAGTAAGAGGAAGAGAAGGGAAAAAAAGGTGGAAATGGGTTTAAAAGTGATTTCGGCGGAGAAATATATATATATATATATATATATATATATATATATATATATATATACGCGCACACACACACATATATATAAACGTATTCTCCGTTGAGATATTGCAGCCGCTGCTGTGTCCAGGCCCAGGAGCCTTAGCACTGTGCTGTGATGTCACTCAATACCACTGACATCACTAGGTGTAAACAACATCTCTCCTTTGCTGTGTATGTGACTATGGAGCTGTTTGGTGATGTCGTCTATTATGGCCTTCATAGAAGCAACAGGAGATTGTTGCATCCATCTAGAACCCTCAGAACTACAGTGCTATGATGTCACTCACTTCCACAGGCCTTGCAGAGTGTAAACAACAACAACCCAGCTTTGTTGTGTATGTAACCATAGGGATTTGTGATGTCACCTAGAACCTTCACAGCAGCGACAGCTTTATGAGGAGCATCAGCACTGCTCTGCCTGAGCAGAACCATCACCGCCATAGGTTGTCAAATAACCCGGATTTAACCCACACAGGTAAGTCCAATGGGGTGCAGGCATGTCCTCTATGCTTACAGCTTCCCGTGGGTGTTGGTTTGATACCGTTTGGGGACAGCCAAGGAGGCATCTGCAGGCAACAAAGGTAGGTGTGTGCTTGTGTGTGTGTTTCCTATGCAGATCCTAAGCCCAGTGTCACATGCAAGTAGGAGGAGTAAGAAGGGTTCCTGGCAAATCCGGGTTATGGATTGCATTTAAAAAGGCCCCGTGGGAGTGCAATGGGCCCCTGTCTTGCTGCTTAGCAATAATGGTATGGGTTTAGGTTCTGCTGTGTGTACTGGTGGTTGACTGCCCCCCAGCCCAGAGTGTGCATGGAAAATTGTCTGGCAGCCTCCCTGACAGCAAGCAGTGATAGTGCCCATGAAGGGGACCTTGTTGGGCCCGCCCCTTTCACGGTTATCGCTTCTCGGCCTTTTGGCTAAGATCAAGTGTAGTATCTGTTCTTATCAGTTTAATATCTGATACGTCCCCTATCTGGGGACCAGATATTAAATGGATTTTTGAGAACGGGGGCCGATTTCGAAGCTTGCTTCCGTCGCCCTATGCATTGACCCGATATGGCAGTATCTTCGGGTACAGTGCACCACCCCCTTACAGGGTTAAAAAGAAAGATTCCTACTTTCATTGCTACCTGCTTGCTGGCTAGCCAGCTAGCCAGCCCTGTGGGCCTTGCTGCTGCTGCTGCAGCCAAAAAACTAAAGGTGGTGCTGCTGCTGCTTCTGCTGCTTCTGCTTCTGCTTGTGTCTGGCCGCTGTTGGAGCGTCCAGGCACAGGACTTCTGCTGCTGCTGACTAAATGGCCTCCTTAATTGGATCATTTGAGTAGCCAGCACACCTGTGCAGGTAGGGCATGACATGATAGGCAGCTGCCTTGATAGCGGGTGGGTGCTGAATGTTCCTAATTGACAAAATAAGATTAATGCTTATGAAGAAATATAAAATCTCATCCCTTCCCCAATATCGCGCCACACCCCTACCCCTTAATTCCCTGGTTGAACTTGATGGACATATGTCTTTTTTCGACCGTACTAACTATGTAACTATGTAACATAACATGGGGGGGGGGTCTCCTGGCTGTTCACACAGGTGTGTCATTGCTGTACATTGACCATGCATTGCTTCTGTGGTATTGCAAAGGCAAAGACAAATGCTTCCAGCCATCCATTGCACTAATGGATTGGTCATCAGCTGGCTGTCTATGTCCCGCATCAATATAGACCAAAGTACAGAGGGTTAGGCTATGCTATTGTGCACCTACCTGATGCATCAGAAGGTGCGAGGCCCTTGCTAAATTCTGTGCACAGACTTTGAGATCTATGCTTTAGACTGTATCTAAACCTGCTCCAACATGGACTGACATTCTGGCCTACTTTCAGCCGATGCGACTTGTCTGTCGCTGAACAGTCGCTTTTTATGTATTCAGCACCTATGTATAATGTTGTAAAAATGCTCTAGAAGCTAAAGTCGCAGAAATGTCACACATATTTGGCCTGCAACTTTCTGTGCGACAAATTCAGACAGGAAAAATCAGTATAAATCCTTAGAAAATTATCCCCCAGTGTCTCCATCTGCTGGCGGTATTGAATAAGCATTGCTGCACTGATGGGGTATGCATTAGACGAAAAAAAAGAAGAAAAAGAAGAATAATACGCCCAGAAAAGAGGCGAAAAGGAGAAAAACGTAAAAAAACGTGAAAAAAAAGTAAGAGGAAGAGAAGGGAAAAAAAGGTGGAAATGGGTTTAAAAGTGATTTCGGCGGAGAAATATATATATATATATATATATATATATATATACAATGTGAATAAAAACGGCACAACCAAAATCCAGAAGAAAAGTGAGATGAGGGGTGCCCGCATAGCTGGAACCTGGGTCCACCGGTTCCTTAATCCAGACAATAGCAAATATGATGCAGCACTCCACAGGTTGCGAAAAAAAGGTGGTTTTATTCCATCATGTGCATAGACAACGTTTCACCAGCCTCGGGTACTTGAAAAAGCCAGCGTGAGGCTGGTGAAACGTTGTCTATGCACATGATGGAATAAAACCACCTTTTTTTCGCAACCTGTGGAGTGCTGCATCATATTTGCTATTATATATATATATATATATATATATATATATATATATACGCGCACACACACACATATATATAAACGTATTCTCCGTTGAGATATTGCAGCCGCTGCTGTGTCCAGGCCCAGGAGCCTTAGCACTGTGCTGTGATGTCACTCAATACCACTGACATCACTAGGTGTAAACAACATCTCTCCTTTGCTGTGTATGTGACTATGGAGCTGTTTGGTGATGTCGTCTATTATGGCCTTCATAGAAGCAACAGGAGATTGTTGCATCCATCTAGAACCCTCAGAACTACAGTGCTATGATGTCACTCACTTCCACAGGCCTTGCAGAGTGTAAACAACAACAACCCAGCTTTGTTGTGTATGTAACCATAGGGATTTGTGATGTCACCTAGAACCTTCACAGCAGCGACAGCTTTATGAGGAGCATCAGCACTGCTCTGCCTGAGCAGAACCATCACCGCCATAGGTTGTCAAATAACCCGGATTTAACCCACACAGGTAAGTCCAATGGGGTGCAGGCATGTCCTCTATGCTTACAGCTTCCCGTGGGTGTTGGTTTGATACCGTTTGGGGACAGCCAAGGAGGCATCTGCAGGCAACAAAGGTAGGTGTGTGCTTGTGTGTGTGTTTCCTATGCAGATCCTAAGCCCAGTGTCACATGCAAGTAGGAGGAGTAAGAAGGGTTCCTGGCAAATCCGGGTTATGGATTGCATTTAAAAAGGCCCCGTGGGAGTGCAATGGGCCCCTGTCTTGCTGCTTAGCAATAATGGTATGGGTTTAGGTTCTGCTGTGTGTACTGGTGGTTGACTGCCCCCCAGCCCAGAGTGTGCATGGAAAATTGTCTGGCAGCCTCCCTGACAGCAAGCAGTGATAGTGCCCATGAAGGGGACCTTGTTGGGCCCGCCCCTTTCACGGTTATCGCTTCTCGGCCTTTTGGCTAAGATCAAGTGTAGTAATACAGGAGATCTGGTCGGAAGGTACTCGGGTACCCCTCTCCTCGGCCTTGTGGGATCGCCCAGGTTTATTGCCTGGGCTTCACCCACTTGTTGCTATTGGGGAGAGGGCCTAGTCCCAGGGTAACGAGTAGCGATCGCCTCTCAAGACCTTCGGGTGGAGAGAGGTTAGAACCATGGATGATGATCCGGATCCAGGTTCTGTGCCGGCATACGCAAGGATCAAAAACACCGTGAGAATCATTCTCACGGATGATACCAAAAGGGCGGACGATTTGAAATTCGTAGTAGAGGACGTGCTCGGAGGAGTTTTCGGAATACAGAAGGGCGAAATATTGGCAATCCAGGACTACCCGAAGCGTAAAATTTTTGATGTGACGTTCACACAAAATGGCATCCACAGAGATTTTGTTACCAGAGCTGCTGCGAGTAAAGACAAAAAGCTTCAGGGTGTCCGGATTATTGAGCACGTTCTAGACGATATTAAGCTGGTGGTAGTAAAGATGTATTCCCCTTTCGCCAACCTACACGATGTTGAGTTGTTTTTACAAGTCTATTTTAGTAAGGTTGAGTGCAGAGGAAAAATCATGAACAGCTGTGGCATCTGGACATCTAAGTGGAGATTTCAGGTTACATGCAAAAAAGATGACAGATTGCCAGGGGGAATACAACTACCACCAGCTCGTTTTAAAATAAATAATATGTGTGGCGACCTCTTTTTTGCGGGGATGCCAAGCTACTGCAGGAAGTGTCACAGATATGGACACACAAAAGAAAACTGTGAAAGTACATGCAAAAAATGTGGTAGCACACAGCACGAGACAGAGAAATGCACAAGAGGAGGGAGGTGCAATTTCTGTCAACAATTCGGTCACCTTTTCTCCTCTTGTCCCCACAGACATAGGACGGAGCAGCAGTGGCAACCCTGGAGGCAGCAAGGACAGCAACCGGGACACCAGCCGAGGCAAGCAGAGCCAGTGATTACCCCCCCACAAGAGGTAAGCAGTGAGATGGAGAAGGAGAAAGACCCCCCTCAGGCAAAAGGAGGGGACCCTAAAGAGCAGAGGATGGCCAAAAAACGTGCAAGTGGTGGAAAAACTGGCCCCCAGGAGCATGCTGGGTTAAGAGAGGAGCGGACGGCGGCCGAATCCGCTCCTCAGCAACCTCTGGCTCAGGGTCCCCCTGAGAGCGATGATCCGGGTGGAGAGGTGAAGGTTAAAAGGCGGAGGGGCTCCAGAAGACTCTATTCGGAGGCGGTCCAGGGGGAGCCGATGGAAGTACCTGCGGATGCAGGGAACCCAAGTGACGTTCCTCCACAGGTCCCCATAGGGGATACCCCCCCTCCTCCCTGCCAGGAGGAGGTTTCAGGGGTGACCGTCTCTGAGGTACCAGAGACGGAACTAAGTGAACACCCGACCCCTATGGAGGGGCAAGAGGTGGAAGAACCCAATGAGTCTGGAGCCCTGATTGCCAGGATGCCCGAGAACAACTATGCCTCAATCATGATGGAGGAGGGGGGTCGGCTGAGTGATGGTGCCTCCTCTCCTGCTTCCTCTATGCGTACAGTTGAGTCAGATTTTGGGGGGTATGAGGCTTCGGAGGGGGAATCAGAGGTGTAAGACGTTTTCTTGTACATTCCCATGGCTGAGTTGTCCGGTCTGTCCTTGAACGTGAGAAGTGTGAGCGCCAGAGTAAGAAGGGTTGCCCTATTTAATTACTTGTCGGTTTTTGCTGCTTCCGTCCTTTTCCTGCAGGAATGTGGCATCCCGCACAGATTAAATTATAAAGAATATGAAGATGATTGGGTGCACGGTCCATCAGTCTGGTCTGGATCAAATGAGTCCAGATCAGCAGGGGTCGCCATACTTTTTAAAGGGAACGTTTTAATTGAGAGTTTTAACGAAATTTTACCAGGCAGAATTTTATTGGTCAACGCTTTTATTAATGGTATTAAATGGCAGTTTTTAAATTTTTATGGTTCTCCTGATAAGAATGAAAGAATAAAAATGTTGGAGATTTTACCCCTTTTTATTAACAATTCTAGTCCTCTTGTTTTATCAGGTGATTTTAATTGTATTTTAAGGGGAGAACGCCGTTTTTCGAACGCAGTGAGTAGGAACTATGATAAGACGTCTTTTATGTTAAAAAACTTGATTTTAGATTTTAATCTCACTGATGTTTTTAAAAAATGTAATTTTAACGTACCAGAGGAAGACGGTGTTACCTGGAGCAATGCAAGCTGTAGCTCCAGGATAGATTTTATTTTTTGTTCTTATCAAGTACTGCCTTTTAACTGTGATCTTTTTACCAATGTTTTTTCTGACCATAAATTATTGTATTTTAAAGTTAAAAGTGATTTTAAAAAGAGATCTGGTAGGAATGCCTGGAAGTTAAACGTGTCCCTTTTAGAAGATCCGCAGGTTTTATCAGATTTTATCACCTTTTACAAGGAATGCAGACGAGTAAAAGACCCCAACACTCCCACCAGTATCTGGTGGGAAAAAATGAAACTAAAAATAAAAGAATTTTTTATCCGTGTTGGGGTTAGGAAAGCTAAAGAAAAACGTGAATTTTATAATATCCTAAATACTCGTCTGCAAACCCTGTACAAATTCAGAGCACATGGGATGGAGGTGGAGAAGGAGGTACATGATCTTAAAAAAGAAATAACTAAGTGCCTGGAGCAGAAAGGAAAAGAAATTATCTTTAGGTCTCGAATACAGCATCTTGAGGAAAACGAGACCTGCTCCAGGTATTTTTTTAAGAAAATACATGAAAATAGAAGGTTAATAGAAAACATTGAAGGAGTGAATGATGTACAGGGTATTTTAAAAAAGGTGCAAGAGTTTTATGCGGATCTTTTTAATGTAAAACACATTGATGAATGTTTTATGAATGACTCGTTAAAGGAGATCACCAATTTTTTAGATCCTGTCTCACAGTCTTTTTTATTGCAGAATATTTCAGAGCAGGAGATTTTAGAGACCGTCAAGAGTTTTAAAACAGGTAAAGTGCCTGGGCCGGATGGTATACCCATTGAATTTTATGTTACTTTTTATGGTATTTTAAAAGAAGATTTGTTCTCCCTTTTTACGGAAGTCTTTAAGTCTAAAATCCTCCCAGGCTCATGGAAGAAGGGTGATGTCTCCCTGCTATTCAAAAAGGGAGACCGGTCGGAACTCAAAAACTGGAGACCAATCACCCTTCTGAACTGCGACTATAAAATAATGGCGAAACTGTGTGCTAACCGCTTAAAGAACGTAATCCATAAAATAATTCATACAAACCAAGTCTGTGGGGTGCCTGGGAGGAGTTTATGGGAGAACCTAAACCTTTTAAAGGATGTAATTAGCGACACCAAATTAAGAAAAGGAAAGCTGGCGGTTTTATCCATAGATTTTGAAAAAGCTTTCGACAGGGTGTCACATTTTTATCTTTTTAAGGTTTTAGAGAAAATGGGTATACCTGATGGCTTTTTATTGTCTCTTAGAGCTTTTTATGATAACTGTACTAGTAAAATTTTAGTAAATGGTTTTAAGACACAGGGCGTGATTTTAAATTCCGGAGTGAAGCAGGGGTGTCCCTTGTCCCCACTACTCTTCATTTGCGCAATAGAGCCTCTTTTATGTACAATACGAAAGGATAAGCAGATCCATGGAGTCCCCCTGCCAGGAGGAGGGGGACTAGAGGCGAAGGTAGTGGGGTACATGGACGATGTTGCGGTGTTTTGCAGGGACACCCCATCGCTTCAGAAGACGCTAAAACAGATTCAATATTTTAATTGTGCCTCCGGTTTTAAAGTCAATTTTAACAAAAGTAACATTTTAAACATAGGCGGAATGCCTTTGTATGATGTGCCCGTCCCTGTGTCTGAGTCGGTGCAGATTTTAGGTGTCTCCTTTGACGAGTCTAATAATGGTTTTAATAGCTGGGACTTGGTGGCTCAAAAAATAAATAAGAAAATATGTATGTGGAACATGCGAGAACTTACAATGGAAGGGAAGGTTTTAATTACAAAAATGGTGCTTTTACCTATTTTATTGTATTTAAGTCTGGTTTTCCCACCCCCCGAAATGGTTCTAAAGAAAATAACAAAAGCTTGTTTTACTTTCTTTTGGAGTTCTAAGAGCGAAAAATTAAAGAGACAAATTGTGATAAAACCGAACTCCAGGGGCGGTAAGGATTTTCCAGATTTTAAAGCTTTCCTTTTAATAAAGTTTTTTAGCATGTGTTTTACTACTGTTTTTAAAGATAGCTACTGGTCTTATTTTGTTCGTTTTAATACTGGTTATTTTATGCGGAGGAACGGCTGGTTTTCTACAGTTTTAAGTTGCCCTTATTCTTTGAATTTACCCCCTCAATACATGATTTTAGGAAAAATTTTAAACTTATATAATTTTAAAGGTAAAAGTGTTCAGGATCTGTGCAATAGCAAAAAACTACTAAAGGAAATAAAAGAAACCAGTACCGTGACTCCCATCAAAAATTTTAACGAACAGAAGTGTATACAGATTTGGAAGATGTTGAGTATTAATTATCTTTTTAATTCACAGAAGGACCTGGCCTGGAGCTGCGCACACGAGTGTCTTCCATGCCGGGCATTCCAGCACCGAAGAGGATTATCCAACTCTGCAACCTGCCCGAGGGAGGGATGCCGACAAGAGGAGACCGTGCACCATCTAATATGGACTTGTTTTTACTCGCAGAAAATATGGACAAAGATACTCCCTCTGGTAAAAAGGATAACTGGACTAAAAGACTTAAATATTGCAGTGGTTTTTTATGGTTGCCTGGAATGCCCAACACGGACTCAAGAGACTATTGCATGGAAGATCATAAACTGTGTGAAGGCAGCTCTGTGGAAGGCCAGGAATATTTTATTGTTCAAGCATGAGGTTTTATCTGTGAAGGACATTTTATCTATCTGTTTTTATGAAATGTACCAGTACTATCTTTTAGACAAGAAGAGATTTCCGCTTTTATCTAGAAAATGGTTTTTAAAAGAATGGAATTCTATCTTGTAAAGCCACCAAGTGCCCATTTTATGTTTTAATATGTTGTAAATATGTTATTTATATGTAACTGTATTTATTGACATATTTGCACAACTTTGTTAACATTATTTAATTTTTAATAAAGTTGCCCCCGTAAGGGTAGTCAAGTTAAAAAAAAAATCTGTTCTTATCAGTTTAATATCTGATACGTCCCCTATCTGGGGACCATATATTAAATGGATTTTTGAGAACGGGGGCCGATTTCGAAGCTTGCTTCCGTCGCCCTATGCATTGACCCGATATGGCAGTATCTTCGGGTACAGTGCACCACCCCCTTACAGGGTTAAAAAGAAAGATTCCTACTTTCATTGCTACCTGCTTGCTGGCTAGCCAGCTAGCCAGCCCTGTGGGCCTTGCTGCTGCTGCTGCAGCCAAAAAACAAAAGGTGGTGCTGCTGCTGCTTCTGCTGCTTCTGCTTCTGCTTGTGTCTGGCCGCTGTTGGAGCGTCCAGGCACAGGACTTCTGCTGCTGCTGACTAAATGGCCTCCTTAATTGGATCATTTGAGTAGCCAGCACACCTGTGCAGGTAGGGCATGACATGATAGGCAGCTGCCTTGATAGCGGGTGGGTGCTGAATGTTCCTAATTGACAAAATAAGATTAATGCTTATGAAGAAATATAAAATCTCATCCCTTCCCCAATATCGCGCCACACCCCTACCCCTTAATTCCCTGGTTGAACTTGATGGACATATGTCTTTTTTCGACCGTACTAACTATGTAACTATGTAACATAACATGGGGGGGGGGTCTCCTGGCTGTTCACACAGGTGTGTCATTGCTGTACATTGACCATGCATTGCTTCTGTGGTATTGCAAAGGCAAAGACAAATGCTTCCAGCCATCCATTGCACTAATGGATTGGTCATCAGCTGGCTGTCTATGTCCCGCATCAATATAGACCAAAGTACAGAGGGTTAGGCTATGCTATTGTGCACCTACCTGATGCATCAGAAGGTGCGAGGCCCTTGCTAAATTCTGTGCACAGACTTTGAGATCTATGCTTTAGACTGTATCTAAACCTGCTCCAACATGGACTGACATTCTGGCCTACTTTCAGCCGATGCGACTTGTCTGTCGCTGAACAGTCGCTTTTTATGTATTCAGCACCTATGTATAATGTTGTAAAAATGCTCTAGAAGCTAAAGTCGCAGAAATGTCACACATATTTGGCCTGCAACTTTCTGTGCGACAAATTCAGACAGGAAAAATCAGTATAAATCCTTAGAAAATTATCCCCCAGTGTCTCCATCTGCTGGCGGTATTGAATAAGCATTGCTGCACTGATGGGGTATGCATTAGACGAAAAAAAAGAAGAAAAAGAAGAATAATACGCCCAGAAAAGAGGCGAAAAGGAGAAAAACGTTAAAAAACGTGAAAAAAAAGTAAGAGGAAGGGAAGGGAAAAAAAGGTGGAAATGGGTTTAAAAGTGATTTCGGCGGATATATATATATATATATATATATATATATATATATACGCGCACACACACACATATATATAAACGTATTCTCCGTTGAGATATTGCAGCCGCTGCTGTGTCCAGGCCCAGGAGCCTTAGCACTGTGCTGTGATGTCACTCAATACCACTGACATCACTAGGTGTAAACAACATCTCTCCTTTGCTGTGTATGTGACTATGGAGCTGTTTGGTGATGTCGTCTATTATGGCCTTCACAGAAGCAACAGGAGATTGTTGCATCCATCTAGAACCCTCAGAACTACAGTGCTATGATGTCACTCACTTCCATAGGCCTTGCAGAGTGTAAACAACAACAACCCAGCTTTGTTGTGTATGTAACCATAGGGATTTGTGATGTCACCTAGAACCTTCACAGCAGCGACAGCTTTATGAGGAGCATCAGCACTGCTCTGCCTGAGCAGAACCATCACCGCCATAGGTTGTCAAATAACCCGGATTTAACCCACACAGGTAAGTCCAATGGGGTGCAGGCATGTCCTCTATGCTTACAGCTTCCCGTGGGTGTTGGTTTGATACCGTTTGGGGACAGCCAAGGAGGCATCTGCAGGCAACAAAGGTAGGTGTGTGCTTGTGTGTGTGTTTCCTATGCAGATCCTAAGCCCAGTGTCACATGCAAGTAGGAGGAGTAAGAAGGGTTCCTGGCAAATCCGGGTTATGGATTGCATTTAAAAAGGCCCCGTGGGAGTGCAATGGGCCCCTGTCTTGCTGCTTAGCAATAATGGTATGGGTTTAGGTTCTGCTGTGTGTACTGGTGGTTGACTGCCCCCCAGCCCAGAGTGTGCATGGAAAATTGTCTGGCAGCCTCCCTGACAGCAAGCAGTGATAGTGCCCATGAAGGGGACCTTGTTGGGCCCGCCCCTTTCACGGTTATCGCTTCTCGGCCTTTTGGCTAAGATCTTGTATCTTGTCAAGGGGCTCTGAGTTCGTCGAACCTTCGGCCTTGAGGCATCGGCGGTTTTTTAGCCGTCTTAAGCCTCATGCTGCTATAGGAGGAGGACTTACAAAGAACGGGAAGGCGATCCCCCATGGCGACCCTTAGGTTTGCTGCGCATACTGAAACTCGGATTAAGAACACCTTCCGTATTGAAGTGGATGAGGAGAAAAAGGAGAAGATGACTTTGGAATTTTTTGTCAAGAGAATTATGCTGGATTTATTGCACATTCAGAGAGAAGATGTGTTTTGCCTAAAAGACCCAGGTAAAGGACTTTTCATTCTTACCTTGACTTCCGCATCTGCATGTGACCATATGTTTGAGAAAGTTCGGGAGCTTGCCAATGAGGAGGATATGAAAGGACTTGTTTTCATTGCTCTATATTCTAATGGCGATGTTCCACTGGTGGTTACTATGCACGATCCATACGTGGATATAAGAGACATTGTCTTATTTTTAAACCAATATTGTGCGGAAGTCAAATACTCTCATAAAATAATGAATGCAATGGACTTTTGGACTGGAAAGCATAAGTTTGCTGTTAAGTTCAGAGAAGATGTGAGAGGAATTGGAGGTCTGTGTCGCCCACCTGCAAATTTTTTAATTGGGCGTAAACGTGGCTATTTATTCTACCCTGGGATGCCGTATTATTGCAGGAAATGCCATGAATATGGTCATACACAAGAATCTTGCAAAGAGGAAGTGGTTATTTGCAAAAGATGTGGCCAAAAAGGCCACACCACTTTGGACTGTCAAAATGAGATTCTGTGTAATGTGTGTAAGCAGAAAGGACACGCTTTTAAGGATTGTCCTCAACGCTCCTGGGCCAATATTGTGGCTACGTCGGCTGGTCCCTCGATGAGGAAGAGCTCCATGGATGCTGTGCCTGTGCCTAAGACCCACACCCTGAAAGTGATGCCTGAGTCTTCTGCTACCGGAATTCCTGTGATACCTGCTGTGGCTCATGTCTCCAAAAGCATTGTGTCCCCGGGGAAGGTCGTGGGACCTGAGACAGAAGTGAGGGGTTCTCCTCTCATGGAAGTTGAGGGTCCTGGACCGCCCAGAAGGGATACAGAGGAGATGGATGTAGAAGAACGGCGAAAGAGGAAAAGCAGAGACCGGAAAGAGGAAAAGGGCCTTAACATCAAAAGGAGTGGTCGAGTTAGTGCGGACGAGGGGAACGTGGAGATTGTCTGCCAAAAGGTTATAACAGCATCCGACCCTGTTAATATTGAGGAATTTGTGTCACCACCTACAGATTGGGGTTCTTTGTCTGAGGATAATGAATGACCCAGGAGCTACCAAGTGTTAATATCTCCTCCTTCAATGTGAGGAGTTTGAAGAGCCCAGAGAGGAGGGCTGCTTTATTTTCTTTCTTGTCTTCTTTGCCTACAGACATTTTATTTTTACAGGAATGTGCCTTTGATTATGATATCAATTATTCATCTTTGAGATCTGAATGGACTCTTGGCCCGTCTGTGTGGTCAGGGGATAATGAGAGGAAAGTGACTGGTGTTGGCATACTGTTCAAGAGCAGTGAGTATAAAGTTACCTCCTTCACAGACATTGTACCGGTAGAGCCCTGCTCGTTCATATTATTTATAATGACATGAATATGAGACTTTTAAATGTATATGCCTCTCCAGATAAGGATGAAAGATCTGATTTATTAGAGAAAATTCAGTTTTATTTACCGGGTTCATCCCCGCTTATCATCGCTGGTGATTTTAATTGTATAATGGCAGGAGAGGAGCGGGCTGGAGGATCTGAACAAAGGAAAGATAAGACTGAAAAACAACTAAAGGATTTTATAGTTGATTTTAATTTAAAAGATTTGTGGAGAACCTCTTTCCCTAATGACCCTGGGTATACCTGGGGGAATAGCCTTTATATGTCAAGGATTGATTATATTTTTGCTTCTGGATTTGCATTTTATGGGAATATGCAATTGACTTCTACCTTTTTTTCAGATCATAAGATTTTATCTGCTACATGTAAGTTTGATGGGGTTTGCAGAGCCAAAGGAGTCTGGCGTCTGAATGTCTCTTTGCTTGAAGATGAAGAAATTAAATGTAATTTTATCTATCTTTTTAAAAAATTGCAGAACTCAAGGACTAATTTTAATTCTCTTTTAGCATGGTGGGAATTCTGCAAGGTAAAATTTAAAGAGTATTTTATTAAGATGGGTGTTAAAAAAACAAAAGAGAAATTGAAATGGTATAGAGATCTTAACACAAAACTACAAACCTATTATCAACTCAAAGAGCTGGGTGTATATGTAGACGATCTGATTTTAAGTGTTAAAAGTGATATTCAGAAGGCTATAACTAACAAAGGGAAAGAAATAATTTTTAACTCCAAAGTTGAATGTAAAGAGAAGGATGAAAAGTGTACAAGATTCTTTTTTAAAAAGGTAATGGAAACAAAAAAGTTAATGATTAACATTGAGGATGAAACTACTAATGTAGGAATGTTATCCAAAGCTAAATCCTTTTATCAAGATCTGTTTAATGAGAAACCCATTGATATATCTGCTGCTAATTTTCTCCTAAGCACTTTAGATTGTGGTTTAAGTAAGGAGGACCAAGATGCACTTTGCACAGAAGTAAGATGCCAAGAATTAGAAATTGCTGCTAAAAGTTTATCCACAGGTAAAACACCAGGTTCTGATGGACTTCCTGTAGAGTTTTATAAAACCTTTTGGGAGATTTTTAAAGATGATTTGCTTAATATTTTTAAGGAGGCTTTTAATTCTGATGTTCTACCTTTATCTTGGAGGAGTGGTATAGTGTCTCTGATCCCCAAAAAGGGGGATAGGAACAGCTTAGAAAATTGGAGACCAATTACGCTTCTTAATGTTGATTATAAGATTATGTCAAAAATTTTTGTTAACAGAATGAAGCCGTTTTTGTACAAGGTCATCCATGTGGATCAGGTATGTGGTGTCCCAGGAAGGAGTGTAGCTGAACCTTTAAATGCTATTAGGGACGTCATATGGTATCAGCAAGAGCGGAATCAAAATCTAGCCATTCTATCTCTAGATTTTCATAAAGCGTTCGATAGAGTATCACATTGTTTTTTATGGATGGTTTTACAACGCATGGGTTTTCCTAACATATTTATTAAGCAAATTGCTCTCTTATATAAAGGTTCTTTTAGCAGGATTTTAATAAATGGTTTCCTTACAGATTTTATTAATTTATCATCAGGGGTAAAGCAAGGCTGCCCTCTGTCTCCTATACTGTTTATATGTGCAATAGAACCTCTGTTAAACTTAATAAGGAATGATAAAATAATAAAAGGAGTGCCAGTTCCTGGAGGTAATAATGCCACCCTTAAAGTGTGTGGCTATATGGATGATATTAATGTTTTTTGTGAGAGTGCCTTCTCTTTACAAAGAGTTGTTGATGTTACTGATTTCTTTTGTAAAGCTTCTGCTTTTAAACTTAATTTATCTAAATGTGACTGTTTTTATATAGGTAAATGGGAAAACGTGCAAATACCAAACCTAAAATTACAGTCAGAAAAAATAAAAATCCTTGGAGTCATCTTTGATAAAAATAACAATGGTGAGGAAAGTTGGCTAATGGTAAAAGAAAAGGTAAAGAAAAAGGTAGACTTTTGGTCCCTTAGGAAATTATCCTTAGAAGGTAAAATTTTGGTGATTAAGGCTATGCTAATACCCATTATGCTCTATTTAAATATGATTTATCCTCCTAATGAACTTATGTCTAGGCAACTTCAGAGGATTCTCTTTGAGTTTCTATGGAGTTCTAAAGCAGAAAAATTAAAAAGAGATACTATGTATAAGTCACAAAAAAATGGAGGAAAACAGGTTCCCTGTATTAGAAAATTTTTATACTTAAGGTTTTTTAGTTGGTGTTTTAGGGGACTTTTTATGAAAAGTGTATGGTCCTGTTTTTTAAAGTACTCTGCGGGACATATTTTTAGAAAAAGAGAATGGGTGTTTTTATCATTATCTTCTCCTGTACTTTTAACTCCGCCTAAACATTATGCCATCTTAGAAAAAATTATACGTATGTATAACCTTAAAGACTTTGACTTGTTAACCTTGAGGGATGCTCGCAAGATAGAAGTACAGTTAAATTTGCAAGAAGAAATATGTATGGTCTCTAATTTTTCTTATAATAGGTGTGTACAAATATGGAAAAAGGTAAACGAGCCATATCCTTTTAATGAGCACAAGGATTTAGCATGGATGATTATCCATGAGTGTCTTCCGGTAAGATTTTTCCAATATAGAAGAGGTCTAAATGCTGTATGTGTCTGTCCCCGGGATAATTGCAATATAGATGAAACTGTTTTGCACCTTTTCTGGAATTGTTATTTTGCACAAAAGGTTTTTAGACTAATTGGTTCTTTATTGAAATTCCTAACAGGTCTAAAAGTTTTAAATCATGAAGTTGTTTTATATGGCAAAAGTGATGGAGTTACGAAAGAAAAAGAGAGAATTTTGTGGATTTTTATCAACTGTACAAAAAATGTATTATGGAAAGTTCGTAATATCCTTGTCTTCAAAAGAGATTTTATTTGTGAAAAAGAATGTTTGAAGATGATATACAGTGAAGTTTACTTGTACTATTTAATTGATAAAAAGAGATATGGGCAGAAAAAAGCATTAGCTATGTGGAATTTACATTTATGGAAAACAGTATTTGATGTATTGTAAACATTTTTTGTGATGTATTTAAGTTTTTGAGTTTTTTCAATAAAAATGTAAAAAAAAAAAAAAAAAAAAAAAAAAAAATCTGTTCTTATCAGTTTAATATCTGATACGTCCCCTATCTGGGGACCATATATTAAATGGATTTTTGAGAACGGGGGCCGATTTCGAAGCTTGCTTCCGTCGCCCTATGCATTGACCCGATATGGCAGTATCTTCGGGTACAGTGCACCACCCCCTTACAGGGTTAAAAAGAAAGATTCCTACTTTCATTGCTACCTGCTTGCTGGCTAGCCAGCTAGCCAGCCCTGTGGGCCTTGCTGCTGCTGCAGCCAAAAAACAAACGGTGGTGCTGCTGCTGCTTCTGCTGCTTCTGCTTCTGCTTGTGTCTGGCCGCTGTTGGAGCGTCCAGGCACAGGACTTCTGCTGCTGCTGACTAAATGGCCTCCTTAATTGGATCATTTGAGTAGCCAGCACACCTGTGCAGGTAGGGCATGACATGATAGGCAGCTGCCTTGATAGCGGGTGGGTGCTGAATGTTCCTAATTGACAAAATAAGATTAATGCTTATGAAGAAATATAAAATCTCATCCCTTCCCCAATATCGCGCCACACCCCTACCCCTTAATTCCCTGGTTGAACTTGATGGACATATGTCTTTTTTCGACCGTACTAACTATGTAACTATGTAACATAACATGGGGGGGGGTGTCTCCTGGCTGTTCACACAGGTGTGTCATTGCTGTACATTGACCATGCATTGCTTCTGTGGTATTGCAAAGGCAAAGACAAATGCTTCCAGCCATCCATTGCACTAATGGATTGGTCATCAGCTGGCTGTCTATGTCCCGCATCAATATAGACCAAAGTACAGAGGGTTAGGCTATGCTATTGTGCACCTACCTGATGCATCAGAAGGTGCGAGGCCCTTGCTAAATTCTGTGCACAGACTTTGAGATCTATGCTTTAGACTGTATCTAAACCTGCTCCAACATGGACTGACATTCTGGCCTACTTTCAGCCGATGCGACTTGTCTGTCGCTGAACAGTCGCTTTTTATGTATTCAGCACCTATGTATAATGTTGTAAAAATGCTCTAGAAGCTAAAGTCGCAGAAATGTCACACATATTTGGCCTGCAACTTTCTGTGCGACAAATTCAGACAGGAAAAATCAGTATAAATCCTTAGAAAATTATCCCCCAGTGTCTCCATCTGCTGGCGGTATTGAATAAGCATTGCTGCACTGATGGGGTATGCATTAGACGAAAAAAAAGAAGAAAAAGAAGAATAATACGCCCAGAAAAGAGGCGAAAAGGAGAAAAACGTAAAAAAACGTGAAAAAAAAGTAAGAGGAAGAGAAGGGAAAAAAAGGTGGAAATGGGTTTAAAAGTGATTTCGGCGGAGAAATATATATATATATATATATATATATATATATATATATATATATATATATATATATATATATACGCGCACACACACACATATATATAAACGTATTCTCCGTTGAGATATTGCAGCCGCTGCTGTGTCCAGGCCCAGGAGCCTTAGCACTGTGCTGTGATGTCACTCAATACCACTGACATCACTAGGTGTAAACAACATCTCTCCTTTGCTGTGTATGTGACTATGGAGCTGTTTGGTGATGTCGTCTATTATGGCCTTCATAGAAGCAACAGGAGATTGTTGCATCCATCTAGAACCCTCAGAACTACAGTGCTATGATGTCACTCACTTCCACAGGCCTTGCAGAGTGTAAACAACAACAACCCAGCTTTGTTGTGTATGTAACCATAGGGATTTGTGATGTCACCTAGAACCTTCAAAGCAGCGACAGCTTTATGAGGAGCATCAGCACTGCTCTGCCTGAGCAGAACCATCACCGCCATAGGTTGTCAAATAACCCGGATTTAACCCACACAGGTAAGTCCAATGGGGTGCAGGCATGTCCTCTATGCTTACAGCTTCCCGTGGGTGTTGGTTTGATACCGTTTGGGGACAGCCAAGGAGGCATCTGCAGGCAACAAAGGTAGGTGTGTGCTTGTGTGTGTGTTTCCTATGCAGATCCTAAGCCCAGTGTCACATGCAAGTAGGAGGAGTAAGAAGGGTTCCTGGCAAATCCGGGTTATGGATTGCATTTAAAAAGGCCCCGTGGGAGTGCAATGGGCCCCTGTCTTGCTGCTTAGCAATAATGGTATGGGTTTAGGTTCTGCTGTGTGTACTGGTGGTTGACTGCCCCCCAGCCCAGAGTGTGCATGGAAAATTGTCTGGCAGCCTCCCTGACAGCAAGCAGTGATAGTGCCCATGAAGGGGACCTTGTTGGGCCGCCCCTTTCATGGTTATCGCTTCTCGGCCTTTTGGCTAAGATCAAGTGTAGTATCTGTTCTTATCAGTTTAATATCTGATACGTCCCCTATCTGGGGACCATATATTAAATGGATTTTTGAGAACGGGGGCCGATTTCGAAGCTTGCTTCCGTCGCCCTATGCATTGACCCGATATGGCAGTATCTTCGGGTACAGTGCACCACCCCCTTACAGGGTTAAAAAGAAAGATTCCTACTTTCATTGCTACCTGCTTGCTGGCTAGCCAGCTAGCCAGCCCTGTGGGCCTTGCTGCTGCTGCAGCCAAAAAACAAAAGGTGGTGCTGCTTCTGCTTCTGCTTGTGTCTGGCCGCTGTTGGAGCGTCCAGGCACAGGACTTCTGCTGCTGCTGACTAAATGGCCTCCTTAATTGGATCATTTGAGTAGCCAGCACACCTGTGCAGGTAGGGCATGACATGATAGGCAGCTGCCTTGATAGCGGGTGGGTGCTGAATGTTCCTAATTGACAAAATAAGATTAATGCTTATGAAGAAATATAAAATCTCATCCCTTCCCCAATATCGCGCCACACCCCTACCCCTTAATTCCCTGGTTGAACTTGATGGACATATGTCTTTTTTCGACCGTACTAACTATGTAACTATGTAACATAACATGGGGGGGGGGGTCTCCTGGCTGTTCACACAGGTGTGTCATTGCTGTACATTGACCATGCATTGCTTCTGTGGTATTGCAAAGGCAAAGACAAATGCTTCCAGCCATCCATTGCACTAATGGATTGGTCATCAGCTGGCTGTCTATGTCCCGCATCAATATAGACCAAAGTACAGAGGGTTAGGCTATGCTATTGTGCACCTACCTGATGCATCAGAAGGTGCGAGGCCCTTGCTAAATTCTGTGCACAGACTTTGAGATCTATGCTTTAGACTGTATCTAAACCTGCTCCAACATGGACTGACATTCTGGCCTACTTTCAGCCGATGCGACTTGTCTGTCGCTGAACAGTCGCTTTTTATGTATTCAGCACCTATGTATAATGTTGTAAAAATGCTCTAGAAGCTAAAGTCGCAGAAATGTCACACATATTTGGCCTGCAACTTTCTGTGCGACAAATTCAGACAGGAAAAATCAGTATAAATCCTTAGAAAATTATCCCCCAGTGTCACCATCTGCTGGGGGTATTGAATAAGCATTGCTGCACTGATGGGGTATGCATTAGACAAAAAAAAAGAAGAAAAAGAAGAATAATACGCCCAGAAAAGAGGCGAAAAGGAGAAAAACGTAAAAAAACGTGAAAAAAAAGTAAGAGGAAGAGAAGGGAAAAAAAGGTGGAAATGGGTTTAAAAGTGATTTTGGCGGAGAAATATATATATATATATATATATATATATATATATATATATATACGCGCACACACACACATATATATAAACGTATTCTCCGTTGAGATATTGCAGCCGCTGCTGTGTCCAGGCCCAGGAGCCTTAGCACTGTGCTGTGATGTCACTCAATACCACTGACATCACTAGGTGTAAACAACATCTCTCCTTTGCTGTGTATGTGACTATGGAGCTGTTTGGTGATGTCGTCTATTATGGCCTTCATAGAAGCAACAGGAGATTGTTGCATCCATCTAGAACCCTCAGAACTACAGTGCTATGATGTCACTCACTTCCACAGGCCTTGCAGAGTGTAAACAACAACAACCCAGCTTTGTTGTGTATGTAACCATAGGGATTTGTGATGTCACCTAGAACCTTCACAGCAGCGACAGCTTTATGAGGAGCATCAGCACTGCTCTGCCTGAGCAGAACCATCACCGCCATAGGTTGTCAAATAACCCGGATTTAACCCACACAGGTAAGTCCAATGGGGTGCAGGCATGTCCTCTATGCTTACAGCTTCCCGTGGGTGTTGGTTTGATACCGTTTGGGGACAGCCAAGGAGGCATCTGCAGGCAACAAAGGTAGGTGTGTGCTTGTGTGTGTGTTTCCTATGCAGATCCTAAGCCCAGTGTCACATGCAAGTAGGAGGAGTAAGAAGGGTTCCTGGCAAATCCGGGTTATGGATTGCATTTAAAAAGGCCCCGTGGGAGTGCAATGGGCCCCTGTCTTGCTGCTTAGCAATAATGGTATGGGTTTAGGTTCTGCTGTGTGTACTGGTGGTTGACTGCCCCCCAGCCCAGAGTGTGCATGGAAAATTGTCTGGCAGCCTCCCTGACAGCAAGCAGTGATAGTGCCCATGAAGGGGACCTTGTTGGGCCCGCCCCTTTCACGGTTATCGCTTCTCGGCCTTTTGGCTAAGATCAAGTGTACTATCTGTTCTTATCAGTTTAATATCTGATACGTCCCCTATCTGGGGACCATATATTAAATGGATTTTTGAGAACGGGGGCCGATTTCGAAGCTTGCTTCCGTCGCCCTATGCATTGACCCGATATGGCAGTATCTTCGGGTACAGTGCACCACCCCCTTACAGGGTTAAAAAGAAAGATTCCTACTTTCATTGCTACCTGCTTGCTGGCTAGCCAGCTAGCCAGCCCTGTGGGCCTTGCTGCTGCTGCAGCCAAAAAACAAAAGGTGCTGCTGCTGCTGCTTCTGCTTCTGCTTGTGTCTGGCCGCTGTTGGAGCGTCCAGGCACAGGACTTCTGCTGCTGCTGACTAAATGGCCTCCTTAATTGGATCATTTGAGTAGCCAGCACACCTGTGCAGGTAGGGCATGACATGATAGGCAGCTGCCTTGATAGCGGGTGGGTGCTGAATGTTCCTAATTGACAAAATAAGATTAATGCTTATGAAGAAATATAAAATCTCATCCCTTCCCCAATATCGCGCCACACCCCTACCCCTTAATTCCCTGGTTGAACTTGATGGACATATGTCTTTTTTCGACCGTACTAACTATGTAACTATGTAACATAACATGGGGGGGGGGGTCTCCTGGCTGTTCACACAGGTGTGTCATTGCTGTACATTGACCATGCATTGCTTCTGTGGTATTGCAAAGGCAAAGACAAATGCTTCCAGCCATCCATTGCACTAATGGATTGGTCATCAGCTGGCTGTCTATGTCCCGCATCAATATAGACCAAAGTACAGAGGGTTAGGCTATGCTATTGTGCACCTACCTGATGCATCAGAAGGTGCGAGGCCCTTGCTAAATTCTGTGCACAGACTTTGAGATCTATGCTTTAGACTGTATCTAAACCTGCTCCAACATGGACTGACATTCTGGCCTACTTTCAGCCGATGCGACTTGTCTGTCGCTGAACAGTCGCTTTTTATGTATTCAGCACCTATGTATAATGTTGTAAAAATGCTCTAGAAGCTAAAGTCGCAGAAATGTCACACATATTTGGCCTGCAACTTTCTGTGCGACAAATTCAGACAGGAAAAATCAGTATAAATCCTTAGAAAATTATCCCCCAGTGTCTCCATCTGCTGGCGGTATTGAATAAGCATTGCTGCACTGATGGGGTATGCATTAGACGAAAAAAAAGAAGAAAAAGAAGAATAATACGCCCAGAAAAGAGGCGAAAAGGAGAAAAACGTAAAAAAACGTGAAAAAAAAGTAAGAGGAAGAGAAGGGAAAAAAAGGTGGAAATGGGTTTAAAAGTGATTTCGGCGGAGAAATATATATATATATATATATATATATATATATATATATATATATATATACGCGCACACACACACATATATATAAACGTATTCTCCGTTGAGATATTGCAGCCGCTGCTGTGTCCAGGCCCAGGAGCCTTAGCACTGTGCTGTGATGTCACTCAATACCACTGACATCACTAGGTGTAAACAACATCTCTCCTTTGCTGTGTATGTGACTATGGAGCTGTTTGGTGATGTCGTCTATTATGGCCTTCACAGAAGCAACAGGAGATTGTTGCATCCATCTAGAACCCTCAGAACTACAGTGCTATGATGTCACTCACTTCCATAGGCCTTGCAGAGTGTAAACAACAACAACCCAGCTTTGTTGTGTATGTAACCATAGGGATTTGTGATGTCACCTAGAACCTTCACAGCAGCGACAGCTTTATGAGGAGCATCAGCACTGCTCTGCCTGAGCAGAACCATCACCGCCATAGGTTGTCAAATAACCCGGATTTAACCCACACAGGTAAGTCCAATGGGGTGCAGGCATGTCCTCTATGCTTACAGCTTCCCGTGGGTGTTGGTTTGATACCGTTTGGGGACAGCCAAGGAGGCATCTGCAGGCAACAAAGGTAGGTGTGTGCTTGTGTGTGTGTTTCCTATGCAGATCCTAAGCCCAGTGTCACATGCAAGTAGGAGGAGTAAGAAGGGTTCCTGGCAAATCCGGGTTATGGATTGCATTTAAAAAGGCCCCGTGGGAGTGCAATGGGCCCCTGTCTTGCTGCTTAGCAATAATGGTATGGGTTTAGGTTCTGCTGTGTGTACTGGTGGTTGACTGCCCCCCAGCCCAGAGTGTGCATGGAAAATTGTCTGGCAGCCTCCCTGACAGCAAGCAGTGATAGTGCCCATGAAGGGGACCTTGTTGGGCCCGCCCCTTTCACGGTTATCGCTTCTCGGCCTTTTGGCTAAGATCAAGTGTAGTAATACAGGAGATCTGGTCAGAAGGTACTCGGGTACCCCTCTCCTCGGCCTTGTGGGATCGCCCACTTGTTGCTATTGGGGAGAGGGCCTAGTCCCAGGGTAACGAGTAGCGATCGCCTCTCAAGACCTTCGGGTGGAGAGAGGTTAGAACCATGGATGATGATCCGGATCCAGGTTCTGTGCCGGCATACGCAAGGATCAAAAACACCGTGAGAGTCATTCTCACGGATGATACCAAAAGGGCGGACGATTTGAAATTCGTAGTAGAGGACGTGCTCGGAGGAGTTTTCGGAATACAGAAGGGCGAGATATTGGCAATCCAGGACTACCCGAAGCGTAAAATTTTTGATGTGACGTTCACACAAAATGGCATCCACAGAGATTTTGTTACCAGAGCTGCTGCGAGTAAAGACAAAAAGCTTCAGGGTGTCCGGATTATTGAGCACGTTCTAGACGATATTAAGCTGGTGGTAGTAAAGATGTATTCCCCTTTCGCCAACCTACACGATGTTGAGTTGTTTTTACAAGTCTATTTTAGTAAGGTTGAGTGCAGAGGAAAAATCATGAACAGCTGTGGCATCTGGACATCTAAGTGGAGATTTCAGGTTACATGCAAAAAAGATGACAGATTGCCAGGGGGAATACAACTACCACCAGCTCGTTTTAAAATAAATAATATGTGTGGCGACCTCTTTTATGCGGGGATGCCAAGCTACTGCAGGAAGTGTCACAGATATGGACACACAAAAGAAAACTGTGAAAGTACATGCAAAAAATGTGGTAGCACACAGCACGAGACAGAGAAATGCACAAGAGGAGGGAGGTGCAATTTCTGTCAACAATTCGGTCACCTTTTCTCCTCTTGTCCCCACAGACATAGGACGGAGCAGCAGTGGCAACCCTGGAGGCAGCAAGGACAGCAACCGGGACACCAGCCGAGGCAAGCAGAGCCAGTGATTACCCCCCCACAAGAGGTAAGCGGTGAGATGGAGAAGGAGAAAGACCCCCCTCAGGCAAAAGGAGGGGACCCTAAAGAGCAGAGGATGGCCAAAAAACGTGCAAGTGGTGAAAAAACTGGCCCCCAGGAGCATGCTGGGTTAAGAGAGGAGCGGACGGCGGCCGAATCCGCTCCTCAGCAACCTCTGGCTCAGGGTCCCCCTGAGAGCGATGATCCGGGTGGAGAGGTGAAGGTTAAAAGGCGGAGGGGCTCCAGAAGACTCTATTCGGAGGCGGTCCAGGGGGAGCCGATGGAAGTACCTGCGGATGCAGGGAACCCAAGTGACGTTCCTCCACAGGTCCCCATAGGGGATACCCCCCCTCCTCCCTGCCAGGAGGAGGTTTCAGGGGTGACCGTCTCTGAGGTACCAGAGACGGAACTAAGTGAACACCCGACCCCTATGGAGGGGCAAGAGGTGGAAGAACCCAATGAGTCTGGAGCCCTGATTGCCAGGATGCCCGAGAACAACTATGCCTCAATCATGATGGAGGAGGGGGGTCGGCTGAGTGATGGTGCCTCCTCTCCTGCTTCCTCTATGCGTACAGTTGAGTCAGATTTTGGGGGGTATGAGGCTTCGGAGGGGGAATCAGAGGTGTAAGACGTTTTCTTGTACATTCCCATGGCTGAGTTGTCCGGTCTGTCCTTGAACGTGAGAAGTGTGAGCGCCAGAGTAAGAAGGGTTGCCCTATTTAATTACTTGTCGGTTTTTGCTGCTTCCGTCCTTTTCCTGCAGGAATGTGGCATCCCGCACAGATTAAATTATAAAGAATATGAAGATGATTGGGTGCACGGTCCATCAGTCTGGTCTGGATCAAATGAGTCCAGATCAGCAGGGGTCGCCATACTTTTTAAAGGGAACGTTTTAATTGAGAGTTTTAACGAAATTTTACCAGGCAGAATTTTATTGGTCAACGCTTTTATTAATGGTATCAAATGGCAGTTTTTAAATTTTTATGGTTCTCCTGATAAGAATGAAAGAATAAAAATGTTGGAGATTTTACCCCTTTTTATTAACAATTCTAGTCCTCTTGTTTTATCAGGTGATTTTAATTGTATTTTAAGGGGAGAACGCCGTTTTTCGAACGCAGTGAGTAGGAACTATGATAAGACGTCTTTTATGTTAAAAAACTTGATTTTAGATTTTAATCTCACTGATGTTTTTAAAAAATGTAATTTTAACATACCAGAGGAAGACGGTGTTACCTGGAGCAATGCAAGCTGTAGCTCCAGGATAGATTTTATTTTTTGTTCTTATCAAGTACTGCCTTTTAACTGTGATCTTTTTACCAATGTTTTTTCTGACCATAAATTATTGTATTTTAAAGTTAAAAGTGATTTTAAAAGGAGAACTGGTAGGAATGCCTGGAAGTTAAACGTGTCCCTTTTAGAAGATCCGCAGGTTTTATCAGATTTTATCACCTTTTACAAGGAATGCAGACGAGTAAAAGACCCCAACACTCCCACCAGTATCTGGTGGGAAAAAATGAAACTAAAAATAAAAGAATTTTTTATCCGTGTTGGGGTTAGGAAAGCTAAAGAAAAACGTGAATTTTATAATATCCTAAATACTCGTCTGCAAACCCTGTACAAATTCAGAGCACATGGGATGGAGGTGGAGAAGGAGGTACATGATCTTAAAAAAGAAATAACTAAGTGCCTGGAGCAGAAAGGAAAAGAAATTATCTTTAGGTCTCGAATACAGCATCTTGAGGAAAACGAGACCTGCTCCAGGTATTTTTTTAAGAAAATACATGAAAATAGAAGGTTAATAGAAAACATTGAAGGAGTGAATGATGTACAGGGTATTTTAAAAAAGGTGCAAGAGTTTTATGCGGATCTTTTTAATGTAAAACACATTGATGAATGTTTTATGAATGACTCGTTAAAGGAGATCACCAATTTTTTAGATCCTGTCTCACAGTCTTTTTTATTGCAGAATATTTCAGAGCAGGAGATTTTAGAGACCGTCAAGAGTTTTAAAACAGGTAAAGTGCCTGGGCCGGATGGTATACCCATTGAATTTTATGTTACTTTTTATGGTATTTTAAAAGAAGATTTGTTCTCCCTTTTTACGGAAGTCTTTAAGTCTAAAATCCTCCCAGGCTCATGGAAGAAGGGTGATGTCTCCCTGCTATTCAAAAAGGGAGACCGGTCGGAACTCAAAAACTGGAGACCAATCACCCTTCTGAACTGCGACTATAAAATAATGGCGAAACTGTGTGCTAACCGCTTAAAGAACGTAATGCATAAAATAATTCATACAAACCAAGTCTGTGGGGTGCCTGGGAGGAGTTTATGGGAGAACCTAAACCTTTTAAAGGATGTAATTAGCGACACCAAATTAAGAAAAGGAAAGCTGGCGGTTTTATCCATAGATTTTGAAAAAGCTTTCGACAGGGTGTCACATTTTTATCTTTTTAAGGTTTTAGAGAAAATGGGTATACCTGATGGCTTTTTATTGTCTCTTAGAGCTTTTTATGATAACTGTACTAGTAAAATTTTAGTAAATGGTTTTAAGACACAGGGCGTGATTTTAAATTCCGGAGTGAAGCAGGGGTGTCCCTTGTCCCCACTACTCTTCATTTGCGCAATAGAGCCTCTTTTATGTACAATACGAAAGGATAAGCAGATCCATGGAGTCCCCCTGCCAGGAGGAGGGGGACTAGAGGCGAAGGTAGTGGGGTACATGGACGATGTTGCGGTGTTTTGCAGGGACACCCCATCGCTTCAGAAGACGCTAAAACAGATTCAATATTTTAATTGTGCCTCCGGTTTTAAAGTCAATTTTAACAAAAGTAACATTTTAAACATAGGCGGAATGCCTTTGTATGATGTGCCCGTCCCTGTGTCTGAGTCGGTGCAGATTTTAGGTGTCTCCTTTGACGAGTCTAATAATGGTTTTAATAGCATGGACTTGGTGGCTCAAAAAATAAATAAGAAAATATGTATGTGGAACATGCGAGAACTTACAATGGAAGGGAAGGTTTTAATTACAAAAATGGTGCTTTTACCTATTTTATTGTATTTAAGTCTGGTTTTCCCACCCCCGAAATGGTTCTAAAGAAAATAACAAAAGCTTGTTTTACTTTCTTTTGGAGTTCTAAGAGCGAAAAATTAAAGAGACAAATTGTGATAAAACCGAACTCCAGGGGCGGTAAGGATTTTCCAGATTTTAAAGCTTTCCTTTTAATAAAGTTTTTTAGCATGTGTTTTACTACTGTTTTTAAAGATAGCTACTGGTCTTATTTTGTTCGTTTTAATACTGGTTATTTTATGCGGAGGAACGGCTGGTTTTCTACAGTTTTAAGTTGCCCTTATTCTTTGAATTTACCCCCTCAATACATGATTTTAGGAAAAATTTTAAACTTATATAATTTTAAAGGTAAAAGTGTTCAGGATCTGTGCAATAGCAAAAAACTACTAAAGGAAATAAAAGAAACCAGTACCGTGACTCCCATCAAAAATTTTAACGAACAGAAGTGTATACAGATTTGGAAGATGTTGAGTATTAATTATCTTTTTAATTCACAGAAGGACCTGGCCTGGAGCTGCGCACACGAGTGTCTTCCATGCCGGGCATTCCAGCACCGAAGAGGATTATCCAACTCTGCAACCTGCCCGAGGGAGGGATGCCGACAAGAGGAGACCGTGCACCATCTAATATGGACTTGTTTTTACTCGCAGAAAATATGGACAAAGATACTCCCTCTGGTAAAAAGGATAACTGGACTAAAAGACTTAAATATTGCAGTGGTTTTTTATGGTTGCCTGGAATGCCCAACACGGACTCAAGAGACTATTGCATGGAAGATCATAAACTGTGTGAAGGCAGCTCTGTGGAAGGCCAGGAATATTTTATTGTTCAAGCATGAGGTTTTATCTGTGAAGGACATTTTATCTATCTGTTTTTATGAAATGTACCAGTACTATCTTTTAGACAAGAAGAGATTTCCGCTTTTATCTAGAAAATGGTTTTTAAAAGAATGGAATTCTATCTTGTAAAGCCACCAAGTGCCCATTTTATGTTTTAATATGTTGTAAATATGTTATTTATATGTAACTGTATTTATTGACATATTTGCACAACTTTGTTAACATTATTTAATTTTTAATAAAGTTGCCCCCGTAAGGGTAGTCAAGTTAAAAAAAAATCTGTTCTTATCAGTTTAATATCTGATACGTCCCCTATCTGGGGACCATATATTAAATGGATTTTTGAGAACGGGGGCCGATTTCGAAGCTTGCTTCCGTCGCCCTATGCATTGACCCGATATGGCAGTATCTTCGGGTACAGTGCACCACCCCCTTACAGGGTTAAAAAGAAAGATTCCTACTTTCATTGCTACCTGCTTGCTGGCTAGCCAGCTAGCCAGCCCTGTGGGCCTTGCTGCTGCTGCAGCCAAAAAACAAAAGGTGGTGCTGCTTCTGCTGCTTCTGCTTCTGCTTGTGTCTGGCCGCTGTTGGAGCGTCCAGGCACAGGACTTCTGCTGCTGCTGACTAAATGGCCTCCTTAATTGGATCATTTGAGTAGCCAGCACACCTGTGCAGGTAGGGCATGACATGATAGGCAGCTGCCTTGATAGCGGGTGGGTGCTGAATGTTCCTAATTGACAAAATAAGATTAATGCTTATGAAGAAATATAAAATCTCATCCCTTCCCCAATATCGCGCCACACCCCTACCCCTTAATTCCCTGGTTGAACTTGATGGACATATGTCTTTTTTCGACCGTACTAACTATGTAACTATGTAACATAACATGGGGGGGGGGGTCTCCTGGCTGTTCACACAGGTGTGTCATTGCTGTACATTGACCATGCATTGCTTCTGTGGTATTGCAAAGGCAAAGACAAATGCTTCCAGCCATCCATTGCACTAATGGATTGGTCATCAGCTGGCTGTCTATGTCCCGCATCAATATAGACCAAAGTACAGAGGGTTAGGCTATGCTATTGTGCACCTACCTGATGCATCAGAAGGTGCGAGGCCCTTGCTAAATTCTGTGCACAGACTTTGAGATCTATGCTTTAGACTGTATCTAAACCTGCTCCAACATGGACTGACATTCTGGCCTACTTTCAGCCGATGCGACTTGTCTGTTGCTGAACAGTCGCTTTTTATGTATTCAGCACCTATGTATAATGTTGTAAAAATGCTCTAGAAGCTAAAGTCGCAGAAATGTCACACATATTTGGCCTGCAACTTTCTGTGCGACAAATTCAGACAGGAAAAATCAGTATAAATCCTTAGAAAATTATCCCCCAGTGTCTCCATCTGCTGGCGGTATTGAATAAGCATTGCTGCACTGATGGGGTATGCATTAGACGAAAAAAAAGAAGAAAAAGAAGAATAATACGCCCAGAAAAGAGGCGAAAAGGAGAAAAACGTAAAAAAACGTGAAAAAAAAGTAAGAGGAAGAGAAGGGAAAAAAAGGTGGAAATGGGTTTAAAAGTGATTTCGGCGGAGAAATATATATATATATATATATATATATATATATATATATACGCGCACACACACACATATATATAAACGTATTCTCCGTTGAGATATTGCAGCCGCTGCTGTGTCCAGGCCCAGGAGCCTTAGCACTGTGCTGTGATGTCACTCAATACCACTGACATCACTAGGTGTAAACAACATCTCTCCTTTGCTGTGTATGTGACTATGGAGCTGTTTGGTGATGTCGTCTATTATGGCCTTCATAGAAGCAACAGGAGATTGTTGCATCCATCTAGAACCCTCAGAACTACAGTGCTATGATGTCACTCACTTCCACAGGACTTGCAGAGTGTAAACAACAACAACCCAGCTTTGTTGTGTATGTAACCATAGGGATTTGTGATGTCACCTAGAACCTTCACAGCAGCGACAGCTTTATGAGGAGCATCAGCACTGCTCTGCCTGAGCAGAACCATCACCGCCATAGGTTGTCAAATAACCCGGATTTAACCCACACAGGTAAGTCCAATGGGGTGCAGGCATGTCCTCTATGCTTACAGCTTCCCGTGGGTGTTGGTTTGATACCGTTTGGGGACAGCCAAGGAGGCATCTGCAGGCAACAAAGGTAGGTGTGTGCTTGTGTGTGTGTTTCCTATGCAGATCCTAAGCCCAGTGTCACATGCAAGTAGGAGGAGTAAGAAGGGTTCCTGGCAAATCCGGGTTATGGATTGCATTTAAAAAGGCCCCGTGGGAGTGCAATGGGCCCCTGTCTTGCTGCTTAGCAATAATGGTATGGGTTTAGGTTCTGCTGTGTGTACTGGTGGTTGACTGCCCCCCAGCCCAGAGTGTGCATGGAAAATTGTCTGGCAGCCTCCCTGACAGCAAGCAGTGATAGTGCCCATGAAGGGGACCTTGTTGGGCCCGCCCCTTTCACGGTTATCGCTTCTCGGCCTTTTGGCTAAGATCAAGTGTAGTAATACAGGAGATCTGGTCAGAAGGTACTCGGGTACCCCTCTCCTCGGCCTTGTGGGATCGCCCAGGTTTATTGCCTGGGCTTCACCCACTTGTTGCTATTGGGGAGAGGGCCTAGTCCCAGGGTAACGAGTAGCGATCGCCTCTCAAGACCTTCGGGTGGAGAGAGGTTAGAACCATGGATGATGATCCGGATCCAGGTTCTGTGCCGGCATACGCAAGGATCAAAAACACCGTGAGAGTCATTCTCACGGATGATACCAAAAGGGCGGACGATTTGAAATTCGTAGTAGAGGACGTGCTCGGAGGAGTTTTCGGAATACAGAAGGGCGAGATATTGGCAATCCAGGACTACCCGAAGCGTAAAATTTTTGATGTGACATTCACACAAAATGGCATCCACAGAGATTTTGTTACCAGAGCTGCTGCGAGTAAAGACAAGAAGCTTCAGGGTGTCCGGATTATTGAGCACGTTCTAGACGATATTAAGCTGGTGGTAGTAAAGATGTATTCCCCTTTCGCCAACCTACACGATGTTGAGTTGTTTTTACAAGTCTATTTTAGTAAGGTTGAGTGCAGAGGAAAAATCATGAACAGCTGTGGCATCTGGACATCTAAGTGGAGATTTCAGGTTACATGCAAAAAAGATGACAGATTGCCAGGGGGAATACAACTACCACCAGCTCGTTTTAAAATAAATAATATGTGTGGCGACCTCTTTTATGCGGGGATGCCAAGCTACTGCAGGAAGTGTCACAGATATGGACACACAAAAGAAAACTGTGAAAGTACATGCAAAAAATGTGGTAGCACACAGCACGAGACAGAGAAATGCACAAGAGGAGGGAGGTGCAATTTCTGTCAACAATTCGGTCACCTTTTCTCCTCTTGTCCCCACAGACATAGGACGGAGCAGCAGTGGCAACCCTGGAGGCAGCAAGGACAGCAACCGGGACACCAGCCGAGGCAAGCAGAGCCAGTGATTACCCCCCCACAAGAGGTAAGCGGTGAGATGGAGAAGGAGAAAGACCCCCCTCAGGCAAAAGGAGGGGACCCTAAAGAGCAGAGGATGGCCAAAAAACGTGCAAGTGGTGAAAAAACTGGCCCCCAGGAGCATGCTGGGTTAAGAGAGGAGCGGACGGCGGCCGAATCCGCTCCTCAGCAACCTCTGGCTCAGGGTCCCCCTGAGAGCGATGATCCGGGTGGAGAGGTGAAGGTTAAAAGGCGGAGGGGCTCCAGAAGACTCTATTCGGAGGCGGTCCAGGGGGAGCCGATGGAAGTACCTGCGGATGCAGGGAACCCAAGTGACGTTCCTCCACAGGTCCCCATAGGGGATACCCCCCCTCCTCCCTGCCAGGAGGAGGTTTCAGGGGTGACCGTCTCTGAGGTACCAGAGACGGAACTAAGTGAACACCCGACCCCTATGGAGGGGCAAGAGGTGGAAGAACCCAATGAGTCTGGAGCCCTGATTGCCAGGATGCCCGAGAACAACTATGCCTCAATCATGATGGAGGAGGGGGGTCGGCTGAGTGATGGTGCCTCCTCTCCTGCTTCCTCTATGCGTACAGTTGAGTCAGATTTTGGGGGGTATGAGGCTTCGGAGGGGGAATCAGAGGTGTAAGACGTTTTCTTGTACATTCCCATGGCTGAGTTGTCCGGTCTGTCCTTGAACGTGAGAAGTGTGAGCGCCAGAGTAAGAAGGGTTGCCCTATTTAATTACTTGTCGGTTTTTGCTGCTTCCGTCCTTTTCCTGCAGGAATGTGGCATCCCGCACAGATTAAATTATAAAGAATATGAAGATGATTGGGTGCACGGTCCATCAGTCTGGTCTGGATCAAATGAGTCCAGATCAGCAGGGGTCGCCATACTTTTTAAAGGGAACGTTTTAATTGAGAGTTTTAACGAAATTTTACCAGGCAGAATTTTATTGGTCAGCGCTTTTATTAATGGTATTAAATGGCAGTTTTTAAATTTTTATGGTTCTCCTGATAAGAATGAAAGAATAAAAATGTTGGAGATTTTACCCCTTTTTATTAACAATTCTAGTCCTCTTGTTTTATCAGGTGATTTTAATTGTATTTTAAGGGGAGAACGCCGTTTTTCGAACGCAGTGAGTAGGAACTATGATAAGACGTCTTTTATGTTAAAAAACTTGATTTTAGATTTTAATCTCACTGATGTTTTTAAAAAATGTAATTTTAACGTACCAGAGGAAGACGGTGTTACCTGGAGCAATGCAAGCTGTAGCTCCAGGATAGATTTTATTTTTTGTTCTTATCAAGTACTGCCTTTTAACTGTGATCTTTTTACCAATGTTTTTTCTGACCATAAATTATTGTATTTTAAAGTTAAAAGTGATTTTAAAAGGAGAACTGGTAGGAATGCCTGGAAGTTAAACGTGTCCCTTTTAGAAGATCCGCAGGTTTTATCAGATTTTATCACCTTTTACAAGGAATGCAGACGAGTAAAAGACCCCAACACTCCCACCAGTATCTGGTGGGAAAAAATGAAACTAAAAATAAAAGAATTTTTTATCCGTGTTGGGGTTAGGAAAGCTAAAGAAAAACGTGAATTTTATAATATCCTAAATACTCGTCTGCAAACCCTGTACAAATTCAGAGCACATGGGATGGAGGTGGAGAAGGAGGTACATGATCTTAAAAAAGAAATAACTAAGTGCCTGGAGCAGAAAGGAAAAGAAATTATCTTTAGGTCTCGAATACAGCATCTTGAGGAAAACGAGACCTGCTCCAGGTATTTTTTTAAGAAAATACATGAAAATAGAAGGATAATAGAAAACATTGAAGGAGTGAATGATGTACAGGGTATTTTAAAAAAGGTGCAAGAGTTTTATGCGGATCTTTTTAATGTAAAACACATTGATGAATGTTTTATGAATGACTCGTTAAAGGAGATCACCATTTTTTTAGATCCTGTCTCACAGTCTTTTTTATTGCAGAATATTTCAGAGCAGGAGATTTTAGAGACCGTCAAGAGTTTTAAAACAGGTAAAGTGCCTGGGCCGGATGGTATACCCATTGAATTTTATGTTACTTTTTATGGTATTTTAAAAGAAGATTTGTTCTCCCTTTTTACGGAAGTCTTTAAGTCTAAAATCCTCCCAGGCTCATGGAAGAAGGGTGATGTCTCCCTGCTATTCAAAAAGGGAGACCGGTCGGAACTCAAAAACTGGAGACCAATCACCCTTCTGAACTGCGACTATAAAATAATGGCGAAACTGTGTGCTAACGGCTTAAAGAACGTAATCCATAAAATAATTCATACAAACCAAGTCTGTGGGGTGCCTGGGAGGAGTTTATGGGAGAACCTAAACCTTTTAAAGGATGTAATTAGCGACACCAAATTAAGAAAAGGAAAGCTGGCGGTTTTATCCATAGATTTTGAAAAAGCTTTCGACAGGGTGTCACATTTTTATTTTTTTAAGGTTTTAGAGAAAATGGGTATACCTGATGGCTTTTTATTGTCTCTTAGAGCTTTTTATGATAACTGTACTAGTAAAATTTTAGTAAATGGTTTTAAGACACAGGGCGTGATTTTAAATTCCGGAGTGAAGCAGGGGTGTCCCTTGTCCCCACTACTCTTCATTTGCGCAATAGAGCCTCTTTTATGTACAATACGAAAGGATAAGCAGATCCATGGAGTCCCCCTGCCAGGAGGAGGGGGACTAGAAGCGAAGGTAGTGGGGTACATGGACGATGTTGCAGTGTTTTGCAGGGACACCCCATCGCTTCAGAAGACGCTAAAACAGATTCAATATTTTAATTGTGCCTCCGGTTTTAAAGTCAATTTTAACAAAAGTAACATTTTAAACATAGGCGGAATGCCTTTGTATGATGTGCCCGTCCCTGTGTCTGAGTCGGTGCAGATTTTAGGTGTCTCCTTTGACGAGTCTAATAATGGTTTTAATAGCTGGGACTTGGTGGCTCAAAAAATAAATAAGAAAATATGTATGTGGAACATGCGAGAACTTACAATGGAAGGGAAGGTTTTAATTACAAAAATGGTGCTTTTACCTATTTTATTGTATTTAAGTCTGGTTTTCCCACCCCCCGAAATGGTTCTAAAGAAAATAACAAAAGCTTGTTTTACTTTCTTTTGGAGTTCTAAGAGCGAAAAATTAAAGAGACAAATTGTGATAAAACCGAACTCCAGGGGCGGTAAGGATTTTCCAGATTTTAAAGCTTTCCTTTTAATAAAGTTTTTCAGCATGTGTTTTACTACTGTTTTTAAAGATAGCTACTGGTCTTATTTTGTTCGTTTTAATACTGGTTATTTTATGCGGAGGAACGGCTGGTTTTCTACAGTTTTAAGTTGCCCTTATTCTTTGAATTTACCCCCTCAATACATGATTTTAGGAAAAATTTTAAACTTATATAATTTTAAAGGTAAAAGTGTTCAGGATCTGTGCAATAGCAAAAAACTACTAAAGGAAATAAAAGAAACCAGTACCGTGACTCCCATCAAAAATTTTAACGAACAGAAGTGTATACAGATTTGGAAGATGTTGAGTATTAATTATCTTTTTAATTCACAGAAGGACCTGGCCTGGAGCTGCGCACACGAGTGTCTTCCATGCCGGGCATTCCAGCACCGAAGAGGATTATCCAACTCTGCAACCTGCCCGAGGGAGGGATGCCGACAAGAGGAGACCGTGCACCATCTAATATGGACTTGTTTTTACTCGCAGAAAATATGGACAAAGATACTCCCTCTGGTAAAAAGGATAACTGGACTAAAAGACTTAAATATTGCAGTGGTTTTTTATGGTTGCCTGGAATGCCCAACACGGACTCAAGAGACTATTGCATGGAAGATCATAAACTGTGTGAAGGCAGCTCTGTGGAAGGCCAGGAATATTTTATTGTTCAAGCATGAGGTTTTATCTGTGAAGGACATTTTATCTATCTGTTTTTATGAAATGTACCAGTACTATCTTTTAGACAAGAAGAGATTTCCGCTTTTATCTAGAAAATGGTTTTTAAAAGAATGGAATTCTATCTTGTAAAGCCACCAAGTGCCCATTTTATGTTTTAATATGTTGTAAATATGTTATTTATATGTAACTGTATTTATTGACATATTTGCACAACTTTGTTAACATTATTTAATATTTAATAAAGTTGCGCCCGTAAGGGTAGTCAAGTTAAAAAAAAAATCTGTTCTTATCAGTTTAATATCTGATACGTCCCCTATCTGGGGACCATATATTAAATGGATTTTTGAGAACGGGGGCCGATTTCGAAGCTTGCTTCCGTCGCCCTATGCATTGACCCGATATGGCAGTATCTTCGGGTACAGTGCACCACCCCCTTACAGGGTTAAAAAGAAAGATTCCTACTTTCATTGCTACCTGCTTGCTGGCTAGCCAGCTAGCCAGCCCTGTGGGCCTTGCTGCTGCTGCAGCCAAAAAACAAAAGGTGGTGCTTCTGCTGCTTCTGCTTCTGCTTGTGTCTGGCCGCTGTTGGAGCGTCCAGGCACAGGACTTCTGCTGCTGCTGACTAAATGGCCTCCTTAATTGGATCATTTGAGTAGCCAGCACACCTGTGCAGGTAGGGCATGACATGATAGGCAGCTGCCTTGATAGCGGGTGGGTGCTGAATGTTCCTAATTGACAAAATAAGATTAATGCTTATGAAGAAATATAAAATCTCATCCCTTCCCCAATATCGCGCCACACCCCTACCCCTTAATTCCCTGGTTGAACTTGATGGACATATGTCTTTTTTCGACCGTACTAACTATGTAACTATGTAACATAACATGGGGGGGGGGGTCTCCTGGCTGTTCACACAGGTGTGTCATTGCTGTACATTGACCATGCATTGCTTCTGTGGTATTGCAAAGGCAAAGACAAATGCTTCCAGCCATCCATTGCACTAATGGATTGGTCATCAGCTGGCTGTCTATGTCCCGCATCAATATAGACCAAAGTACAGAGGGTTAGGCTATGCTATTGTGCACCTACCTGATGCATCAGAAGGTGCGAGGCCCTTGCTAAATTCTGTGCACAGACTTTGAGATCTATGCTTTAGACTGTATCTAAACCTGCTCCAACATGGACTGACATTCTGGCCTACTTTCAGCCGATGCGACTTGTCTGTCGCTGAACAGTCGCTTTTTATGTATTCAGCACCTATGTATAATGTTGTAAAAATGCTCTAGAAGCTAAAGTCGCAGAAATGTCACACATATTTGGCCTGCAACTTTCTGTGCGACAAATTCAGACAGGAAAAATCAGTATAAATCCTTAGAAAATTATCCCCCAGTGTCTCCATCTGCTTGCGGTATTGAATAAGCATTGCTGCACTGATGGGGTATGCATTAGACGAAAAAAAAGAAGAAAAAGAAGAATAATACGCCCAGAAAAGAGGCGAAAAGGAGAAAAACGTAAAAAAAACGTGAAAAAAAAGTAAGAGGAAGAGAAGGGAAAAAAAGGTGGAAATGGGTTTAAAAGTGATTTCGGCGGAGATATATATATATATATATATATATATATATATATATATATATATATACGCGCACACACACACATATATATAAACGTATTCTCCGTTGAGATATTGCAGCCGCTGCTGTGTCCAGGCCCAGGAGCCTTAGCACTGTGCTGTGATGTCACTCAATACCACTGACATCACTAGGTGTAAACAACATCTCTCCTTTGCTGTGTATGTGACTATGGAGCTGTTTGGTGATGTCGTCTATTATGGCCTTCATAGAAGCAACAGGAGATTGTTGCATCCATCTAGAACCCTCAGAACTACAGTGCTATGATGTCACTCACTTCCACAGGCCTTGCAGAGTGTAAACAACAACAACCCAGCTTTGTTGTGTATGTAACCATAGGGATTTGTGATGTCACCTAGAACCTTCACAGCAGCGACAGCTTTATGAGGAGCATCAGCACTGCTCTGCCTGAGCAGAACCATCACCGCCATAGGTTGTAAAATAACCCGGGTTTAACCCACACAGGTAAGTCCAATGGGGTGCAGGCATGTCCTCTATGCTTACAGCTTCCCGTGGGTGTTGGTTTGATACCGTTTGGGGACAGCCAAGGAGGCATCTGCAGGCAACAAAGGTAGGTGTGTGCTTGTGTGTGTGTTTCCTATGCAGATCCTAAGCCCAGTGTCACATGCAAGTAGGAGGAGTAAGAAGGGTTCCTGGCAAATCCGGGTTATGGATTGCATTTAAAAAGGCCCCGTGGGAGTGCAATGGGCCCCTGTCTTGCTGCTTAGCAATAATGGTATGGGTTTAGGTTCTGCTGTGTGTACTGGTGGTTGACTGCCCCCCAGCCCAGAGTGTGCATGGAAAATTGTCTGGCAGCCTCCCTGACAGCAAGCAGTGATAGTGCCCATGAAGGGGACCTTGTTGGGCCCGCCCCTTTCACGGTTATCGCTTCTCGGCCTTTTGGCTAAGATCAAGTGTAGTATCTGTTCTTATCAGTTTAATATCTGATACGTCCCCTATCTGGGGACCATATATTAAATGGATTTTTGAGAACGGGGGCCGATTTCGAAGCTTGCTTCCGTCGCCCTATGCATTGACCCGATATGGCAGTATCTTCGGGTACAGTGCACCACCCCCTTACAGGGTTAAAAAGAAAGATTCCTACTTTCATTGCTACCTGCTTGCTGGCTAGCCAGCTAGCCAGCCCTGTGGGCCTTGCTGCTGCTGCAGCCAAAAAACAAAAGGTGGTGCTGCTGCTGCTTCTGCTGCTTCTGCTTCTGCTTGTGTCTGGCCGCTGTTGGAGCGTCCAGGCACAGGACTTCTGCTGCTGCTGACTAAATGGCCTCCTTAATTGGATCATTTGAGTAGCCAGCACACCTGTGCAGGTAGGGCATGACATGATAGGCAGCTGCCTTGATAGCGGGTGGGTGCTGAATGTTCCTAATTGACAAAATAAGATTAATGCTTATGAAGAAATATAAAATCTCATCCCTTCCCCAATATCGCGCCACACCCCTACCCCTTAATTCCCTGGTTGAACTTGATGGACATATGTCTTTTTTCGACCGTACTAACTATGTAACTATGTAACATAACATGGGGGGGGGTCTCCTGGCTGTTCACACAGGTGTGTCATTGCTGTACATTGACCATGCATTGCTTCTGTGGTATTGCAAAGGCAAAGACAAATGCTTCCAGCCATCCATTGCACTAATGGATTGGTCATCAGCTGGCTGTCTATGTCCCGCATCAATATAGACCAAAGTACAGAGGGTTAGGCTATGCTATTGTGCACCTACCTGATGCATCAGAAGGTGCGAGGCCCTTGCTAAATTCTGTGCACAGACTTTGAGATCTATGCTTTAGACTGTATCTAAACCTGCTCCAACATGGACTGACATTCTGGCCTACTTTCAGCCGATGTGACTTGTCTGTCGCTGAACAGTCGCTTTTTATGTATTCAGCACCTATGTATAATGTTGTAAAAATGCTCTAGAAGCTAAAGTCGCAGAAATGTCACACATATTTGGCCTGCAACTTTCTGTGCGACAAATTCAGACAGGAAAAATCAGTATAAATCCTTAGAAAATTATCCCCCAGTGTCTCCATCTGCTGGCGGTATTGAATAAGCATTGCTGCACTGATGGGGTATGCATTAGACGAAAAAAAAGAAGAAAAAGAAGAATAATACGCCCAGAAAAGAGGCGAAAAGGAGAAAAACGTAAAAAAACGTGAAAAAAAAGTAAGAGGAAGAGAAGGGAAAAAAAGGTGGAAATGGGTTTAAAAGTGATTTCGGCGGAGAAATATATATATATATATATATATATATATATATATATATATATACGCGCACACACACACATATATATAAACGTATTCTCCGTTGAGATATTGCAGCCGCTGCTGTGTCCAGGCCCAGGAGCCTTAGCACTGTGCTGTGATGTCACTCAATACCACTGACATCACTAGGTGTAAACAACATCTCTCCTTTGCTGTGTATGTGACTATGGAGCTGTTTGGTGATGTCGTCTATTATGGCCTTCATAGAAGCAACAGGAGATTGTTGCATCCATCTAGAACCCTCAGAACTACAGTGCTATGATGTCACTCACTTCCACAGGCCTTGCAGAGTGTAAACAACAACAACCCAGCTTTGTTGTGTATGTAACCATAGGGATTTGTGATGTCACCTAGAACCTTCACAGCAGCGACAGCTTTATGAGGAGCATCAGCACTGCTCTGCCTGAGCAGAACCATCACCGCCATAGGTTGTCAAATAACCCGGATTTAACCCACACAGGTAAGTCCAATGGGGTGCAGGCATGTCCTCTATGCTTACAGCTTCCCGTGGGTGTTGGTTTGATACCGTTTGGGGACAGCCAAGGAGGCATCTGCAGGCAACAAAGGTAGGTGTGTGCTTGTGTGTGTGTTTCCTATGCAGATCCTAAGCCCAGTGTCACATGCAAGTAGGAGGAGTAAGAAGGGTTCCTGGCAAATCCGGGTTATGGATTGCATTTAAAAAGGCCCCGTGGGAGTGCAATGGGCCCCTGTCTTGCTGCTTAGCAATAATGGTATGGGTTTAGGTTCTGCTGTGTGTACTGGTGGTTGACTGCCCCCCAGCCCAGAGTGTGCATGTAAAATTGTCTGGCAGCCTCCCTGACAGCAAGCAGTGATAGTGCCCATGAAGGGGACCTTGTTGGGCCCGCCCCTTTCACGGTTATCGCTTCTCGGCCTTTTGGCTAAGATCAAGTGTAGTATCTGTTCTTATCAGTTTAATATCTGATACGTCCCCTATCTGGGGACCATATATTAAATGGATTTTTGAGAACGGGGGCCGATTTCGAAGCTTGCTTCCGTCGCCCTATGCATTGACCCGATATGGCAGTATCTTCGGGTACAGTGCACCACCCCCTTACAGGGTTAAAAAGAAAGATTCCTACTTTCATTGCTACCTGCTTGCTGGCTAGCCAGCTAGCCAGCCCTGTGGGCCTTGCTGCTGCTGCAGCCAAAAAACAAAAGGTGGTGCTGCTGCTGCTTCTGCTGCTTCTGCTTCTGCTTGTGTCTGGCCGCTGTTGGAGCGTCCAGGCACAGGACTTCTGCTGCTGCTGACTAAATGGCCTCCTTAATTGGATCATTTGAGTAGCCAGCACACCTGTGCAGGTAGGGCATGACATGATAGGCAGCTGCCTTGATAGCGGGTGGGTGCTGAATGTTCCTAATTGACAAAATAAGATTAATGCTTATGAAGAAATATAAAATCTCATCCCTTCCCCAATATCGCGCCACACCCCTACCCCTTAATTCCCTGGTTGAACTTGATGGACATATGTCTTTTTTCGACCGTACTAACTATGTAACTATGTAACATAACATGGGGGGGGGGTCTCCTGGCTGTTCACACAGGTGTGTCATTGCTGTACATTGACCATGCATTGCTTCTGTGGTATTGCAAAGGCAAAGACAAATGCTTCCAGCCATCCATTGCACTAATGGATTGGTCATCAGCTGGCTGTCTATGTCCCACATCAATATAGACCAAAGTACAGAGGGTTAGGCTATGCTATTGTGCACCTACCTGATGCATCAGAAGGTGCGAGGCCCTTGCTAAATTCTGTGCACAGACTTTGAGATCTATGCTTTAGACTGTATCTAAACCTGCTCCAACATGGACTGACATTCTGGCCTACTTTCAGCCGATGCGACTTGTCTGTCGCTGAACAGTCGCTTTTTATGTATTCAGCACCTATGTATAATGTTGTAAAAATGCTCTAGAAGCTAAAGTCGCAGAAATGTCACACATATTTGGCCTGCAACTTTCTGTGCGACAAATTCAGACAGGAAAAATCAGTATAAATCCTTAGAAAATTATCCCCCAGTGTCTCCATCTGCTGGCGGTATTGAATAAGCATTGCTGCACTGATGGGGTATGCATTAGACGAAAAAAAAGAAGAAAAAGAAGAATAATACGCCCAGAAAAGAGGCGAAAAGGAGAAAAACGTAAAAAAACTTGAAAAAAAAGTAAGAGGAAGAGAAGGGAAAAAAAGGTGGAAATGGGTTTAAAAGTGATTTCGGTGGAGAAATATATATATATATATATATATATATATATATATATATATATATATATATATATACGCGCACACACACACATATATATAAACGTATTCTCCGTTGAGATATTGCAGCCGCTGCTGTGTCCAGGCCCAGGAGCCTTAGCACTGTGCTGTGATGTCACTCAATACCACTGACATCACTAGGTGTAAACAACATCTCTCCTTTGCTGTGTATGTGACTATGGAGCTGTTTGGTGATGTCGTCTATTATGGCCTTCATAGAAGCAACAGGAGATTGTTGCATCCATCTAGAACCCTCAGAACTACAGTGCTATGATGTCACTCACTTCCACAGGCCTTGCAGAGTGTAAACAACAACAACCCAGCTTTGTTGTGTATGTAACCATAGGGATTTGTGATGTCACCTAGAACCTTCACAGCAGCGACAGCTTTATGAGGAGCATCAGCACTGCTCTGCCTGAGCAGAACCATCACCGCCATAGGTTGTCAAATAACCCGGATTTAACCCACACAGGTAAGTCCAATGGGGTGCAGGCATGTCCTCTATGCTTACAGCTTCCCGTGGGTGTTGGTTTGATACCGTTTGGGGACAGCCAAGGAGGCATCTGCAGGCAACAAAGGTAGGTGTGTGCTTGTGTGTGTGTTTCCTATGCAGATCCTAAGCCCAGTGTCACATGCAAGTAGGAGGAGTAAGAAGGGTTCCTGGCAAATCCGGGTTATGGATTGCATTTAAAAAGGCCCCGTGGGAGTGCAATGGGCCCCTGTCTTGCTGCTTAGCAATAATGGTATGGGTTTAGGTTCTGCTGTGTGTACTGGTGGTTGACTGCCCCCCAGCCCAGAGTGTGCATGGAAAATTGTCTGGCAGCCTCCCTGACAGCAAGCAGTGATAGTGCCCATGAAGGGGACCTTGTTGGGCCCGCCCCTTTCACGGTTATCGCTTCTCGGCCTTTTGGCTAAGATCAAGTGTAGTATCTGTTCTTATCAGTTTAATATCTGATACGTCCCCTATCTGGGGACCATATATTAAATGGATTTTTGAGAACGGGGGCCGATTTCGAAGCTTGCTTCCGTCGCCCTATGCATTGACCCGATATGGCAGTATCTTCGGGTACAGTGCACCACCCCCTTACAGGGTTAAAAAGAAAGATTCCTACTTTCATTGCTACCTGCTTGCTGGCTAGCCAGCTAGCCAGCCCTGTGGGCCTTGCTGCTGCTGCAGCCAAAAAACAAAAGGTGGTGCTTCTGCTGCTTCTGCTTCTGCTTGTGTCTGGCCGCTGTTGGAGCGTCCAGGCACAGGACTTCTGCTGCTGCTGACTAAATGGCCTCCTTAATTGGATCATTTGAGTAGCCAGCACACCTGTGCAGGTAGGGCATGACATGATAGGCAGCTGCCTTGATAGCGGGTGGGTGCTGAATGTTCCTAATTGACAAAATAAGATTAATGCTTATGAAGAAATATAAAATCTCATCCCTTCCCCAATATCGCGCCACACCCCTACCCCTTAATTCCCTGGTTGAACTTGATGGACATATGTCTTTTTTCGACCGTACTAACTATGTAACTATGTAACATAACATGGGGGGGGGGTCTCCTGGCTGTTCACACAGGTGTGTCATTGCTGTACATTGACCATGCATTGCTTCTGTGGTATTGCAAAGGCAAAGACAAATGCTTCCAGCCATCCATTGCACTAATGGATTGGTCATCAGCTGGCTGTCTATGTCCCGCATCAATATAGACCAAAGTACAGAGGGTTAGGCTATGCTATTGTGCACCTACCTGATGCATCAGAAGGTGCGAGGCCCTTGCTAAATTCTGTGCACAGACTTTGAGATCTATGCTTTAGACTGTATCTAAACCTGCTCCAACATGGACTGACATTCTGGCCTACTTTCAGCCGATGCGACTTGTCTGTCGCTGAACAGTCGCTTTTTATGTATTCAGCACCTATGTATAATGTTGTAAAAATGCTCTAGAAGCTAAAGTCGCAGAAATGTCACACATATTTGGCCTGCAACTTTCTGTGCGACAAATTCAGACAGGAAAAATCAGTATAAATCCTTAGAAAATTATCCCCCAGTGTCTCCATCTGCTGGCGGTATTGAATAAGCATTGCTGCACTGATGGGGTATGCATTAGACGAAAAAAAAGAAGAAAAAGAAGAATAATACGCCCAGAAAAGAGGCGAAAAGGAGAAAAACGTAAAAAAACGTGAAAAAAAAGTAAGAGGAAGAGAAGGGAAAAAAAGGTGGAAATGGGTTTAAAAGTGATTTCGGCGGAGAAATATATATATATATATATATATATATATATATATATATATATATATATATATACGCGCACACACACACATATAAATAAACGTATTCTCCGTTGAGATATTGCAGCCGCTGCTGTGTCCAGGCCCAGGAGCCTTAGCACTGTGCTGTGATGTCACTCAATACCACTGACATCACTAGGTGTAAACAACATCTCTCCTTTGCTGTGTATGTGACTATGGAGCTGTTTGGTGATGTCGTCTATTATGGCCTTCATAGAAGCAACAGGAGATTGTTGCATCCATCTAGAACCCTCAGAACTACAGTGCTATGATGTCACTCACTTCCACAGGCCTTGCAGAGTGTAAACAACAACAACCCAGCTTTGTTGTGTATGTAACCATAGGGATTTGTGATGTCACCTAGAACCTTCACAGCAGCGACAGCTTTATGAGGAGCATCAGCACTGCTCTGCCTGAGCAGAACCATCACCGCCATAGGTTGTCAAATAACCCGGATTTAACCCACACAGGTAAGTCCAATGGGGTGCAGGCATGTCCTCTATGCTTACAGCTTCCCGTGGGTGTTGGTTTGATACCGTTTGGGGACAGCCAAGGAGGCATCTGCAGGCAACAAAGGTAGGTATGTGCTTGTGTGTGTGTTTCCTATGCAGATCCTAAGCCCAGTGTCACATGCAAGTAGGAGGAGTAAGAAGGGTTCCTGGCAAATCCGGGTTATGGATTGCATTTAAAAAGGCCCCGTGGGAGTGCAATGGGCCCCTGTCTTGCTGCTTAGCAATAATGGTATGGGTTTAGGTTCTGCTGTGTGTACTGGTGGTTGACTGCCCCCCAGCCCAGAGTGTGCGTGGAAAATTGTCTGGCAGCCTCCCTGACAGCAAGCAGTGATAGTGCCCATGAAGGGGACCTTGTTGGGCCCGCCCCTTTCACGGTTATCGCTTCTCGGCCTTTTGGCTAAGATCAAGTGTAGTATCTGTTCTTATCAGTTTAATATCTGATACGTCCCCTATCTGGGGACCATATATTAAATGGATTTTTGAGAACGGGGGCCGATTTCGAAGCTTGCTTCCGTCGCCCTATGCATTGACCCGATATGGCAGTATCTTCGGGTACAGTGCACCACCCCCTTTCAGGGTTAAAAAGAAAGATTCCTACTTTCATTGCTACCTGCTTGCTGGCTAGCCAGCTAGCCAGCCCTGTGGGCCTTGCTGCTGCTGCTGCAGCCAAAAAACAAAAGGTGGTGCTGCTGCTGCTGCTTCTGCTGCTTCTGCTTCTGCTTGTGTCTGGCCGCTGTTGGAGCGTCCAGGCACAGGACTTCTGCTGCTGCTGACTAAATGGCCTCCTTAATTGGATCATTTGAGTAGCCAGCACACCTGTGCAGGTAGGGCATGACATGATAGGCAGCTGCCTTGATAGCGGGTGGGTGCTGAATATTCCTAATTGACAAAATAAGATTAATGCTTATGAAGAAATATAAAATCTCATCCCTTCCCCAATATCGCGCCACACCCCTACCCCTTAATTCCCTGGTTGAACTTGATGGACATATGTCTTTTTTCGACCGTACTAACTATGTAACTATGTAACATAACATGGGGGGGGGGGTCTCCTGGCTGTTCACACAGGTGTGTCATTGCTGTACATTGACCATGCATTGCTTCTGTGGTATTGCAAAGGCAAAGACAAATGCTTCCAGCCATCCATTGCACTAATGGATTGGTCATCAGCTGGCTGTCTATGTCCCGCATCAATATAGACCAAAGTACAGAGGGTTAGGCTATGCTATTGTGCACCTACCTGATGCATCAGAAGGTGCGAGGCCCTTGCTAAATTCTGTGCACAGACTTTGAGATCTATGCTTTAGACTGTATCTAAACCTGCTCCAACATGGACTGACATTCTGGCCTACTTTCAGCCGATGCGACTTCTCTGTCGCTGAACAGTCGCTTTTTATGTATTCAGCACCTATGTATAATGTTGTAAAAATGCTCTAGAAGCTAAAGTCGCAGAAATGTCACACATATTTGGCCTGCAACTTTCTGTGCGACAAATTCAGACAGGAAAAATCAGTATAAATCCTTAGAAAATTATCCCCCAGTGTCTCCATCTGCTGGCGGTATTGAATAAGCATTGCTGCACTGATGGGGTATGCATTAGACGAAAAAAAAGAAGAAAAAGAAGAATAATACGCCCAGAAAAGAGGCGAAAAGGAGAAAAACGTAAAAAAACGTGAAAAAAAAGTAAGAGGAAGAGAAGGGAAAAAAAGGTGGAAATGGGTTTAAAAGTGATTTCGGCGGAGAAATATATATATATATATATATATATATATACGCGCACACACACACATATATATAAACGTATTCTCCGTTGAGATATTGCAGCCGCTGCTGTGTCCAGGCCCAGGAGCCTTAGCACTGTGCTGTGATGTCACTCAATACCACTGACATCACTAGGTGTAAACAACATCTCTCCTTTGCTGTGTATGTGACTATGGAGCTGTTTGGTGATGTCGTCTATTATGGCCTTCATAGAAGCAACAGGAGATTGTTGCATCCATCTAGAACCCTCAGAACTACAGTGCTATGATGTCACTCACTTCCACAGGCCTTGCAGAGTGTAAACAACAACAACCCAGCTTTGTTGTGTATGTAACCATAGGGATTTGTGATGTCACCTAGAACCTTCACAGCAGCGACAGCTTTATGAGGAGCATCAGCACTGCTCTGCCTGAGCAGAACCATCACCGCCATAGGTTGTCAAATAACCCGGATTTAACCCACACAGGTAAGTCCAATGGGGTGCAGGCATGTCCTCTATGCTTACAACTTCCCGTGGGTGTTGGTTTGATACCGTTTGGGGACAGCCAAGGAGGCATCTGCAGGCAACAAAGGTAGGTGTGTGCTTGTGTGTGTGTTTCCTATGCAGATCCTAAGCCCAGTGTCACATGCAAGTAGGAGGAGTAAGAAGGGTTCCTGGCAAATCCGGTTATGGATTGCATTTAAAAAGGCCCCGTGGGAGTGCAATGGGCCCCTGTCTTGCTGCTTAGCAATAATGGTATGGGTTTAGGTTCTGCTGTGTGTACTGGTGGTTGACTGCCCCCCAGCCCAGAGTGTGCATGGAAAATTGTCTGGCAGCCTCCCTGACAGCAAGCAGTGATAGTGCCCATGAAGGGGACCTTGTTGGGCCCGCCCCTTTCACGGTTATCGCTTCTCGGCCTTTTGGCTAAAATCAAGTGTAGTATCTGTTCTTATCAATTTAATATCTGATACGTCCCCTATCTGGGGACCATATATTAAATGGATTTTTGAGAACGGGGGCCGATTTCGAAGCTTGCTTCCGTCGCCCTATGCATTGACCCGATATGGCAGTATCTTCGGGTACAGTGCACCACCCCCTTACAGGGTTAAAAAGAAAGATTCCTACTTTCATTGCTACCTGCTTGCTGGCTAGCCAGCTAGCCAGCCCTGTGGGCTTTGCTGCTGCTGCTGCAGCCAAAAAACAAAAGGTGGTGCTGCTGCTGCTTCTGCTGCTTCTGCTTCTGCTTGTGTCTGGCCGCTGTTGGAGCGTCCAGGCACAGGACTTCTGCTGCTGCTGACTAAATGGCCTCCTTAATTGGATCATTTGAGTAGCCAGCACACCTGTGCAGGTAGGGCATGACATGATAGGCAGCTGCCTTGATAGCGGGTGGGTGCTGAATGTTCCTAATTGACAAAATAAGATTAATGCTTATGAAGAAATATAAAATCTCATCCCTTCCCCAATATCGCGCCACACCCCTACCCCTTAATTCCCTGGTTGAACTTGATGGACATATGTCTTTTTTCGACCGTACTAACTATGTAACTATGTAACATAACATGGGGGGGGGTCTCCTGGCTGTTCACACAGGTGTGTCATTGCTGTACATTGACCATGCATTGCTTCTGTGGTATTGCAAAGGCAAAGACAAATGCTTCCAGCCATCCATTGCACTAATGGATTGGTCATCAGCTGGCTGTCTATGTCCCGCATCAATATAGACCAAAGTACAGAGGGTTAGGCTATGCTATTGTGCACCTACCTGATGCATCAGAAGGTGCGAGGCCCTTGCTAAATTCTGTGCACAGACTTTGAGATCTATGCTTTAGACTGTATCTAAACCTGCTCCAACATGGACTGACATTCTGGCCTACTTTCAGCCGATGCGACTTGTCTGTCGCTGAACAGTCGCTTTTTATGTATTCAGCACCTATGTATAATGTTGTAAAAATGCTCTAGAAGCTAAAGTCGCAGAAATGTCACACATATTTGGCCTGCAACTTTCTGTGCGACAAATTCAGACAGGAAAAATCAGTATAAATCCTTAGAAAATTATCCCCCAGTGTCTCCATCTGCTTGCGGTATTGAATAAGCATTGCTGCACTGATGGGGTATGCATTAGACGAAAAAAAAGAAGAAAAAGAAGAATAATACGCCCAGAAAAGAGGCGAAAAGGAGAAAAACGTAAAAAAAACGTGAAAAAAAAGTAAGAGGAAGAGAAGGGAAAAAAAGGTGGAAATGGGTTTAAAAGTGATTTCGGCGGAGATATATATATATATATATATATATATATATATATATATATATACGCGCACACACACACATATATATAAACGTATTCTCCGTTGAGATATTGCAGCCGCTGCTGTGTCCAGGCCCAGGAGCCTTAGCACTGTGCTGTGATGTCACTCAATACCACTGACATCACTAGGTGTAAACAACATCTCTCCTTTGCTGTGTATGTGACTATGGAGCTGTTTGGTGATGTCGTCTATTATGGCCTTCATAGAAGCAACAGGAGATTGTTGCATCCATCTAGAACCCTCAGAACTACAGTGCTATGATGTCACTCACTTCCACAGGCCTTGCAGAGTGTAAACAACAACAACCCAGCTTTGTTGTGTATGTAACCATAGGGATTTGTGATGTCACCTAGAACCTTCACAGCAGCGACAGCTTTATGAGGAGCATCAGCACTGCTCTGCCTGAGCAGAACCATCACCGCCATAGGTTGTAAAATAACCCGGGTTTAACCCACACAGGTAAGTCCAATGGGGTGCAGGCATGTCCTCTATGCTTACAGCTTCCCGTGGGTGTTGGTTTGATACCGTTTGGGGACAGCCAAGGAGGCATCTGCAGGCAACAAAGGTAGGTGTGTGCTTGTGTGTGTGTTTCCTATGCAGATCCTAAGCCCAGTGTCACATGCAAGTAGGAGGAGTAAGAAGGGTTCCTGGCAAATCCGGGTTATGGATTGCATTTAAAAAGGCCCCGTGGGAGTGCAATGGGCCCCTGTCTTGCTGCTTAGCAATAATGGTATGGGTTTAGGTTCTGCTGTGTGTACTGGTGGTTGACTGCCCCCCAGCCCAGAGTGTGCATGGAAAATTGTCTGGCAGCCTCCCTGACAGCAAGCAGTGATAGTGCCCATGAAGGGGACCTTGTTGGGCCCGCCCCTTTCACGGTTATCGCTTCTCGGCCTTTTGGCTAAGATCAAGTGTAGTATCTGTTCTTATCAGTTTAATATCTGATACGTCCCCTATCTGGGGACCATATATTAAATGGATTTTTGAGAACGGGGGCCGATTTCGAAGCTTGCTTCCGTCGCCCTATGCATTGACCCGATATGGCAGTATCTTCGGGTACAGTGCACCACCCCCTTACAGGGTTAAAAAGAAAGATTCCTACTTTCATTGCTACCTGCTTGCTGGCTAGCCAGCTAGCCAGCCCTGTGGGCCTTGCTGCTGCTGCAGCCAAAAAACAAAAGGTGGTGCTGCTGCTGCTTCTGCTGCTTCTGCTTCTGCTTGTGTCTGGCCGCTGTTGGAGCGTCCAGGCACAGGACTTCTGCTGCTGCTGACTAAATGGCCTCCTTAATTGGATCATTTGAGTAGCCAGCACACCTGTGCAGGTAGGGCATGACATGATAGGCAGCTGCCTTGATAGCGGGTGGGTGCTGAATGTTCCTAATTGACAAAATAAGATTAATGCTTATGAAGAAATATAAAATCTCATCCCTTCCCCAATATCGCGCCACACCCCTACCCCTTAATTCCCTGGTTGAACTTGATGGACATATGTCTTTTTTCGACCGTACTAACTATGTAACTATGTAACATAACATGGGGGGGGGGTCTCCTGGCTGTTCACACAGGTGTGTCATTGCTGTACATTGACCATGCATTGCTTCTGTGGTATTGCAAAGGCAAAGACAAATGCTTCCAGCCATCCATTGCACTAATGGATTGGTCATCAGCTGGCTGTCTATGTCCCGCATCAATATAGACCAAAGTACAGAGGGTTAGGCTATGCTATTGTGCACCTACCTGATGCATCAGAAGGTGCGAGGCCCTTGCTAAATTCTGTGCACAGACTTTGAGATCTATGCTTTAGACTGTATCTAAACCTGCTCCAACATGGACTGACATTCTGGCCTACTTTCAGCCGATGTGACTTGTCTGTCGCTGAACAGTCGCTTTTTATGTATTCAGCACCTATGTATAATGTTGTAAAAATGCTCTAGAAGCTAAAGTCGCAGAAATGTCACACATATTTGGCCTGCAACTTTCTGTGCGACAAATTCAGACAGGAAAAATCAGTATAAATCCTTAGAAAATTATCCCCCAGTGTCTCCATCTGCTGGCGGTATTGAATAAGCATTGCTGCACTGATGGGGTATGCATTAGACGAAAAAAAAGAAGAAAAAGAAGAATAATACGCCCAGAAAAGAGGCGAAAAGGAGAAAAACGTAAAAAAACGTGAAAAAAAAGTAAGAGGAAGAGAAGGGAAAAAAAGGTGGAAATGGGTTTAAAAGTGATTTCGGCGGAGAAATATATATATATATATATATATATATATATATATATATATATACGCGCACACACACACATATATATAAACGTATTCTCCGTTGAGATATTGCAGCCGCTGCTGTGTCCAGGCCCAGGAGCCTTAGCACTGTGCTGTGATGTCACTCAATACCACTGACATCACTAGGTGTAAACAACATCTCTCCTTTGCTGTGTATGTGACTATGGAGCTGTTTGGTGATGTCGTCTATTATGGCCTTCATAGAAGCAACAGGAGATTGTTGCATCCATCTAGAACCCTCAGAACTACAGTGCTATGATGTCACTCACTTCCACAGGCCTTGCAGAGTGTAAACAACAACAACCCAGCTTTGTTGTGTATGTAACCATAGGGATTTGTGATGTCACCTAGAACCTTCACAGCAGCGACAGCTTTATGAGGAGCATCAGCACTGCTCTGCCTGAGCAGAACCATCACCGCCATAGGTTGTCAAATAACCCGGATTTAACCCACACAGGTAAGTCCAATGGGGTGCAGGCATGTCCTCTATGCTTACAGCTTCCCGTGGGTGTTGGTTTGATACCGTTTGGGGACAGCCAAGGAGGCATCTGCAGGCAACAAAGGTAGGTGTGTGCTTGTGTGTGTGTTTCCTATGCAGATCCTAAGCCCAGTGTCACATGCAAGTAGGAGGAGTAAGAAGGGTTCCTGGCAAATCCGGGTTATGGATTGCATTTAAAAAGGCCCCGTGGGAGTGCAATGGGCCCCTGTCTTGCTGCTTAGCAATAATGGTATGGGTTTAGGTTCTGCTGTGTGTACTGGTGGTTGACTGCCCCCCAGCCCAGAGTGTGCATGTAAAATTGTCTGGCAGCCTCCCTGACAGCAAGCAGTGATAGTGCCCATGAAGGGGACCTTGTTGGGCCCGCCCCTTTCACGGTTATCGCTTCTCGGCCTTTTGGCTAAGATCAAGTGTAGTATCTGTTCTTATCAGTTTAATATCTGATACGTCCCCTATCTGGGGACCATATATTAAATGGATTTTTGAGAACGGGGGCCGATTTCGAAGCTTGCTTCCGTCGCCCTATGCATTGACCCGATATGGCAGTATCTTCGGGTACAGTGCACCACCCCCTTACAGGGTTAAAAAGAAAGATTCCTACTTTCATTGCTACCTGCTTGCTGGCTAGCCAGCTAGCCAGCCCTGTGGGCCTTGCTGCTGCTGCAGCCAAAAAACAAAAGGTGGTGCTGCTGCTGCTTCTGCTGCTTCTGCTTCTGCTTGTGTCTGGCCGCTGTTGGAGCGTCCAGGCACAGGACTTCTGCTGCTGCTGACTAAATGGCCTCCTTAATTGGATCATTTGAGTAGCCAGCACACCTGTGCAGGTAGGGCATGACATGATAGGCAGCTGCCTTGATAGCGGGTGGGTGCTGAATGTTCCTAATTGACAAAATAAGATTAATGCTTATGAAGAAATATAAAATCTCATCCCTTCCCCAATATCGCGCCACACCCCTACCCCTTAATTCCCTGGTTGAACTTGATGGACATATGTCTTTTTTCGACCGTACTAACTATGTAACTATGTAACATAACATGGGGGGGGGGTCTCCTGGCTGTTCACACAGGTGTGTCATTGCTGTACATTGACCATGCATTGCTTCTGTGGTATTGCAAAGGCAAAGACAAATGCTTCCAGCCATCCATTGCACTAATGGATTGGTCATCAGCTGGCTGTCTATGTCCCACATCAATATAGACCAAAGTACAGAGGGTTAGGCTATGCTATTGTGCACCTACCTGATGCATCAGAAGGTGCGAGGCCCTTGCTAAATTCTGTGCACAGACTTTGAGATCTATGCTTTAGACTGTATCTAAACCTGCTCCAACATGGACTGACATTCTGGCCTACTTTCAGCCGATGCGACTTGTCTGTCGCTGAACAGTCGCTTTTTATGTATTCAGCACCTATGTATAATGTTGTAAAAATGCTCTAGAAGCTAAAGTCGCAGAAATGTCACACATATTTGGCCTGCAACTTTCTGTGCGACAAATTCAGACAGGAAAAATCAGTATAAATCCTTAGAAAATTATCCCCCAGTGTCTCCATCTGCTGGCGGTATTGAATAAGCATTGCTGCACTGATGGGGTATGCATTAGACGAAAAAAAAGAAGAAAAAGAAGAATAATACGCCCAGAAAAGAGGCGAAAAGGAGAAAAACGTAAAAAAACTTGAAAAAAAAGTAAGAGGAAGAGAAGGGAAAAAAAGGTGGAAATGGGTTTAAAAGTGATTTCGGTGGAGAAATATATATATATATATATATATATATATATATATATATATATATATATATATATATACGCGCACACACACACATATATATAAACGTATTCTCCGTTGAGATATTGCAGCCGCTGCTGTGTCCAGGCCCAGGAGCCTTAGCACTGTGCTGTGATGTCACTCAATACCACTGACATCACTAGGTGTAAACAACATCTCTCCTTTGCTGTGTATGTGACTATGGAGCTGTTTGGTGATGTCGTCTATTATGGCCTTCATAGAAGCAACAGGAGATTGTTGCATCCATCTAGAACCCTCAGAACTACAGTGCTATGATGTCACTCACTTCCACAGGCCTTGCAGAGTGTAAACAACAACAACCCAGCTTTGTTGTGTATGTAACCATAGGGATTTGTGATGTCACCTAGAACCTTCACAGCAGCGACAGCTTTATGAGGAGCATCAGCACTGCTCTGCCTGAGCAGAACCATCACCGCCATAGGTTGTCAAATAACCCGGATTTAACCCACACAGGTAAGTCCAATGGGGTGCAGGCATGTCCTCTATGCTTACAGCTTCCCGTGGGTGTTGGTTTGATACCGTTTGGGGACAGCCAAGGAGGCATCTGCAGGCAACAAAGGTAGGTGTGTGCTTGTGTGTGTGTTTCCTATGCAGATCCTAAGCCCAGTGTCACATGCAAGTAGGAGGAGTAAGAAGGGTTCCTGGCAAATCCGGGTTATGGATTGCATTTAAAAAGGCCCCGTGGGAGTGCAATGGGCCCCTGTCTTGCTGCTTAGCAATAATGGTATGGGTTTAGGTTCTGCTGTGTGTACTGGTGGTTGACTGCCCCCCAGCCCAGAGTGTGCATGGAAAATTGTCTGGCAGCCTCCCTGACAGCAAGCAGTGATAGTGCCCATGAAGGGGACCTTGTTGGGCCCGCCCCTTTCACGGTTATCGCTTCTCGGCCTTTTGGCTAAGATCAAGTGTAGTATCTGTTCTTATCAGTTTAATATCTGATACGTCCCCTATCTGGGGACCATATATTAAATGGATTTTTGAGAACGGGGGCCGATTTCGAAGCTTGCTTCCGTCGCCCTATGCATTGACCCGATATGGCAGTATCTTCGGGTACAGTGCACCACCCCCTTACAGGGTTAAAAAGAAAGATTCCTACTTTCATTGCTACCTGCTTGCTGGCTAGCCAGCTAGCCAGCCCTGTGGGCCTTGCTGCTGCTGCAGCCAAAAAACAAAAGGTGGTGCTTCTGCTGCTTCTGCTTCTGCTTGTGTCTGGCCGCTGTTGGAGCGTCCAGGCACAGGACTTCTGCTGCTGCTGACTAAATGGCCTCCTTAATTGGATCATTTGAGTAGCCAGCACACCTGTGCAGGTAGGGCATGACATGATAGGCAGCTGCCTTGATAGCGGGTGGGTGCTGAATGTTCCTAATTGACAAAATAAGATTAATGCTTATGAAGAAATATAAAATCTCATCCCTTCCCCAATATCGCGCCACACCCCTACCCCTTAATTCCCTGGTTGAACTTGATGGACATATGTCTTTTTTCGACCGTACTAACTATGTAACTATGTAACATAACATGGGGGGGGGGTCTCCTGGCTGTTCACACAGGTGTGTCATTGCTGTACATTGACCATGCATTGCTTCTGTGGTATTGCAAAGGCAAAGACAAATGCTTCCAGCCATCCATTGCACTAATGGATTGGTCATCAGCTGGCTGTCTATGTCCCGCATCAATATAGACCAAAGTACAGAGGGTTAGGCTATGCTATTGTGCACCTACCTGATGCATCAGAAGGTGCGAGGCCCTTGCTAAATTCTGTGCACAGACTTTGAGATCTATGCTTTAGACTGTATCTAAACCTGCTCCAACATGGACTGACATTCTGGCCTACTTTCAGCCGATGCGACTTGTCTGTCGCTGAACAGTCGCTTTTTATGTATTCAGCACCTATGTATAATGTTGTAAAAATGCTCTAGAAGCTAAAGTCGCAGAAATGTCACACATATTTGGCCTGCAACTTTCTGTGCGACAAATTCAGACAGGAAAAATCAGTATAAATCCTTAGAAAATTATCCCCCAGTGTCTCCATCTGCTGGCGGTATTGAATAAGCATTGCTGCACTGATGGGGTATGCATTAGACGAAAAAAAAGAAGAAAAAGAAGAATAATACGCCCAGAAAAGAGGCGAAAAGGAGAAAAACGTAAAAAAACGTGAAAAAAAAGTAAGAGGAAGAGAAGGGAAAAAAAGGTGGAAATGGGTTTAAAAGTGATTTCGGCGGAGAAATATATATATATATATATATATATATATATATATATATATATACGCGCACACACACACATATAAATAAACGTATTCTCCGTTGAGATATTGCAGCCGCTGCTGTGTCCAGGCCCAGGAGCCTTAGCACTGTGCTGTGATGTCACTCAATACCACTGACATCACTAGGTGTAAACAACATCTCTCCTTTGCTGTGTATGTGACTATGGAGCTGTTTGGTGATGTCGTCTATTATGGCCTTCATAGAAGCAACAGGAGATTGTTGCATCCATCTAGAACCCTCAGAACTACAGTGCTATGATGTCACTCACTTCCACAGGCCTTGCAGAGTGTAAACAACAACAACCCAGCTTTGTTGTGTATGTAACCATAGGGATTTGTGATGTCACCTAGAACCTTCACAGCAGCGACAGCTTTATGAGGAGCATCAGCACTGCTCTGCCTGAGCAGAACCATCACCGCCATAGGTTGTCAAATAACCCGGATTTAACCCACACAGGTAAGTCCAATGGGGTGCAGGCATGTCCTCTATGCTTACAGCTTCCCGTGGGTGTTGGTTTGATACCGTTTGGGGACAGCCAAGGAGGCATCTGCAGGCAACAAAGGTAGGTATGTGCTTGTGTGTGTGTTTCCTATGCAGATCCTAAGCCCAGTGTCACATGCAAGTAGGAGGAGTAAGAAGGGTTCCTGGCAAATCCGGGTTATGGATTGCATTTAAAAAGGCCCCGTGGGAGTGCAATGGGCCCCTGTCTTGCTGCTTAGCAATAATGGTATGGGTTTAGGTTCTGCTGTGTGTACTGGTGGTTGACTGCCCCCCAGCCCAGAGTGTGCGTGGAAAATTGTCTGGCAGCCTCCCTGACAGCAAGCAGTGATAGTGCCCATGAAGGGGACCTTGTTGGGCCCGCCCCTTTCACGGTTATCGCTTCTCGGCCTTTTGGCTAAGATCAAGTGTAGTATCTGTTCTTATCAGTTTAATATCTGATACGTCCCCTATCTGGGGACCATATATTAAATGGATTTTTGAGAACGGGGGCCGATTTCGAAGCTTGCTTCCGTCGCCCTATGCATTGACCCGATATGGCAGTATCTTCGGGTACAGTGCACCACCCCCTTTCAGGGTTAAAAAGAAAGATTCCTACTTTCATTGCTACCTGCTTGCTGGCTAGCCAGCTAGCCAGCCCTGTGGGCCTTGCTGCTGCTGCTGCAGCCAAAAAACAAAAGGTGGTGCTGCTGCTGCTGCTTCTGCTGCTTCTGCTTCTGCTTGTGTCTGGCCGCTGTTGGAGCGTCCAGGCACAGGACTTCTGCTGCTGCTGACTAAATGGCCTCCTTAATTGGATCATTTGAGTAGCCAGCACACCTGTGCAGGTAGGGCATGACATGATAGGCAGCTGCCTTGATAGCGGGTGGGTGCTGAATATTCCTAATTGACAAAATAAGATTAATGCTTATGAAGAAATATAAAATCTCATCCCTTCCCCAATATCGCGCCACACCCCTACCCCTTAATTCCCTGGTTGAACTTGATGGACATATGTCTTTTTTCGACCGTACTAACTATGTAACTATGTAACATAACATGGGGGGGGGGGGGTCTCCTGGCTGTTCACACAGGTGTGTCATTGCTGTACATTGACCATGCATTGCTTCTGTGGTATTGCAAAGGCAAAGACAAATGCTTCCAGCCATCCATTGCACTAATGGATTGGTCATCAGCTGGCTGTCTATGTCCCGCATCAATATAGACCAAAGTACAGAGGGTTAGGCTATGCTATTGTGCACCTACCTGATGCATCAGAAGGTGCGAGGCCCTTGCTAAATTCTGTGCACAGACTTTGAGATCTATGCTTTAGACTGTATCTAAACCTGCTCCAACATGGACTGACATTCTGGCCTACTTTCAGCCGATGCGACTTCTCTGTCGCTGAACAGTCGCTTTTTATGTATTCAGCACCTATGTATAATGTTGTAAAAATGCTCTAGAAGCTAAAGTCGCAGAAATGTCACACATATTTGGCCTGCAACTTTCTGTGCGACAAATTCAGACAGGAAAAATCAGTATAAATCCTTAGAAAATTATCCCCCAGTGTCTCCATCTGCTGGCGGTATTGAATAAGCATTGCTGCACTGATGGGGTATGCATTAGACGAAAAAAAAGAAGAAAAAGAAGAATAATACGCCCAGAAAAGAGGCGAAAAGGAGAAAAACGTAAAAAAACGTGAAAAAAAAGTAAGAGGAAGAGAAGGGAAAAAAAGGTGGAAATGGGTTTAAAAGTGATTTCGGCGGAGAAATATATATATATATATATATATATATATACGCGCACACACACACATATATATAAACGTATTCTCCGTTGAGATATTGCAGCCGCTGCTGTGTCCAGGCCCAGGAGCCTTAGCACTGTGCTGTGATGTCACTCAATACCACTGACATCACTAGGTGTAAACAACATCTCTCCTTTGCTGTGTATGTGACTATGGAGCTGTTTGGTGATGTCGTCTATTATGGCCTTCATAGAAGCAACAGGAGATTGTTGCATCCATCTAGAACCCTCAGAACTACAGTGCTATGATGTCACTCACTTCCACAGGCCTTGCAGAGTGTAAACAACAACAACCCAGCTTTGTTGTGTATGTAACCATAGGGATTTGTGATGTCACCTAGAACCTTCACAGCAGCGACAGCTTTATGAGGAGCATCAGCACTGCTCTGCCTGAGCAGAACCATCACCGCCATAGGTTGTCAAATAACCCGGATTTAACCCACACAGGTAAGTCCAATGGGGTGCAGGCATGTCCTCTATGCTTACAACTTCCCGTGGGTGTTGGTTTGATACCGTTTGGGGACAGCCAAGGAGGCATCTGCAGGCAACAAAGGTAGGTGTGTGCTTGTGTGTGTGTTTCCTATGCAGATCCTAAGCCCAGTGTCACATGCAAGTAGGAGGAGTAAGAAGGGTTCCTGGCAAATCCGGTTATGGATTGCATTTAAAAAGGCCCCGTGGGAGTGCAATGGGCCCCTGTCTTGCTGCTTAGCAATAATGGTATGGGTTTAGGTTCTGCTGTGTGTACTGGTGGTTGACTGCCCCCCAGCCCAGAGTGTGCATGGAAAATTGTCTGGCAGCCTCCCTGACAGCAAGCAGTGATAGTGCCCATGAAGGGGACCTTGTTGGGCCCGCCCCTTTCACGGTTATCGCTTCTCGGCCTTTTGGCTAAAATCAAGTGTAGTATCTGTTCTTATCAATTTAATATCTGATACGTCCCCTATCTGGGGACCATATATTAAATGGATTTTTGAGAACGGGGGCCGATTTCGAAGCTTGCTTCCGTCGCCCTATGCATTGACCCGATATGGCAGTATCTTCGGGTACAGTGCACCACCCCCTTACAGGGTTAAAAAGAAAGATTCCTACTTTCATTGCTACCTGCTTGCTGGCTAGCCAGCTAGCCAGCCCTGTGGGCTTTGCTGCTGCTGCTGCAGCCAAAAAACAAAAGGTGGTGCTGCTGCTGCTTCTGCTGCTTCTGCTTCTGCTTGTGTCTGGCCGCTGTTGGAGCGTCCAGGCACAGGACTTCTGCTGCTGCTGACTAAATGGCCTCCTTAATTGGATCATTTGAGTAGCCAGCACACCTGTGCAGGTAGGGCATGACATGATAGGCAGCTGCCTTGATAGCGGGTGGGTGCTGAATGTTCCTAATTGACAAAATAAGATTAATGCTTATGAAGAAATATAAAATCTCATCCCTTCCCCAATATCGCGCCACACCCCTACCCCTTAATTCCCTGGTTGAACTTGATGGACATATGTCTTTTTTCGACCGTACTAACTATGTAACTATGTAACATAACATGGGGGGGGGTCTCCTGGCTGTTCACACAGGTGTGTCATTGCTGTACATTGACCATGCATTGCTTCTGTGGTATTGCAAAGGCAAAGACAAATGCTTCCAGCCATCCATTGCACTAATGGATTGGTCATCAGCTGGCTGTCTATGTCCCGCATCAATATAGACCAAAGTACAGAGGGTTAGGCTATGCTATTGTGCACCTACCTGATGCATCAGAAGGTGCGAGGCCCTTGCTAAATTCTGTGCACAGACTTTGAGATCTATGCTTTAGACTGTATCTAAACCTGCTCCAACATGGACTGACATTCTGGCCTACTTTCAGCCGATGCGACTTGTCTGTCGCTGAACAGTCGCTTTTTATGTATTCAGCACCTATGTATAATGTTGTAAAAATGCTCTAGAAGCTAAAGTCGCAGAAATGTCACACATATTTGGCCTGCAACTTTCTGTGCGACAAATTCAGACAGGAAAAATCAGTATAAATCCTTAGAAAATTATCCCCCAGTGTCTCCATCTGCTGGCGGTATTGAATAAGCATTGCTGCACTGATGGGGTATGCATTAGACGAAAAAAAAGAAGAAAAAGAAGAATAATACGCCCAGAAAAGAGGCGAAAAGGAGAAAAACGTAAAAAAACGTGAAAAAAAAGTAAGAGGAAGAGAAGGGAAAAAAAGGTGGAAATGGGTTTAAAAGTGATTTCGGTGGAGAAATATATATATATATATATATATATATATATATATATATATATATACGCGCACACACACACATATATATAAACGTATTCTCCGTTGAGATATTGCAGCCGCTGCTGTGTCCAGGCCCAGGAGCCTTAGCACTGTGCTGTGATGTCACTCAATACCACTGACATCACTAGGTGTAAACAACATCTCTCCTTTGCTGTGTATGTGACTATGGAGCTGTTTGGTGATGTCGTCTATTATGGCCTTCATAGAAGCAACAGGAGATTGTTGCATCCATCTAGAACCCTCAGAACTACAGTGCTATGATGTCACTCACTTCCACAGGCCTTGCAGAGTGTAAACAACAACAACCCAGCTTTGTTGTGTATGTAACCATAGGGATTTGTGATGTCACCTAGAACCTTCACAGCAGCGACAGCTTTATGAGGAGCATCAGCACTGCTCTGCCTGAGCAGAACCATCACCGCCATAGGTTGTCAAATAACCCGGATTTAACCCACACAGGTAAGTCCAATGGGGTGCAGGCATGTCCTCTATGCTTACAGCTTCCCGTGGGTGTTGGTTTGATACCGTTTGGGGACAGCCAAGGAGGCATCTGCAGGCAACAAAGGTAGGTGTGTGCTTGTGTGTGTGTTTCCTATGCAGATCCTAAGCCCAGTGTCACATGCAAGTAGGAGGAGTAAGAAGGGTTCCTGGCAAATCCGGGTTATGGATTGCATTTAAAAAGGCCCCGTGGGAGTGCAATGGGCCCCTGTCTTGCTGCTTAGCAATAATGGTATGGGTTTAGGTTCTGCTGTGTGTACTGGTGGTTGACTGCCCCCCAGCCCAGAGTGTGCATGGAAAATTGTCTGGCAGCCTCCCTGACAGCAAGCAGTGAAAGTGCCCATGAAGGGGACCTTGTTGGGCCCGCCCCTTTCACGGTTATCGCTTCTCGGCCTTTTGGCTAAGATCAAGTGTAGTAATACAGGAGATCTGGTCAGAAGGTACTCGGGTACCCCTCTCCTCGGCCTTGTGGGATCGCCCAGGTTTATTGCCTGGGCTTCACCCACTTGTTGCTATTGGGGAGAGGGCCTAGTCCCAGGGTAACGAGTAGCGATCGCCTCTCAAGACCTTCGGGTGGAGAGAGGTTAGAACCATGGATGATGATCCGGATCCAGGTTCTGTGCCGGCATACGCAAGGATCAAAAACACCGTGAGAGTCATTCTCACGGATGATACCAAAAGGGCGGACGATTTGAAATTCGTAGTAGAGGACGTGCTCGGAGGAGTTTTCGGAATACAGAAGGGCGAGATATTGGCAATCCAGGACTACCCGAAGCGTAAAATTTTTGATGTGACGTTCACACAAAATGGCATCCACAGAGATTTTGTTACCAGAGCTGCTGCGAGTAAAGACAAAAAGCTTCAGGGTGTCCGGATTATTGAGCACGTTCTAGACGATATTAAGCTGGTGGTAGTAAAGATGTATTCCCCTTTCGCCAACCTACACGATGTTGAGTTATTTTTACAAGTCTATTTTAGTAAGGTTGAGTGCAGAGGAAAAATCATGAACAGCTGTGGCATCTGGACATCTAAGTGGAGATTTCAGGTTACATGCAAAAAAGATGACAGATTGCCAGGGGGAATACAACTACCACCAGCTCGTTTTAAAATAAATAATATGTGTGGCGACCTCTTTTATGCGGGGATGCCAAGCTACTGCAGGAAGTGTCACAGATATGGACACACAAAAGAAAACTGTGAAAGTACATGCAAAAAATGTGGTAGCACACAGCACGAGACAGAGAAATGCACAAGAGGAGGGAGGTGCAATTTCTGTCAACAATTCGGTCACCTTTTCTCCTCTTGTCCCCACAGACATAGGACGGAGCAGCAGTGGCAACCCTGGAGGCAGCAAGGACAGCAACCGGGACACCAGCCGAGGCAAGCAGAGCCAGTGATTACCCCCCCACAAGAGGTAAGCGGTGAGATGGAGAAGGAGAAAGACCCCCCTCAGGCAAAAGGAGGGGACCCTAAAGAGCAGAGGATGGCCAAAAAACGTGCAAGTGGTGAAAAAACTGGCCCCCAGGAGCATGCTGGGTTAAGAGAGGAGCGGACGGCGGCCGAATCCGCTCCTCAGCAACCTCTGGCTCAAGGTCCCCCTGAGAGCGATGATCCGGGTGGAGAGGTGAAGGTTAAAAGGCGGAGGGGCTCCAGAAGACTCTATTCGGAGGCGGTCCAGGGGGAGCCGATGGAAGTACCTGCGGATGCAGGGAACCCAAGTGACGTTCCTCCACAGGTCCCCATAGGGGATACCCCCCCTCCTCCCTGCCAGGAGGAGGTTTCAGGGGTGACCGTCTCTGAGGTACCAGAGACGGAACTAAGTGAACACCCGACCCCTATGGAGGGGCAAGAGGTGGAAGAACCCAATGAGTCTGGAGCCCTGATTGCCAGGATGCCCGAGAACAACTATGCCTCAATCATGATGGAGGAGGGGGGTCGGCTGAGTGATGGTGCCTCCTCTCCTGCTTCCTCTATGCGTACAGTTGAGTCAGATTTTGGGGGGTATGAGGCTTCGGAGGGGGAATCAGAGGTGTAAGACGTTTTCTTGTACATTCCCATGGCTGAGTTGTCCGGTCTGTCCTTGAACGTGAGAAGTGTGAGCGCCAGAGTAAGAAGGGTTGCCCTATTTAATTACTTGTCGGTTTTTGCTGCTTCCGTCCTTTTCCTGCAGGAATGTGGCATCCCGCACAGATTAAATTATAAAGAATATGAAGATGATTGGGTGCACGGTCCATCAGTCTGGTCTGGATCAAATGAGTCCAGATCAGCAGGGGTCGCCATACTTTTTAAAGGGAACGTTTTAATTGAGAGTTTTAACGAAATTTTACCAGGCAGAATTTTATTGGTCAGCGCTTTTATTAATGGTATTAAATGGCAGTTTTTAAATTTTTATGGTTCTCCTGATAAGAATGAAAGAATAAAAATGTTGGAGATTTTACCCCTTTTTATTAACAATTCTAGTCCTCTTGTTTTATCAGGTGATTTTAATTGTATTTTAAGGGGAGAACGCCGTTTTTCGAACGCAGTGAGTAGGAACTATGATAAGACGTCTTTTATGTTAAAAAACTTGATTTTAGATTTTAATCTCACTGATGTTTTTAAAAAATGTAATTTTAACGTACCAGAGGAAGACGGTGTTACCTGGAGCAATGCAAGCTGTAGCTCCAGGATAGATTTTATTTTTTGTTCTTATCAAGTACTGCCTTTTAACTGTGATCTTTTTACCAATGTTTTTTCTGACCATAAATTATTGTATTTTAAAGTTAAAAGTGATTTTAAAAGGAGAACTGGTAGGAATGCCTGGAAGTTAAACGTGTCCCTTTTAGAAGATCCGCAGGTTTTATCAGATTTTATCACCTTTTACAAGGAATGCAGACGAGTAAAAGACCCCAACACTCCCACCAGTATCTGGTGGGAAAAAATGAAACTAAAAATAAAATAATTTTTTATCCGTGTTGGGGTTAGGAAAGCTAAAGAAAAACGTGAATTTTATAATATCCTAAATACTCGTCTGCAAACCCTGTACAAATTCAGAGCACATGGGATGGAGGTGGAGAAGGAGGTACATGATCTTAAAAAAGAAATAACTAAGTGCCTGGAGCAGAAAGGAAAAGAAATTATCTTTAGGTCTCGAATACAGCATCTTGAGGAAAACGAGACCTGCTCCAGGTATTTTTTTAAGAAAATACATGAAAATAGAAGGTTAATAGAAAACATTGAAGGAGTGAATGATGTACAGGGTATTTTAAAAAAGGTGCAAGAGTTTTATGCGGATCTTTTTAATGTAAAACACATTGATGAATGTTTTATGAATGACTCGTTAAAGGAGATCACCAATTTTTTAGATCCTGTCTCACAGTCTTTTTTATTGCAGAATATTTCAGAGCAGGAGATTTTAGAGACCGTCAAGAGTTTTAAAACAGGTAAAGTGCCTGGGCCGGATGGTATACCCATTGAATTTTATGTTACTTTTTATGGTATTTTAAAAGAAGATTTGTTCTCCCTTTTTACGGAAGTCTTTAAGTCTAAAATCCTCCCAGGCTCATGGAAGAAGGGTGATGTCTCCCTGCTATTCAAAAAGGGAGACCGGTCGGAACTCAAAAACTGGAGACCAATCACCCTTCTGAACTGCGACTATAAAATAATGGCGAAACTGTGTGCTAACCGCTTAAAGAACGTAATCTATAAAATAATTCATACAAACCAAGTCTGTGGGGTGCCTGGGAGGAGTTTATGGGAGAACCTAAACCTTTTAAAGGATGTAATTAGCGACACCAAATTAAGAAAAGGAAAGCTGGCGGTTTTATCCATAGATTTTGAAAAAGCTTTCGACAGGGTGTCACATTTTTATCTTTTTAAGGTTTTAGAGAAAATGGGTATACCTGATGGCTTTTTATTGTCTCTTAGAGCTTTTTATGATAACTGTACTAGTAAAATTTTAGTAAATGGTTTTAAGACACAGGGCGTGATTTTAAATTCCGGAGTGAAGCAGGGGTGTCCCTTGTCCCCACTACTCTTCATTTGCGCAATAGAGCCTCTTTTATGTACAATACGAAAGGATAAGCAGATCCATGGAGTCCCCCTGCCAGGAGGAGGGGGACTAGAGGCGAAGGTAGTGGGGTACATGGACGATGTTGCGGTGTTTTGCAGGGACACCCCATCGCTTCAGAAGACGCTAAAACAGATTCAATATTTTAATTGTGCCTCCGGTTTTAAAGTCAATTTTAACAAAAGTAACATTTTAAACATAGGCGGAATGCCTTTGTATGATGTGCCCGTCCCTGTGTCTGAGTCGGTGCAGATTTTAGGTGTCTCCTTTGACGAGTCTAATAATGGTTTTAATAGCTGGGACTTGGTGGCTCAAAAAATAAATAAGAAAATATGTATGTGGAACATGCGAGAACTTACAATGGAAGGGAAGGTTTTAATTACAAAAATGGTGCTTTTACCTATTTTATTGTATTTAAGTCTGGTTTTCCCACCCCCCGAAATGGTTCTAAAGAAAATAACAAAAGCTTGTTTTACTTTCTTTTGGAGTTCTAAGAGCGAAAAATTAAAGAGACAAATTGTGATAAAACCGAACTCCAGGGGCGGTAAGGATTTTCCAGATTTTAAAGCTTTCCTTTTAATAAAGTTTTTTAGCATGTGTTTTACTACTGTTTTTAAAGATAGCTACTGGTCTTATTTTGTTCGTTTTAATACTGGTTATTTTATGCGGAGGAACGGCTGGTTTTCTACAGTTTTAAGTTGCCCTTATTCTTTGAATTTACCCCCTCAATACATGATTTTAGGAAAAATTTTAAACTTATATAATTTTAAAGGTAAAAGTGTTCAGGATCTGTGCAATAGCAAAAAACTACTAAAGGAAATAAAAGAAACCAGTACCGTGACTCCCATCAAAAATTTTAACGAACAGAAGTGTATACAGATTTGGAAGATGTTGAGTATTAATTATCTTTTTAATTCACAGAAGGACCTGGCCTGGAGCTGCGCACACGAGTGTCTTCCATGCCGGGCATTCCAGCACCGAAGAGGATTATCCAACTCTGCAACCTGCCCGAGGGAGGGATGCCGACAAGAGGAGACCGTGCACCATCTAATATGGACTTGTTTTTACTCGCAGAAAATATGGACAAAGATACTCCCTCTGGTAAAAAGGATAACTGGACTAAAAGACTTAAATATTGCAGTGGTTTTTTATGGTTGCCTGGAATGCCCAACACGGACTCAAGAGACTATTGCATGGAAGATCATAAACTGTGTGAAGGCAGCTCTGTGGAAGGCCAGGAATATTTTATTGTTCAAGCATGAGGTTTTATCTGTGAAGGACATTTTATCTATCTGTTTTTATGAAATGTACCAGTACTATCTTTTAGACAAGAAGAGATTTCCGCTTTTATCTAGAAAATGGTTTTTAAAAGAATGGAATTCTATCTTGTAAAGCCACCAAGTGCCCATTTTATGTTTTAATATGTTGTAAATATGTTATTTATATGTAACTGTATTTATTGACATATTTGCACAACTTTGTTAACATTATTTAATTTTTAATAAAGTTGCCCCCGTAAGGGTAGTCAAGTTAAAAAAAAAAAAAAATCTGTTCTTATCAGTTTAATATCTGATACGTCCCCTATCTGGGGACCATATATTAAATGGATTTTTGAGAACGGGGGCCGATTTCGAAGCTTGCTTCCGTCGCCCTATGCATTGACCCGATATGGCAGTATCTTCGGGTACAGTGCACCACCCCCTTACAGGGTTAAAAAGAAAGATTCCTACTTTCATTGCTACCTGCTTGCTGGCTAGCCAGCTAGCCAGCCCTGTGGGCCTTGCTGCTGCTGCAGCCAAAAAACAAAAGGTGGTGCTGCTGCTGCTTCTGCTGCTTCTGCTTCTGCTTGTGTCTGGCCGCTGTTGGAGCGTCCAGGCACAGGACTTCTGCTGCTGCTGACTAAATGGCCTCCTTAATTGGATCATTTGAGTAGCCAGCACACCTGTGCAGGTAGGGCATGACATGATAGGCAGCTGCCTTGATAGCGGGTGGGTGCTGAATGTTCCTAATTGACAAAATAAGATTAATGCTTATGAAGAAATATAAAATCTCATCCCTTCCCCAATATCGCGCCACACCCCTACCCCTTAATTCCCTGGTTGAACTTGATGGACATATGTCTTTTTTCGACCGTACTAACTATGTAACTATGTAACATAACATGGGGGGGGGTCTCCTGGCTGTTCACACAGGTGTGTCATTGCTGTACATTGACCATGCATTGCTTCTGTGGTATTGCAAAGGCAAAGACAAATGCTTCCAGCCATCCATTGCACTAATGGATTGGTCATCAGCTGGCTGTCTATGTCCCGCATCAATATAGACCAAAGTACAGAGGGTTAGGCTATGCTATTGTGCACCTACCTGATGCATCAGAAGGTGCGAGGCCCTTGCTAAATTCTGTGCACAGACTTTGAGATCTATGCTTTAGACTGTATCTAAACCTGCTCCAACATGGACTGACATTCTGGCCTACTTTCAGCCGATGCGACTTGTTATATATATATATATATATATATATATATATATATATATATATATATATATATATATATATATATATATATATATATATATATATATATATATATATATATATATATATATATATATATATATATATATATATATACATATATATATATATATATATATATATATATATATATATATGTATATATATATATATATATATATACATATATATATATATATATATGTATATATATATATATATATATATATATATATATATAATATATATATATATATATATATATATATATATATATATATATATATATATATATATATATATATATATATATATATATATATATATATATATATATATATATATATATATATATATATATATATATATATATATATATATATATATATATATATATATATACGCGCACACACACACATATATATAAACGTATTCTCCGTTGAGATATTGCAGCCGCTGCTGTGTCCAGGCCCAGGAGCCTTAGCACTGTGCTGTGATGTCACTCAATACCACTGACATCACTAGGTGTAAACAACATCTCTCCTTTGCTGTGTATGTGACTATGGAGCTGTTTGGTGATGTCGTCTATTATGGCCTTCATAGAAGCAACAGGAGATTGTTGCATCCATCTAGAACCCTCAGAACTACAGTGCTATGATGTCACTCACTTCCACAGGCCTTGCAGAGTGTAAACAACAACAACCCAGCTTTGTTGTGTATGTAACCATAGGGATTTGTGATGTCACCTAGAACCTTCACAGCAGCGACAGCTTTATGAGGAGCATCAGCACTGCTCTGCCTGAGCAGAACCATCACCGCCATAGGTTGTCAAATAACCCGGATTTAACCCACACAGGTAAGTCCAATGGGGTGCAGGCATGTCCTCTATGCTTACAACTTCCCGTGGGTGTTGGTTTGATACCGTTTGGGGACAGCCAAGGAGGCATCTGCAGGCAACAAAGGTAGGTGTGTGCTTGTGTGTGTGTTTCCTATGCAGATCCTAAGCCCAGTGTCACATGCAAGTAGGAGGAGTAAGAAGGGTTCCTGGCAAATCCGGTTATGGATTGCATTTAAAAAGGCCCCGTGGGAGTGCAATGGGCCCCTGTCTTGCTGCTTAGCAATAATGGTATGGGTTTAGGTTCTGCTGTGTGTACTGGTGGTTGACTGCCCCCCAGCCCAGAGTGTGCATGGAAAATTGTCTGGCAGCCTCCCTGACAGCAAGCAGTGATAGTGCCCATGAAGGGGACCTTGTTGGGCCCGCCCCTTTCACGGTTATCGCTTCTCGGCCTTTTGGCTAAAATCAAGTGTAGTATCTGTTCTTATCAATTTAATATCTGATACGTCCCCTATCTGGGGACCATATATTAAATGGATTTTTGAGAACGGGGGCCGATTTCGAAGCTTGCTTCCGTCGCCCTATGCATTGACCCGATATGGCAGTATCTTCGGGTACAGTGCACCACCCCCTTACAGGGTTAAAAAGAAAGATTCCTACTTTCATTGCTACCTGCTTGTTGGCTAGCCAGCTAGCCAGCCCTGTGGGCCTTGCTGCTGCTGCAGCCAAAAAACAAAAGGTGGTGCTGCTGCTGCTTCTGCTGCTTCTGCTTCTGCTGCTTCTGCTTCTGCTTGTGTCTGGCCGCTGTTGGAGCGTCCAGGCACAGGACTTCTGCTGCTGCTGACTAAATGGCCTCCTTAATTGGATCATTTGAGTAGCCAGCACACCTGTGCAGGTAGGGCATGACATGATAGGCAGCTGCCTTGATAGCGGGTGGGTGCTGAATGTTCCTAATTGACAAAATAAGATTAATGCTTATGAAGAAATATAAAATCTCATCCCTTCCCCAATATCGCGCCACACCCCTACCCCTTAATTCCCTGGTTGAACTTGATGGACATATGTCTTTTTTCGACCGTACTATGTAACTATGTAACATAACATGGGGGGGGGGGGTCTCCTGGCTGTTCACACAGGTGTGTCATTGCTGTACATTGACCATGCATTGCTTCTGTGGTATTGCAAAGGCAAAGACAAATGCTTCCAGCCATCCATTGCACTAATGGATTGGTCATCAGCTGGCTGTCTATGTCCCGCATCAATATAGACCAAAGTACAGAGGGTTAGGCTATGCTATTGTGCACCTACCTGATGCATCAGAAGGTGCGAGGCCCTTGCTAAATTCTGTGCACAGACTTTGAGATCTATGCTTTAGACTGTATCTAAACCTGCTCCAACATGGACTGACATTCTGGCCTACTTTCAGCCGATGCGACTTGTCTGTCGCTGAACAGTCGCTTTTTATGTATTCAGCACCTATGTATAATGTTGTAAAAATGCTCTAGAAGCTAAAGTCGCAGAAATGTCACACATATTTGGCCTGCAACTTTCTGTGCGACAAATTCAGACAGGAAAAATCAGTATAAATCCTTAGAAAATTATCCCCCAGTGTCTCCATCTGCTGGCGGTATTGAATAAGCATTGCTGCACTGATGGGGTATGCATTAGACGAAAAAAAAGAAGAAAAAGAAGAATAATACGCCCAGAAAAGAGGCGAAAAGGAGAAAAACGTAAAAAAACGTGAAAAAAAAGTAAGAGGAAGAGAAGGGAAAAAAAGGTGGAAATGGGTTTAAAAGTGATTTCGGCGGAGAAATATATATATATATATATATATATATATATATATATATATACGCGCACACACACACATATATATAAACGTATTCTCCGTTGAGATATTGCAGCCGCTGCTGTGTCCAGGCCCAGGAGCCTTAGCACTGTGCTGTGATGTCACTCAATACCACTGACATCACTAGGTGTAAACAACATCTCTCCTTTGCTGTGTATGTGACTATGGAGCTGTTTGGTGATGTCGTCTATTATGGCCTTCATAGAAGCAACAGGAGATTGTTGCATCCATCTAGAACCCTCAGAACTACAGTGCTATGATGTCACTCACTTCCACAGGCCTTGCAGAGTGTAAACAACAACAACCCAGCTTTGTTGTGTATGTAACCATAGGGATTTGTGATGTCACCTAGAACCTTCACAGCAGCGACAGCTTTATGAGGAGCATCAGCACTGCTCTGCCTGAGCAGAACCATCACCGCCATAGGTTGTCAAATAACCCGGATTTAACCCACACAGGTAAGTCCAATGGGGTGCAGGCATGTCCTCTATGCTTACAGCTTCCCGTGGGTGTTGGTTTGATACCGTTTGGGGACAGCCAAGGAGGCATCTGCAGGCAACAAAGGTAGGTGTGTGCTTGTGTGTGTGTTTCCTATGCAGATCCTAAGCCCAGTGTCACATGCAAGTAGGAGGAGTAAGAAGGGTTCCTGGCAAATCCGGGTTATGGATTGCATTTAAAAAGGCCCCGTGGGAGTGCAATGGGCCCCTGTCTTGCTGCTTAGCAATAATGGTATGGGTTTAGGTTCTGCTGTGTGTACTGGTGGTTGACTGCCCCCCAGCCCAGAGTGTGCATGGAAAATTGTCTGGCAGCCTCCCTGACAGCAAGCAGTGATAGTGCCCATGAAGGGGACCTTGTTGGGCCCGCCCCTTTCACGGTTATCGCTTCTCGGCCTTTTGGCTAAGATCAAGTGTAGTATCTGTTCTTATCAGTTTAATATCTGTAACGTCCCCTATCTGGGGACCATATATTAAATGGATTTTTGAGAACGGGGGCCGATTTCGAAGCTTGCTTCCGTCGCCCTATGCATTGACCCGATATGGCAGTATCTTCGGGTACAGTGCACCACCCCCTTACAGGGTTAAAAAGAAAGATTCCTACTTTCATTGCTACCTGCTTGCTGGCTAGCCAGCTAGCCAGCCCTGTGGGCCTTGCTGCTGCTGCTGCAGCCAAAAAACAAAAGGTGGTGCTGCTGCTGCTTCTGCTGCTTCTGCTTCTGCTTGTGTCTGGCCGCTGTTGGAGCGTCCAGGCACAGGACTTCTGCTGCTGCTGACTAAATGGCCTCCTTAATTGGATCATTTGAGTAGCCAGCACACCTGTGCAGGTAGGGCATGACATGATAGGCAGCTGCCTTGATAGCGGGTGGGTGCTGAATGTTCCTAATTGACAAAATAAGATTAATGCTTATGAAGAAATATAAAATCTCATCCCTTCCCCAATATCGCGCCACACCCCTACCCCTTAATTCCCTGGTTGAACTTGATGGACATATGTCTTTTTTCGACCGTACTAACTATGTAACTATGTAACATAACATGGGGGGGGGTCTCCTGGCTGTTCACACAGGTGTGTCATTGCTGTACATTGACCATGCATTGCTTCTGTGGTATTGCAAAGGCAAAGACAAATGCTTCCAGCCATCCATTGCACTAATGGATTGGTCATCAGCTGGCTGTCTATGTCCCGCATCAATATAGACCAAAGTACAGAGGGTTAGGCTATGCTATTGTGCACCTACCTGATGCATCAGAAGGTGCGAGGCCCTTGCTAAATTCTGTGCACAGACTTTGAGATCTATGCTTTAGACTGTATCTAAACCTGCTCCAACATGGACTGACATTCTGGCCTACTTTCAGCCGATGCGACTTGTCTGTCGCTGAACAGTCGCTTTTTATGTATTCAGCACCTATGTATAATGTTGTAAAAATGCTCTAGAAGCTAAAGTCGCAGAAATGTCACACATATTTGGCCTGCAACTTTCTGTGCGACAAATTCAGACAGGAAAAATCAGTATAAATCCTTAGAAAATTATCCCCCAGTGTCTCCATCTGCTGGCGGTATTGAATAAGCATTGCTGCACTGATGGGGTATGCATTAGACGAAAAAAAAGAAGAAAAAGAAGAATAATACGCCCAGAAAAGAGGCGAAAAGGAGAAAAACGTAAAAAAACGTGAAAAAAAAGTAAGAGGAAGAGAAGGGAAAAAAAGGTGGAAATGGGTTTAAAAGTGATTTCGGCGGAGAAATATATATATATATATATATATATATATACGCGCACACACACACATATATATAAACGTATTCTCCGTTGAGATATTGCAGCCGCTGCTGTGTCCAGGCCCAGGAGCCTTAGCACTGTGCTGTGATGTCACTCAATACCACTGACATCACTAGGTGTAAACAACATCTCTCCTTTGCTGTGTATGTGACTATGGAGCTGTTTGGTGATGTCGTCTATTATGGCCTTCATAGAAGCAACAGGAGATTGTTGCATCCATCTAGAACCCTCAGAACTACAGTGCTATGATGTCACTCACTTCCACAGGCCTTGCAGAGTGTAAACAACAACAACCCAGCTTTGTTGTGTATGTAACCATAGGGATTTGTGATGTCACCTAGAACCTTCACAGCAGCGACAGCTTTATGAGGAGCATCAGCACTGCTCTGCCTGAGCAGAACCATCACCGCCATAGGTTGTCAAATAACCCGGATTTAACCCACACAGGTAAGTCCAATGGGGTGCAGGCATGTCCTCTATGCTTACAACTTCCCGTGGGTGTTGGTTTGATACCGTTTGGGGACAGCCAAGGAGGCATCTGCAGGCAACAAAGGTAGGTGTGTGCTTGTGTGTGTGTTTCCTATGCAGATCCTAAGCCCAGTGTCACATGCAAGTAGGAGGAGTAAGAAGGGTTCCTGGCAAATCCGGTTATGGATTGCATTTAAAAAGGCCCCGTGGGAGTGCAATGGGCCCCTGTCTTGCTGCTTAGCAATAATGGTATGGGTTTAGGTTCTGCTGTGTGTACTGGTGGTTGACTGCCCCCCAGCCCAGAGTGTGCATGGAAAATTGTCTGGCAGCCTCCCTGACAGCAAGCAGTGATAGTGCCCATGAAGGGGACCTTGTTGGGCCCGCCCCTTTCACGGTTATCGCTTCTCGGCCTTTTGGCTAAAATCAAGTGTAGTATCTGTTCTTATCAATTTAATATCTGATACGTCCCCTATCTGGGGACCATATATTAAATGGATTTTTGAGAACGGGGGCCGATTTCGAAGCTTGCTTCCGTCGCCCTATGCATTGACCCGATATGGCAGTATCTTCGGGTACAGTGCACCACCCCCTTACAGGGTTAAAAAGAAAGATTCCTACTTTCATTGCTACCTGCTTGCTGGCTAGCCAGCTAGCCAGCCCTGTGGGCTTTGCTGCTGCTGCTGCAGCCAAAAAACAAAAGGTGGTGCTGCTGCTGCTTCTGCTGCTTCTGCTTCTGCTTGTGTCTGGCCGCTGTTGGAGCGTCCAGGCACAGGACTTCTGCTGCTGCTGACTAAATGGCCTCCTTAATTGGATCATTTGAGTAGCCAGCACACCTGTGCAGGTAGGGCATGACATGATAGGCAGCTGCCTTGATAGCGGGTGGGTGCTGAATGTTCCTAATTGACAAAATAAGATTAATGCTTATGAAGAAATATAAAATCTCATCCCTTCCCCAATATCGCGCCACACCCCTACCCCTTAATTCCCTGGTTGAACTTGATGGACATATGTCTTTTTTCGACCGTACTAACTATGTAACTATGTAACATAACATGGGGGGGGGTCTCCTGGCTGTTCACACAGGTGTGTCATTGCTGTACATTGACCATGCATTGCTTCTGTGGTATTGCAAAGGCAAAGACAAATGCTTCCAGCCATCCATTGCACTAATGGATTGGTCATCAGCTGGCTGTCTATGTCCCGCATCAATATAGACCAAAGTACAGAGGGTTAGGCTATGCTATTGTGCACCTACCTGATGCATCAGAAGGTGCGAGGCCCTTGCTAAATTCTGTGCACAGACTTTGAGATCTATGCTTTAGACTGTATCTAAACCTGCTCCAACATGGACTGACATTCTGGCCTACTTTCAGCCGATGCGACTTGTCTGTCGCTGAACAGTCGCTTTTTATGTATTCAGCACCTATGTATAATGTTGTAAAAATGCTCTAGAAGCTAAAGTCGCAGAAATGTCACACATATTTGGCCTGCAACTTTCTGTGCGACAAATTCAGACAGGAAAAATCAGTATAAATCCTTAGAAAATTATCCCCCAGTGTCTCCATCTGCTGGCGGTATTGAATAAGCATTGCTGCACTGATGGGGTATGCATTAGACGAAAAAAAAGAAGAAAAAGAAGAATAATACGCCCAGAAAAGAGGCGAAAAGGAGAAAAACGTAAAAAAACGTGAAAAAAAAGTAAGAGGAAGAGAAGGGAAAAAAAGGTGGAAATGGGTTTAAAAGTGATTTCGGTGGAGAAATATATATATATATATATATATATATATATATATATATATATATATACGCGCACACACACACATATATATAAACGTATTCTCCGTTGAGATATTGCAGCCGCTGCTGTGTCCAGGCCCAGGAGCCTTAGCACTGTGCTGTGATGTCACTCAATACCACTGACATCACTAGGTGTAAACAACATCTCTCCTTTGCTGTGTATGTGACTATGGAGCTGTTTGGTGATGTCGTCTATTATGGCCTTCATAGAAGCAACAGGAGATTGTTGCATCCATCTAGAACCCTCAGAACTACAGTGCTATGATGTCACTCACTTCCACAGGCCTTGCAGAGTGTAAACAACAACAACCCAGCTTTGTTGTGTATGTAACCATAGGGATTTGTGATGTCACCTAGAACCTTCACAGCAGCGACAGCTTTATGAGGAGCATCAGCACTGCTCTGCCTGAGCAGAACCATCACCGCCATAGGTTGTCAAATAACCCGGATTTAACCCACACAGGTAAGTCCAATGGGGTGCAGGCATGTCCTCTATGCTTACAGCTTCCCGTGGGTGTTGGTTTGATACCGTTTGGGGACAGCCAAGGAGGCATCTGCAGGCAACAAAGGTAGGTGTGTGCTTGTGTGTGTGTTTCCTATGCAGATCCTAAGCCCAGTGTCACATGCAAGTAGGAGGAGTAAGAAGGGTTCCTGGCAAATCCGGGTTATGGATTGCATTTAAAAAGGCCCCGTGGGAGTGCAATGGGCCCCTGTCTTGCTGCTTAGCAATAATGGTATGGGTTTAGGTTCTGCTGTGTGTACTGGTGGTTGACTGCCCCCCAGCCCAGAGTGTGCATGGAAAATTGTCTGGCAGCCTCCCTGACAGCAAGCAGTGAAAGTGCCCATGAAGGGGACCTTGTTGGGCCCGCCCCTTTCACGGTTATCGCTTCTCGGCCTTTTGGCTAAGATCAAGTGTAGTAATACAGGAGATCTGGTCAGAAGGTACTCGGGTACCCCTCTCCTCGGCCTTGTGGGATCGCCCAGGTTTATTGCCTGGGCTTCACCCACTTGTTGCTATTGGGGAGAGGGCCTAGTCCCAGGGTAACGAGTAGCGATCGCCTCTCAAGACCTTCGGGTGGAGAGAGGTTAGAACCATGGATGATGATCCGGATCCAGGTTCTGTGCCGGCATACGCAAGGATCAAAAACACCGTGAGAGTCATTCTCACGGATGATACCAAAAGGGCGGACGATTTGAAATTCGTAGTAGAGGACGTGCTCGGAGGAGTTTTCGGAATACAGAAGGGCGAGATATTGGCAATCCAGGACTACCCGAAGCGTAAAATTTTTGATGTGACGTTCACACAAAATGGCATCCACAGAGATTTTGTTACCAGAGCTGCTGCGAGTAAAGACAAAAAGCTTCAGGGTGTCCGGATTATTGAGCACGTTCTAGACGATATTAAGCTGGTGGTAGTAAAGATGTATTCCCCTTTCGCCAACCTACACGATGTTGAGTTATTTTTACAAGTCTATTTTAGTAAGGTTGAGTGCAGAGGAAAAATCATGAACAGCTGTGGCATCTGGACATCTAAGTGGAGATTTCAGGTTACATGCAAAAAAGATGACAGATTGCCAGGGGGAATACAACTACCACCAGCTCGTTTTAAAATAAATAATATGTGTGGCGACCTCTTTTATGCGGGGATGCCAAGCTACTGCAGGAAGTGTCACAGATATGGACACACAAAAGAAAACTGTGAAAGTACATGCAAAAAATGTGGTAGCACACAGCACGAGACAGAGAAATGCACAAGAGGAGGGAGGTGCAATTTCTGTCAACAATTCGGTCACCTTTTCTCCTCTTGTCCCCACAGACATAGGACGGAGCAGCAGTGGCAACCCTGGAGGCAGCAAGGACAGCAACCGGGACACCAGCCGAGGCAAGCAGAGCCAGTGATTACCCCCCCACAAGAGGTAAGCGGTGAGATGGAGAAGGAGAAAGACCCCCCTCAGGCAAAAGGAGGGGACCCTAAAGAGCAGAGGATGGCCAAAAAACGTGCAAGTGGTGAAAAAACTGGCCCCCAGGAGCATGCTGGGTTAAGAGAGGAGCGGACGGCGGCCGAATCCGCTCCTCAGCAACCTCTGGCTCAAGGTCCCCCTGAGAGCGATGATCCGGGTGGAGAGGTGAAGGTTAAAAGGCGGAGGGGCTCCAGAAGACTCTATTCGGAGGCGGTCCAGGGGGAGCCGATGGAAGTACCTGCGGATGCAGGGAACCCAAGTGACGTTCCTCCACAGGTCCCCATAGGGGATACCCCCCCTCCTCCCTGCCAGGAGGAGGTTTCAGGGGTGACCGTCTCTGAGGTACCAGAGACGGAACTAAGTGAACACCCGACCCCTATGGAGGGGCAAGAGGTGGAAGAACCCAATGAGTCTGGAGCCCTGATTGCCAGGATGCCCGAGAACAACTATGCCTCAATCATGATGGAGGAGGGGGGTCGGCTGAGTGATGGTGCCTCCTCTCCTGCTTCCTCTATGCGTACAGTTGAGTCAGATTTTGGGGGGTATGAGGCTTCGGAGGGGGAATCAGAGGTGTAAGACGTTTTCTTGTACATTCCCATGGCTGAGTTGTCCGGTCTGTCCTTGAACGTGAGAAGTGTGAGCGCCAGAGTAAGAAGGGTTGCCCTATTTAATTACTTGTCGGTTTTTGCTGCTTCCGTCCTTTTCCTGCAGGAATGTGGCATCCCGCACAGATTAAATTATAAAGAATATGAAGATGATTGGGTGCACGGTCCATCAGTCTGGTCTGGATCAAATGAGTCCAGATCAGCAGGGGTCGCCATACTTTTTAAAGGGAACGTTTTAATTGAGAGTTTTAACGAAATTTTACCAGGCAGAATTTTATTGGTCAGCGCTTTTATTAATGGTATTAAATGGCAGTTTTTAAATTTTTATGGTTCTCCTGATAAGAATGAAAGAATAAAAATGTTGGAGATTTTACCCCTTTTTATTAACAATTCTAGTCCTCTTGTTTTATCAGGTGATTTTAATTGTATTTTAAGGGGAGAACGCCGTTTTTCGAACGCAGTGAGTAGGAACTATGATAAGACGTCTTTTATGTTAAAAAACTTGATTTTAGATTTTAATCTCACTGATGTTTTTAAAAAATGTAATTTTAACGTACCAGAGGAAGACGGTGTTACCTGGAGCAATGCAAGCTGTAGCTCCAGGATAGATTTTATTTTTTGTTCTTATCAAGTACTGCCTTTTAACTGTGATCTTTTTACCAATGTTTTTTCTGACCATAAATTATTGTATTTTAAAGTTAAAAGTGATTTTAAAAGGAGAACTGGTAGGAATGCCTGGAAGTTAAACGTGTCCCTTTTAGAAGATCCGCAGGTTTTATCAGATTTTATCACCTTTTACAAGGAATGCAGACGAGTAAAAGACCCCAACACTCCCACCAGTATCTGGTGGGAAAAAATGAAACTAAAAATAAAATAATTTTTTATCCGTGTTGGGGTTAGGAAAGCTAAAGAAAAACGTGAATTTTATAATATCCTAAATACTCGTCTGCAAACCCTGTACAAATTCAGAGCACATGGGATGGAGGTGGAGAAGGAGGTACATGATCTTAAAAAAGAAATAACTAAGTGCCTGGAGCAGAAAGGAAAAGAAATTATCTTTAGGTCTCGAATACAGCATCTTGAGGAAAACGAGACCTGCTCCAGGTATTTTTTTAAGAAAATACATGAAAATAGAAGGTTAATAGAAAACATTGAAGGAGTGAATGATGTACAGGGTATTTTAAAAAAGGTGCAAGAGTTTTATGCGGATCTTTTTAATGTAAAACACATTGATGAATGTTTTATGAATGACTCGTTAAAGGAGATCACCAATTTTTTAGATCCTGTCTCACAGTCTTTTTTATTGCAGAATATTTCAGAGCAGGAGATTTTAGAGACCGTCAAGAGTTTTAAAACAGGTAAAGTGCCTGGGCCGGATGGTATACCCATTGAATTTTATGTTACTTTTTATGGTATTTTAAAAGAAGATTTGTTCTCCCTTTTTACGGAAGTCTTTAAGTCTAAAATCCTCCCAGGCTCATGGAAGAAGGGTGATGTCTCCCTGCTATTCAAAAAGGGAGACCGGTCGGAACTCAAAAACTGGAGACCAATCACCCTTCTGAACTGCGACTATAAAATAATGGCGAAACTGTGTGCTAACCGCTTAAAGAACGTAATCTATAAAATAATTCATACAAACCAAGTCTGTGGGGTGCCTGGGAGGAGTTTATGGGAGAACCTAAACCTTTTAAAGGATGTAATTAGCGACACCAAATTAAGAAAAGGAAAGCTGGCGGTTTTATCCATAGATTTTGAAAAAGCTTTCGACAGGGTGTCACATTTTTATCTTTTTAAGGTTTTAGAGAAAATGGGTATACCTGATGGCTTTTTATTGTCTCTTAGAGCTTTTTATGATAACTGTACTAGTAAAATTTTAGTAAATGGTTTTAAGACACAGGGCGTGATTTTAAATTCCGGAGTGAAGCAGGGGTGTCCCTTGTCCCCACTACTCTTCATTTGCGCAATAGAGCCTCTTTTATGTACAATACGAAAGGATAAGCAGATCCATGGAGTCCCCCTGCCAGGAGGAGGGGGACTAGAGGCGAAGGTAGTGGGGTACATGGACGATGTTGCGGTGTTTTGCAGGGACACCCCATCGCTTCAGAAGACGCTAAAACAGATTCAATATTTTAATTGTGCCTCCGGTTTTAAAGTCAATTTTAACAAAAGTAACATTTTAAACATAGGCGGAATGCCTTTGTATGATGTGCCCGTCCCTGTGTCTGAGTCGGTGCAGATTTTAGGTGTCTCCTTTGACGAGTCTAATAATGGTTTTAATAGCTGGGACTTGGTGGCTCAAAAAATAAATAAGAAAATATGTATGTGGAACATGCGAGAACTTACAATGGAAGGGAAGGTTTTAATTACAAAAATGGTGCTTTTACCTATTTTATTGTATTTAAGTCTGGTTTTCCCACCCCCCGAAATGGTTCTAAAGAAAATAACAAAAGCTTGTTTTACTTTCTTTTGGAGTTCTAAGAGCGAAAAATTAAAGAGACAAATTGTGATAAAACCGAACTCCAGGGGCGGTAAGGATTTTCCAGATTTTAAAGCTTTCCTTTTAATAAAGTTTTTTAGCATGTGTTTTACTACTGTTTTTAAAGATAGCTACTGGTCTTATTTTGTTCGTTTTAATACTGGTTATTTTATGCGGAGGAACGGCTGGTTTTCTACAGTTTTAAGTTGCCCTTATTCTTTGAATTTACCCCCTCAATACATGATTTTAGGAAAAATTTTAAACTTATATAATTTTAAAGGTAAAAGTGTTCAGGATCTGTGCAATAGCAAAAAACTACTAAAGGAAATAAAAGAAACCAGTACCGTGACTCCCATCAAAAATTTTAACGAACAGAAGTGTATACAGATTTGGAAGATGTTGAGTATTAATTATCTTTTTAATTCACAGAAGGACCTGGCCTGGAGCTGCGCACACGAGTGTCTTCCATGCCGGGCATTCCAGCACCGAAGAGGATTATCCAACTCTGCAACCTGCCCGAGGGAGGGATGCCGACAAGAGGAGACCGTGCACCATCTAATATGGACTTGTTTTTACTCGCAGAAAATATGGACAAAGATACTCCCTCTGGTAAAAAGGATAACTGGACTAAAAGACTTAAATATTGCAGTGGTTTTTTATGGTTGCCTGGAATGCCCAACACGGACTCAAGAGACTATTGCATGGAAGATCATAAACTGTGTGAAGGCAGCTCTGTGGAAGGCCAGGAATATTTTATTGTTCAAGCATGAGGTTTTATCTGTGAAGGACATTTTATCTATCTGTTTTTATGAAATGTACCAGTACTATCTTTTAGACAAGAAGAGATTTCCGCTTTTATCTAGAAAATGGTTTTTAAAAGAATGGAATTCTATCTTGTAAAGCCACCAAGTGCCCATTTTATGTTTTAATATGTTGTAAATATGTTATTTATATGTAACTGTATTTATTGACATATTTGCACAACTTTGTTAACATTATTTAATTTTTAATAAAGTTGCCCCCGTAAGGGTAGTCAAGTTAAAAAAAAAAAAAAATCTGTTCTTATCAGTTTAATATCTGATACGTCCCCTATCTGGGGACCATATATTAAATGGATTTTTGAGAACGGGGGCCGATTTCGAAGCTTGCTTCCGTCGCCCTATGCATTGACCCGATATGGCAGTATCTTCGGGTACAGTGCACCACCCCCTTACAGGGTTAAAAAGAAAGATTCCTACTTTCATTGCTACCTGCTTGCTGGCTAGCCAGCTAGCCAGCCCTGTGGGCCTTGCTGCTGCTGCAGCCAAAAAACAAAAGGTGGTGCTGCTGCTGCTTCTGCTGCTTCTGCTTCTGCTTGTGTCTGGCCGCTGTTGGAGCGTCCAGGCACAGGACTTCTGCTGCTGCTGACTAAATGGCCTCCTTAATTGGATCATTTGAGTAGCCAGCACACCTGTGCAGGTAGGGCATGACATGATAGGCAGCTGCCTTGATAGCGGGTGGGTGCTGAATGTTCCTAATTGACAAAATAAGATTAATGCTTATGAAGAAATATAAAATCTCATCCCTTCCCCAATATCGCGCCACACCCCTACCCCTTAATTCCCTGGTTGAACTTGATGGACATATGTCTTTTTTCGACCGTACTAACTATGTAACTATGTAACATAACATGGGGGGGGGTCTCCTGGCTGTTCACACAGGTGTGTCATTGCTGTACATTGACCATGCATTGCTTCTGTGGTATTGCAAAGGCAAAGACAAATGCTTCCAGCCATCCATTGCACTAATGGATTGGTCATCAGCTGGCTGTCTATGTCCCGCATCAATATAGACCAAAGTACAGAGGGTTAGGCTATGCTATTGTGCACCTACCTGATGCATCAGAAGGTGCGAGGCCCTTGCTAAATTCTGTGCACAGACTTTGAGATCTATGCTTTAGACTGTATCTAAACCTGCTCCAACATGGACTGACATTCTGGCCTACTTTCAGCCGATGCGACTTGTCTGTCGCTGAACAGTCGCTTTTTATGTATTCAGCACCTATGTATAATGTTGTAAAAATGCTCTAGAAGCTAAAGTCGCAGAAATGTCACACATATTTGGCCTGCAACTTTCTGTGCGACAAATTCAGACAGGAAAAATCAGTATAAATCCTTAGAAAATTATCCCCCAGTGTCTCCATCTGCTGGCGGTATTGAATAAGCATTGCTGCACTGATGGGGTATGCATTAGACGAAAAAAAAGAAGAAAAAGAAGAATAATACGCCCAGAAAAGAGGCGAAAAGGAGAAAAACGTAAAAAAACGTGAAAAAAAAGTAAGAGGAAGAGAAGGGAAAAAAAGGTGGAAATGGGTTTAAAAGTGATTTCGGCGGAGAAATATATATATATATATATATATATATATATATATATATATATATATATACGCGCACACACACACATATATATAAACGTATTCTCCGTTGAGATATTGCAGCCGCTGCTGTGTCCAGGCCCAGGAGCCTTAGCACTGTGCTGTGATGTCACTCAATACCACTGACATCACTAGGTGTAAACAACATCTCTCCTTTGCTGTGTATGTGACTATGGAGCTGTTTGGTGATGTCGTCTATTATGGCCTTCATAGAAGCAACAGGAGATTGTTGCATCCATCTAGAACCCTCAGAACTACAGTGCTATGATGTCACTCACTTCCACAGGCCTTGCAGAGTGTAAACAACAACAACCCAGCTTTGTTGTGTATGTAACCATAGGGATTTGTGATGTCACCTAGAACCTTCACAGCAGCGACAGCTTTATGAGGAGCATCAGCACTGCTCTGCCTGAGCAGAACCATCACCGCCATAGGTTGTCAAATAACCCGGATTTAACCCACACAGGTAAGTCCAATGGGGTGCAGGCATGTCCTCTATGCTTACAACTTCCCGTGGGTGTTGGTTTGATACCGTTTGGGGACAGCCAAGGAGGCATCTGCAGGCAACAAAGGTAGGTGTGTGCTTGTGTGTGTGTTTCCTATGCAGATCCTAAGCCCAGTGTCACATGCAAGTAGGAGGAGTAAGAAGGGTTCCTGGCAAATCCGGTTATGGATTGCATTTAAAAAGGCCCCGTGGGAGTGCAATGGGCCCCTGTCTTGCTGCTTAGCAATAATGGTATGGGTTTAGGTTCTGCTGTGTGTACTGGTGGTTGACTGCCCCCCAGCCCAGAGTGTGCATGGAAAATTGTCTGGCAGCCTCCCTGACAGCAAGCAGTGATAGTGCCCATGAAGGGGACCTTGTTGGGCCCGCCCCTTTCACGGTTATCGCTTCTCGGCCTTTTGGCTAAAATCAAGTGTAGTATCTGTTCTTATCAATTTAATATCTGATACGTCCCCTATCTGGGGACCATATATTAAATGGATTTTTGAGAACGGGGGCCGATTTCGAAGCTTGCTTCCGTCGCCCTATGCATTGACCCGATATGGCAGTATCTTCGGGTACAGTGCACCACCCCCTTACAGGGTTAAAAAGAAAGATTCCTACTTTCATTGCTACCTGCTTGTTGGCTAGCCAGCTAGCCAGCCCTGTGGGCCTTGCTGCTGCTGCAGCCAAAAAACAAAAGGTGGTGCTGCTGCTGCTTCTGCTGCTTCTGCTTCTGCTGCTTCTGCTTCTGCTTGTGTCTGGCCGCTGTTGGAGCGTCCAGGCACAGGACTTCTGCTGCTGCTGACTAAATGGCCTCCTTAATTGGATCATTTGAGTAGCCAGCACACCTGTGCAGGTAGGGCATGACATGATAGGCAGCTGCCTTGATAGCGGGTGGGTGCTGAATGTTCCTAATTGACAAAATAAGATTAATGCTTATGAAGAAATATAAAATCTCATCCCTTCCCCAATATCGCGCCACACCCCTACCCCTTAATTCCCTGGTTGAACTTGATGGACATATGTCTTTTTTCGACCGTACTATGTAACTATGTAACATAACATGGGGGGGGGGGGTCTCCTGGCTGTTCACACAGGTGTGTCATTGCTGTACATTGACCATGCATTGCTTCTGTGGTATTGCAAAGGCAAAGACAAATGCTTCCAGCCATCCATTGCACTAATGGATTGGTCATCAGCTGGCTGTCTATGTCCCGCATCAATATAGACCAAAGTACAGAGGGTTAGGCTATGCTATTGTGCACCTACCTGATGCATCAGAAGGTGCGAGGCCCTTGCTAAATTCTGTGCACAGACTTTGAGATCTATGCTTTAGACTGTATCTAAACCTGCTCCAACATGGACTGACATTCTGGCCTACTTTCAGCCGATGCGACTTGTCTGTCGCTGAACAGTCGCTTTTTATGTATTCAGCACCTATGTATAATGTTGTAAAAATGCTCTAGAAGCTAAAGTCGCAGAAATGTCACACATATTTGGCCTGCAACTTTCTGTGCGACAAATTCAGACAGGAAAAATCAGTATAAATCCTTAGAAAATTATCCCCCAGTGTCTCCATCTGCTGGCGGTATTGAATAAGCATTGCTGCACTGATGGGGTATGCATTAGACGAAAAAAAAGAAGAAAAAGAAGAATAATACGCCCAGAAAAGAGGCGAAAAGGAGAAAAACGTAAAAAAACGTGAAAAAAAAGTAAGAGGAAGAGAAGGGAAAAAAAGGTGGAAATGGGTTTAAAAGTGATTTCGGCGGAGAAATATATATATATATATATATATATATATATATATATATATACGCGCACACACACACATATATATAAACGTATTCTCCGTTGAGATATTGCAGCCGCTGCTGTGTCCAGGCCCAGGAGCCTTAGCACTGTGCTGTGATGTCACTCAATACCACTGACATCACTAGGTGTAAACAACATCTCTCCTTTGCTGTGTATGTGACTATGGAGCTGTTTGGTGATGTCGTCTATTATGGCCTTCATAGAAGCAACAGGAGATTGTTGCATCCATCTAGAACCCTCAGAACTACAGTGCTATGATGTCACTCACTTCCACAGGCCTTGCAGAGTGTAAACAACAACAACCCAGCTTTGTTGTGTATGTAACCATAGGGATTTGTGATGTCACCTAGAACCTTCACAGCAGCGACAGCTTTATGAGGAGCATCAGCACTGCTCTGCCTGAGCAGAACCATCACCGCCATAGGTTGTCAAATAACCCGGATTTAACCCACACAGGTAAGTCCAATGGGGTGCAGGCATGTCCTCTATGCTTACAGCTTCCCGTGGGTGTTGGTTTGATACCGTTTGGGGACAGCCAAGGAGGCATCTGCAGGCAACAAAGGTAGGTGTGTGCTTGTGTGTGTGTTTCCTATGCAGATCCTAAGCCCAGTGTCACATGCAAGTAGGAGGAGTAAGAAGGGTTCCTGGCAAATCCGGGTTATGGATTGCATTTAAAAAGGCCCCGTGGGAGTGCAATGGGCCCCTGTCTTGCTGCTTAGCAATAATGGTATGGGTTTAGGTTCTGCTGTGTGTACTGGTGGTTGACTGCCCCCCAGCCCAGAGTGTGCATGGAAAATTGTCTGGCAGCCTCCCTGACAGCAAGCAGTGATAGTGCCCATGAAGGGGACCTTGTTGGGCCCGCCCCTTTCACGGTTATCGCTTCTCGGCCTTTTGGCTAAGATCAAGTGTAGTATCTGTTCTTATCAGTTTAATATCTGTAACGTCCCCTATCTGGGGACCATATATTAAATGGATTTTTGAGAACGGGGGCCGATTTCGAAGCTTGCTTCCGTCGCCCTATGCATTGACCCGATATGGCAGTATCTTCGGGTACAGTGCACCACCCCCTTACAGGGTTAAAAAGAAAGATTCCTACTTTCATTGCTACCTGCTTGCTGGCTAGCCAGCTAGCCAGCCCTGTGGGCCTTGCTGCTGCTGCTGCAGCCAAAAAACAAAAGGTGGTGCTGCTGCTGCTTCTGCTGCTTCTGCTTCTGCTTGTGTCTGGCCGCTGTTGGAGCGTCCAGGCACAGGACTTCTGCTGCTGCTGACTAAATGGCCTCCTTAATTGGATCATTTGAGTAGCCAGCACACCTGTGCAGGTAGGGCATGACATGATAGGCAGCTGCCTTGATAGCGGGTGGGTGCTGAATGTTCCTAATTGACAAAATAAGATTAATGCTTATGAAGAAATATAAAATCTCATCCCTTCCCCAATATCGCGCCACACCCCTACCCCTTAATTCCCTGGTTGAACTTGATGGACATATGTCTTTTTTCGACCGTACTAACTATGTAACTATGTAACATAACATGGGGGGGGGTCTCCTGGCTGTTCACACAGGTGTGTCATTGCTGTACATTGACCATGCATTGCTTCTGTGGTATTGCAAAGGCAAAGACAAATGCTTCCAGCCATCCATTGCACTAATGGATTGGTCATCAGCTGGCTGTCTATGTCCCGCATCAATATAGACCAAAGTACAGAGGGTTAGGCTATGCTATTGTGCACCTACCTGATGCATCAGAAGGTGCGAGGCCCTTGCTAAATTCTGTGCACAGACTTTGAGATCTATGCTTTAGACTGTATCTAAACCTGCTCCAACATGGACTGACATTCTGGCCTACTTTCAGCCGATGCGACTTGTCTGTCGCTGAACAGTCGCTTTTTATGTATTCAGCACCTATGTATAATGTTGTAAAAATGCTCTAGAAGCTAAAGTCGCAGAAATGTCACACATATTTGGCCTGCAACTTTCTGTGCGACAAATTCAGACAGGAAAAATCAGTATAAATCCTTAGAAAATTATCCCCCAGTGTCTCCATCTGCTGGCGGTATTGAATAAGCATTGCTGCACTGATGGGGTATGCATTAGACGAAAAAAAAGAAGAAAAAGAAGAATAATACGCCCAGAAAAGAGGCGAAAAGGAGAAAAACGTAAAAAAACGTGAAAAAAAAGTAAGAGGAAGAGAAGGGAAAAAAAGGTGGAAATGGGTTTAAAAGTGATTTCGGCGGAGAAATATATATGTATATATATATATATACGCGCACACACACACATATATATAAACGTATTCTCCGTTGAGATATTGCAGCCGCTGCTGTGTCCAGGCCCAGGAGCCTTAGCACTGTGCTGTGATGTCACTCAATACCACTGACATCACTAGGTGTAAACAACATCTCTCCTTTGCTGTGTATGTGACTATGGAGCTGTTTGGTGATGTCGTCTATTATGGCCTTCATAGAAGCAACAGGAGATTGTTGCATCCATCTAGAACCCTCAGAACTACAGTGCTATGATGTCACTCACTTCCACAGGCCTTGCAGAGTGTAAACAACAACAACCCAGCTTTGTTGTGTATGTAACCATAGGGATTTGTGATGTCACCTAGAACCTTCACAGCAGCGACAGCTTTATGAGGAGCATCAGCACTGCTCTGCCTGAGCAGAACCATCACCGCCATAGGTTGTCAAATAACCCGGATTTAACCCACACAGGTAAGTCCAATGGGGTGCAGGCATGTCCTCTATGCTTACAGCTTCCCGTGGGTGTTGGTTTGATACCGTTTGGGGACAGCCAAGGAGGCATCTGCAGGCAACAAAGGTAGGTGTGTGCTTGTGTGTGTGTTTCCTATGCAGATCCTAAGCCCAGTGTCACATGCAAGTAGGAGGAGTAAGAAGGGTTCCTGGCAAATCCGGGTTATGGATTGCATTTAAAAAGGCCCCGTGGGAGTGCAATGGGCCCCTGTCTTGCTGCTTAGCAATAATGGTATGGGTTTAGGTTCTGCTGTGTGTACTGGTGGTTGACTGCCCCCCAGCCCAGAGTGTGCATGGAAAATTGTCTGGCAGCCTCCCTGACGGCAAGCAGTGATAGTGCCCATGAAGGGGACCTTGTTGGGTCCGCCCCTTTCACGGTTATCGCTTCTCGGCCTTTTGGCTAAGATCAAGTGTAGTATCTGTTCTTATCAGTTTAATATCTGATACGTCCCCTATCTGGGGACCATATATTAAATGGATTTTTGAGAACGGGGGCCGATTTCGAAGCTTGCTTCCGTCGCCCTATGCATTGACCCGATATGGCAGTATCTTCGGGTACAGTGCACCACCCCCTTACAGGGTTAAAAAGAAAGATTCCTACTTTCATTGCTACCTGCTTGCTGGCTAGCCAGCTAGCCAGCCCTGTGGGCCTTGCTGCTGCTGCTGCTGCAGCCAAAAAACAAAAGGTGGTGCTGCTGCTGCTTCTGCTGCTTCTGCTTCTGCTTGTGTCTGGCCGCTGTTGGAGCGTCCAGGCACAGGACTTCTGCTGCTGCTGACTAAATGGCCTCCTTAATTGGATCATTTGAGTAGCCAGCACACCTGTGCAGGTAGGGCATGACATGATAGGCAGCTGCCTTGATAGCGGGTGGGTGCTGAATGTTCCTAATTGACAAAATAAGATTAATGCTTATGAAGAAATATAAAATCTCATCTCTTCCCCAATATCGCGCCACACCCCTACCCCTTAATTCCCTGGTTGAACTTGATGGACATATGTCTTTTTTCGACCGTACTAACTATGTAACTATGTAACATAACATGGGGGGGGGGGTCTCCTGGCTGTTCACACAGGTGTGTCATTGCTGTACATTGACCATGCATTGCTTCTGTGGTATTGCAAAGGCAAAGACAAATGCTTCCAGCCATCCATTGCACTAATGGATTGGTCATCAGCTGGCTGTCTATGTCCCGCATCAATATAGACCAAAGTACAGAGGGTTAGGCTATGCTATTGTGCACCTACCTGATGCATCAGAAGGTGCGAGGCCCTTGCTAAATTCTGTGCACAGACTTTGAGATCTATGCTTTAGACTGTATCTAAACCTGCTCCAACATGGACTGACATTCTGGCCTACTTTCAGCCGATGCGACTTGTCTGTCGCTGAACAGTCGCTTTTTATGTATTCAGCACCTATGTATAATGTTGTAAAAATGCTCTAGAAGCTAAAGTCGCAGAAATGTCACACATATTTGGCCTGCAACTTTCTGTGCGACAAATTCAGACAGGAAAAATCAGTATAAATCCTTAGAAAATTATCCCCCAGTGTCTCCATCTGCTGGCGGTATTGAATAAGCATTGCTGCACTGATGGGGTATGCATTAGACGAAAAAAAAGAAGAAAAAGAAGAATAATACGCCCAGAAAAGAGGCGAAAAGGAGAAAAACGTAAAAAAACGTGAAAAAAAAGTAAGAGGAAGAGAAGGGAAAAAAAGGTGGAAATGGGTTTAAAAGTGATTTCGGCGGAGAAATATATATGTATATATATATATATACGCGCACACACACATATATATAAACGTATTCTCCGTTGAGATATTGCAGCCGCTGCTGTGTCCAGGCCCAGGAGCCTTAGCACTGTGCTGTGATGTCACTCAATACCACTGACATCACTAGGTGTAAACAACATCTCTCCTTTGCTGTGTATGTGACTATGGAGCTGTTTGGTGATGTCGTCTATTATGGCCTTCATAGAAGCAACAGGAGATTGTTGCATCCATCTAGAACCCTCAGAACTACAGTGCTATGATGTCACTCACTTCCACAGGCCTTGCAGAGTGTAAACAACAACAACCCAGCTTTGTTGTGTATGTAACCATAGGGATTTGTGATGTCACCTAGAACCTTCACAGCAGCGACAGCTTTATGAGGAGCATCAGCACTGCTCTGCCTGAGCAGAACCATCACCGCCATAGGTTGTCAAATAACCCGGATTTAACCCACACAGGTAAGTCCAATGGGGTGCAGGCATGTCCTCTATGCTTACAGCTTCCCGTGGGTGTTGGTTTGATACCGTTTGGGGACAGCCAAGGAGGCATCTGCAGGCAACAAAGGTAGGTGTGTGCTTGTGTGTGTGTTTCCTATGCAGATCCTAAGCCCAGTGTCACATGCAAGTAGGAGGAGTAAGAAGGGTTCCTGGCAAATCCGGGTTATGGATTGCATTTAAAAAGGCCCCGTGGGAGTGCAATGGGCCCCTGTCTTGCTGCTTAGCAATAATGGTATGGGTTTACGTTCTGCTGTGTGTACTGGTGGTTGACTGCCCCCCAGCCCAGAGTGTGCATGGAAAATTGTCTGGCAGCCTCCCTGACAGCAAGCAGTGATAGTGCCCATGAAGGGGACCTTGTTGGGCCCGCCCCTTTCACGGTTATCGCTTCTCGGCCTTTTGGCTAAGATCAAGTGTAGTATCTGTTCTTATCAGTTTAATATCTGATACGTCCCCTATCTGGGGACCATATATTAAATGGATTTTTGAGAACGGGGGCCGATTTCGAAGCTTGCTTCCGTCGCCCTATGCATTGACCCGATATGGCAGTATCTTCGGGTACAGTGCACCACCCCCTTACAGGGTTAAAAAGAAAGATTCCTACTTTCATTGCTACCTGCTTGCTGGCTAGCCAGCTAGCCAGCCCTGTGGGCCTTGCTGCTGCTGCAGCCAAAAAACAAAAGGTGGTGCTGCTGCTGCTTCTGCTGCTTCTGCTTCTGCTTGTGTCTGGCCGCTGTTGGAGCGTCCAGGCACAGGACTTCTGCTGCTGCTGACTAAATGGCCTCCTTAATTGGATCATTTGAGTAGCCAGCACACCTGTGCAGGTAGGGCATGACATGATAGGCAGCTGCCTTGATAGCGGGTGGGTGCTGAATGTTCCTAATTGACAAAATAAGATTAATGCTTATGAAGAAATATAAAATCTCATCCCTTCCCCAATATCGCGCCACACCCCTACCCCTTAATTCCCTGGTTGAACTTGATGGACATATGTCTTTTTTCGACCGTACTAACTATGTAACTATGTAACATAACATGGGGGGGGGTCTCCTGGCTGTTCACACAGGTGTGTCATTGCTGTACATTGACCATGCATTGCTTCTGTGGTATTGCAAAGGCAAAGACAAATGCTTCCAGCCATCCATTGCACTAATGGATTGGTCATCAGCTGGCTGTCTATGTCCCGCATCAATATAGACCAAAGTACAGAGGGTTAGGCTATGCTATTGTGCACCTACCTGATGCATCAGAAGGTGCGAGGCCCTTGCTAAATTCTGTGCACAGACTTTGAGATCTATGCTTTAGACTGTATCTAAACCTGCTCCAACATGGACTGACATTCTGGCCTACTTTCAGCCGATGCGACTTGTCTGTCGCTGAACAGTCGCTTTTTATGTATTCAGCACCTATGTATAATGTTGTAAAAATGCTCTAGAAGCTAAAGTCGCAGAAATGTCACACATATTTGGCCTGCAACTTTCTGTGCGACAAATTCAGACAGGAAAAATCAGTATAAATCCTTAGAAAATTATCCCCCAGTGTCTCCATCTGCTGGCGGTATTGAATAAGCATTGCTGCACTGATGGGGTATGCATTAGACGAAAAAAAAGAAGAAAAAGAAGAATAATACGCCCAGAAAAGAGGCGAAAAGGAGAAAAACGTAAAAAAACGTGAAAAAAAAGTAAGAGGAAGAGAAGGGAAAAAAAGGTGGAAATGGGTTTAAAAGTGATTCCGGCGGAGAAATATATATATATATATATATATATATATATATATATATATATATATATATATATACGCGCACACACACACATATATATAAACGTATTCTCCGTTGAGATATTGCAGCCGCTGCTGTGTCCAGGCCCAGGAGCCTTAGCACTGTGCTGTGATGTCACTCAATACCACTGACATCACTAGGTGTAAACAACATCTCTCCTTTGCTGTGTATGTGACCATGGAGCTGTTTGGTGATGTCGTCTATTATGGCCTTCATAGAAGCAACAGGAGATTGTTGCATCCATCTAGAACCCTCAGAACTACAGTGCTATGATGTCACTCACTTCCACAGGCCTTGCAGAGTGTAAACAACAACAACCCAGCTTTGTTGTGTATGTAACCATAGGGATTTGTGATGTCACCTAGAACCTTCACAGCAGCGACAGCTTTATGAGGAGCATCAGCACTGCTCTGCCTGAGCAGAACCATCACCGCCATAGGTTGTCAAATAACCCGGATTTAACCCACACAGGTAAGTCCAATGGGGTGCAGGCATGTCCTCTATGCTTACAGCTTCCCGTGGGTGTTGGTTTGATACCGTTTGGGGACAGCCAAGGAGGCATCTGCAGGCAACAAAGGTAGGTGTGTGCTTGTGTGTGTGTTTCCTATGCAGATCCTAAGCCCAGTGTCACATGCAAGTAGGAGGAGTAAGAAGGGTTCCTGGCAAATCCGGGTTATGGATTGCATTTAAAAAGGCCCCGTGGGAGTGCAATGGGCCCCTGTCTTGCTGCTTAGCAATAATGGTATGGGTTTACGTTCTGCTGTGTGTACTGGTGGTTGACTGCCCCCCAGCCCAGAGTGTGCATGGAAAATTGTCTGGCAGCCTCCCTGACAGCAAGCAGTGATAGTGCCCATGAAGGGGACCTTGTTGGGCCCGCCCCTTTCACGGTTATCGCTTCTCGGCCTTTTGGCTAAGATCAAGTGTAGTATCTGTTCTTATCAGTTTAATATCTGATACGTCCCCTATCTGGGGACCATATATTAAATGGATTTTTGAGAACGGGGGCCGATTTGGAAGCTTGCTTCCGTCGCCCTATGCATTGACCCGATATGGCAGTATCTTCGGGTACAGTGCACCACCCCCTTACAGGGTTAAAAAGAAAGATTCCTACTTTCATTGCTACCTGCTTGCTGGCTAGCCAGCTAGCCAGCCCTGTGGGCCTTGCTGCTGCTGCAGCCAAAAAACAAAAGGTGGTGCTGCTGCTGCTTCTGCTGCTTCTGCTTCTGCTTGTGTCTGGCCGCTGTTGGAGCGTCCAGGCACAGGACTTCTGCTGCTGCTGACTAAATGGCCTCCTTAATTGGATCATTTGAGTAGCCAGCACACCTGTGCAGGTAGGGCATGACATGATAGGCAGCTGCCTTGATAGCGGGTGGGTGCTGAATGTTCCTAATTGACAAAATAAGATTAATGCTTATGAAGAAATATAAAATCTCATCTCTTCCCCAATATCGCGCCACACCCCTACCCCTTAATTCCCTGGTTGAACTTGATGGACATATGTCTTTTTTCGACCGTACTAACTATGTAACTATGTAACATAACATGGGGGGGGGGGTCTCCTGGCTGTTCACACAGGTGTGTCATTGCTGTACATTGACCATGCATTGCTTCTGTGGTATTGCAAAGGCAAAGACAAATGCTTCCAGCCATCCATTGCACTAATGGATTGGTCATCAGCTGGCTGTCTATGTCCCGCATCAATATAGACCAAAGTACAGAGGGTTAGGCTATGCTATTGTGCACCTACCTGATGCATCAGAAGGTGCGAGGCCCTTGCTAAATTCTGTGCACAGACTTTGAGATCTATGCTTTAGACTGTATCTAAACCTGCTCCAACATGGACTGACATTCTGGCCTACTTTCAGCCGATGCGACTTGTCTGTCGCTGAACAGTCGCTTTTTATGTATTCAGCACCTATGTATAATGTTGTAAAAATGCTCTAGAAGCTAAAGTCGCAGAAATGTCACACATATTTGGCCTGCAACTTTCTGTGCGACAAATTCAGACAGGAAAAATCAGTATAAATCCTTAGAAAATTATCCCCCAGTGTCTCCATCTGCTGGCGGTATTGAATAAGCATTGCTGCACTGATGGGGTATGCATTAGACGAAAAAAAAGAAGAAAAAGAAGAATAATACGCCCAGAAAAGAGGCGAAAAGGAGAAAAACGTAAAAAAACGTGAAAAAAAAGTAAGAGGAAGAGAAGGGAAAAAAAGGTGGAAATGGGTTTAAAAGTGATTTCGGCGGAGAAATATATATGTATATATATATATATACGCGCACACACACATATATATAAACGTATTCTCCGTTGAGATATTGCAGCCGCTGCTGTGTCCAGGCCCAGGAGCCTTAGCACTGTGCTGTGATGTCACTCAATACCACTGACATCACTAGGTGTAAACAACATCTCTCCTTTGCTGTGTATGTGACTATGGAGCTGTTTGGTGATGTCGTCTATTATGGCCTTCATAGAAGCAACAGGAGATTGTTGCATCCATCTAGAACCCTCAGAACTACAGTGCTATGATGTCACTCACTTCCACAGGCCTTGCAGAGTGTAAACAACAACAACCCAGCTTTGTTGTGTATGTAACCATAGGGATTTGTGATGTCACCTAGAACCTTCACAGCAGCGACAGCTTTATGAGGAGCATCAGCACTGCTCTGCCTGAGCAGAACCATCACCGCCATAGGTTGTCAAATAACCCGGATTTAACCCACACAGGTAAGTCCAATGGGGTGCAGGCATGTCCTCTATGCTTACAGCTTCCCGTGGGTGTTGGTTTGATACCGTTTGGGGACAGCCAAGGAGGCATCTGCAGGCAACAAAGGTAGGTGTGTGCTTGTGTGTGTGTTTCCTATGCAGATCCTAAGCCCAGTGTCACATGCAAGTAGGAGGAGTAAGAAGGGTTCCTGGCAAATCCGGGTTATGGATTGCATTTAAAAAGGCCCCGTGGGAGTGCAATGGGCCCCTGTCTTGCTGCTTAGCAATAATGGTATGGGTTTACGTTCTGCTGTGTGTACTGGTGGTTGACTGCCCCCCAGCCCAGAGTGTGCATGGAAAATTGTCTGGCAGCCTCCCTGACAGCAAGCAGTGATAGTGCCCATGAAGGGGACCTTGTTGGGCCCGCCCCTTTCACGGTTATCGCTTCTCGGCCTTTTGGCTAAGATCAAGTGTAGTATCTGTTCTTATCAGTTTAATATCTGATACGTCCCCTATCTGGGGACCATATATTAAATGGATTTTTGAGAACGGGGGCCGATTTCGAAGCTTGCTTCCGTCGCCCTATGCATTGACCCGATATGGCAGTATCTTCGGGTACAGTGCACCACCCCCTTACAGGGTTAAAAAGAAAGATTCCTACTTTCATTGCTACCTGCTTGCTGGCTAGCCAGCTAGCCAGCCCTGTGGGCCTTGCTGCTGCTGCAGCCAAAAAACAAAAGGTGGTGCTGCTGCTGCTTCTGCTGCTTCTGCTTCTGCTTGTGTCTGGCCGCTGTTGGAGCGTCCAGGCACAGGACTTCTGCTGCTGCTGACTAAATGGCCTCCTTAATTGGATCATTTGAGTAGCCAGCACACCTGTGCAGGTAGGGCATGACATGATAGGCAGCTGCCTTGATAGCGGGTGGGTGCTGAATGTTCCTAATTGACAAAATAAGATTAATGCTTATGAAGAAATATAAAATCTCATCCCTTCCCCAATATCGCGCCACACCCCTACCCCTTAATTCCCTGGTTGAACTTGATGGACATATGTCTTTTTTCGACCGTACTAACTATGTAACTATGTAACATAACATGGGGGGGGGTCTCCTGGCTGTTCACACAGGTGTGTCATTGCTGTACATTGACCATGCATTGCTTCTGTGGTATTGCAAAGGCAAAGACAAATGCTTCCAGCCATCCATTGCACTAATGGATTGGTCATCAGCTGGCTGTCTATGTCCCGCATCAATATAGACCAAAGTACAGAGGGTTAGGCTATGCTATTGTGCACCTACCTGATGCATCAGAAGGTGCGAGGCCCTTGCTAAATTCTGTGCACAGACTTTGAGATCTATGCTTTAGACTGTATCTAAACCTGCTCCAACATGGACTGACATTCTGGCCTACTTTCAGCCGATGCGACTTGTCTGTCGCTGAACAGTCGCTTTTTATGTATTCAGCACCTATGTATAATGTTGTAAAAATGCTCTAGAAGCTAAAGTCGCAGAAATGTCACACATATTTGGCCTGCAACTTTCTGTGCGACAAATTCAGACAGGAAAAATCAGTATAAATCCTTAGAAAATTATCCCCCAGTGTCTCCATCTGCTGGCGGTATTGAATAAGCATTGCTGCACTGATGGGGTATGCATTAGACGAAAAAAAAGAAGAAAAAGAAGAATAATACGCCCAGAAAAGAGGCGAAAAGGAGAAAAACGTAAAAAAACGTGAAAAAAAAGTAAGAGGAAGAGAAGGGAAAAAAAGGTGGAAATGGGTTTAAAAGTGATTCCGGCGGAGAAATATATATATATATATATATATATATATATATATATATATATATATATATACGCGCACACACACACATATATATAAACGTATTCTCCGTTGAGATATTGCAGCCGCTGCTGTGTCCAGGCCCAGGAGCCTTAGCACTGTGCTGTGATGTCACTCAATACCACTGACATCACTAGGTGTAAACAACATCTCTCCTTTGCTGTGTATGTGACCATGGAGCTGTTTGGTGATGTCGTCTATTATGGCCTTCATAGAAGCAACAGGAGATTGTTGCATCCATCTAGAACCCTCAGAACTACAGTGCTATGATGTCACTCACTTCCACAGGCCTTGCAGAGTGTAAACAACAACAACCCAGCTTTGTTGTGTATGTAACCATAGGGATTTGTGATGTCACCTAGAACCTTCACAGCAGCGACAGCTTTATGAGGAGCATCAGCACTGCTCTGCCTGAGCAGAACCATCACCGCCATAGGTTGTCAAATAACCCGGATTTAACCCACACAGGTAAGTCCAATGGGGTGCAGGCATGTCCTCTATGCTTACAGCTTCCCGTGGGTGTTGGTTTGATACCGTTTGGGGACAGCCAAGGAGGCATCTGCAGGCAACAAAGGTAGGTGTGTGCTTGTGTGTGTGTTTCCTATGCAGATCCTAAGCCCAGTGTCACATGCAAGTAGGAGGAGTAAGAAGGGTTCCTGGCAAATCCGGGTTATGGATTGCATTTAAAAAGGCCCCGTGGGAGTGCAATGGGCCCCTGTCTTGCTGCTTAGCAATAATGGTATGGGTTTACGTTCTGCTGTGTGTACTGGTGGTTGACTGCCCCCCAGCCCAGAGTGTGCATGGAAAATTGTCTGGCAGCCTCCCTGACAGCAAGCAGTGATAGTGCCCATGAAGGGGACCTTGTTGGGCCCGCCCCTTTCACGGTTATCGCTTCTCGGCCTTTTGGCTAAGATCAAGTGTAGTATCTGTTCTTATCAGTTTAATATCTGATACGTCCCCTATCTGGGGACCATATATTAAATGGATTTTTGAGAACGGGGGCCGATTTGGAAGCTTGCTTCCGTCGCCCTATGCATTGACCCGATATGGCAGTATCTTCGGGTACAGTGCACCACCCCCTTACAGGGTTAAAAAGAAAGATTCCTACTTTCATTGCTACCTGCTTGCTGGCTAGCCAGCTAGCCAGCCCTGTGGGCCTTGCTGCTGCTGCAGCCAAAAAACAAAAGGTGGTGCTGCTGCTGCTTCTGCTGCTTCTGCTTCTGCTTGTGTCTGGCCGCTGTTGGAGCGTCCAGGCACAGGACTTCTGCTGCTGCTGACTAAATGGCCTCCTTAATTGGATCATTTGAGTAGCCAGCACACCTGTGCAGGTAGGGCATGACATGATAGGCAGCTGCCTTGATAGCGGGTGGGTGCTGAATGTTCCTAATTGACAAAATAAGATTAATGCTTATGAAGAAATATAAAATCTCATCCCTTCCCCAATATCGCGCCACACCCCTACCCCTTAATTCCCTGGTTGAACTTGATGGACATATGTCTTTTTTCGACCGTACTAACTATGTAACTATGTAACATAACATGGGGGGGGGTCTCCTGGCTGTTCACACAGGTGTGTCATTGCTGTACATTGACCATGCATTGCTTCTGTGGTATTGCAAAGGCAAAGACAAATGCTTCCAGCCATCCATTGCACTAATGGATTGGTCATCAGCTGGCTGTCTATGTCCCGCATCAATATAGACCAAAGTACAGAGGGTTAGGCTATGCTATTGTGCACCTACCTGATGCATCAGAAGGTGCGAGGCCCTTGCTAAATTCTGTGCACAGACTTTGAGATCTATGCTTTAGACTGTATCTAAACCTGCTCCAACATGGACTGACATTCTGGCCTACTTTCAGCCGATGCGACTTGTCTGTCGCTGAACAGTCGCTTTTTATGTATTCAGCACCTATGTATAATGTTGTAAAAATGCTCTAGAAGCTAAAGTCGCAGAAATGTCACACATATTTGGCCTGCAACTTTCTGTGCGACAAATTCAGACAGGAAAAATCAGTATAAATCCTTAGAAAATTATCCCCCAGTGTCTCCATCTGCTGGCGGTATTGAATAAGCATTGCTGCACTGATGGGGTATGCATTAGACGAAAAAAAAGAAGAAAAAGAAGAATAATACGCCCAGAAAAGAGGCGAAAAGGAGAAAAACGTAAAAAAACGTGAAAAAAAAGTAAGAGGAAGAGAAGGGAAAAAAAGGTGGAAATGGGTTTAAAAGTGATTTCGGCGGAGAAATATATATATATATATATATATATATATATATATATATATATACGCGCACACACACACATATATATAAACGTATTCTCCGTTGAGATATTGCAGCCGCTGCTGTGTCCAGGCCCAGGAGCCTTAGCACTGTGCTGTGATGTCACTCAATACCACTGACATCACTAGGTGTAAACAACATCTCTCCTTTGCTGTGTATGTGACTATGGAGCTGTTTGGTGATGTCGTCTATTATGGCCTTCATAGAAGCAACAGGAGATTGTTGCATCCATCTAGAACCCTCAGAACTACAGTGCTATGATGTCACTCACTTCCACAGGCCTTGCAGAGTGTAAACAACAACAACCCAGCTTTGTTGTGTATGTAACCATAGGGATTTGTGATGTCACCTAGAACCTTCACAGCAGCGACAGCTTTATGAGGAGCATCAGCACTGCTCTGCCTGAGCAGAACCATCACCGCCATAGGTTGTCAAATAACCCGGGTTTAACCCACACAGGTAAGTCCAATGGGGTGCAGGCATGTCCTCTATGCTTACAGCTTCCCGTGGGTGTTGGTTTGATACCGTTTGGGGACAGCCAAGGAGGCATCTGCAGGCAACAAAGGTAGGTGTGTGCTTGTGTGTGTGTTTCCTATGCAGATCCTAAGCCCAGTGTCACATGCAAGTAGGAGGAGTAAGAAGGGTTCCTGGCAAATCCGGGTTATGGATTGCATTTAAAAAGGCCCCGTGGGAGTGCAATGGGCCCCTGTCTTGCTGCTTAGCAATAATGGTATGGGTTTAGGTTCTGCTGTGTGTACTGGTGGTTGACTGCCCCCCAGCCCAGAGTGTGCATGGAAAATTGTCTGGCAGCCTCCCTGACAGCAAGCAGTGATAGTGCCCATGAAGGGCACCTTGTTGGGCCCGCCCCTTTCACGGTTATCGCTTCTCGGCCTTTTGGCTAAGATCAAGTGTAGTATATGCTTGCTTGATCTGGCTGGAAGGAGCCCGGGGTACCCGCTCCTTTTCCCTGGGGGATCGTCCCATCTATATGGTGGGACTAAACCCCCTTGCTGACATCAGGGTGGCGGCTTAGTCCCCGGGCAACGAGGAGCGATCACCACCTACCTACCTACCTACCTGCCTGCAGTAGGGGAGGTGTTTTTTCTGCGATGGAGGAGGCTGGCAAGAAAGGAGAGCCTGCTGGAGGTGTACCTAGCTACGCCAGACTACGAAATGGAGTCCGAATTACTCTTTTGGATGCTGGAAAGAAGGAGAGAGGTTTATTCTTCGTGGTGGAGGAGATTTTGTTCCAGTTTTTTGAGCTGAGGAAGGACCAGATATTATCGATGCTGGAATTTCCAAGAAATGGAGTCTATGATGTGGTTCTGGTTTCGGAGGAGGACTATGGTGTGTTCTGCAATAAAGCATTGCTGTGGAAGTCGCACCCTAAGTTGGGAGGGGTAGAGATTACTCCCCATTTCCCGACTCGGGAAAGACTTATAACTGTGAGGATGTACAGTCCGTATATCACAGAAGAAGAGATTGTTCTGTTCCTTTCTAGATTCTGTGAGGAGGTGAAGCCAAAAGGCAAGATCTATAATCAATATGGACTTTGGACGACAAAGTGGAAATTTCAAGTGAAGTTTCAGAAAACACCTGATGGAAAGCTAATTTATCCCCCAGGGCGTTTTAAGATTGGCCCAGTAAATGGGGACCTGTTCTTTTCAGGCATGGACGACTTTTGTCGAAAGTGTAAAAGGTATGGCCATAGGAAAGATTTTTGTGATATTGTTTGGTGCTATAAATGCCAAGAAGAAGGCCATGAGCCAGAAGCATGTAAGGTGAAGAAAAAGTGTCATCTATGTGGTGATGAGGGACACCTGGCAGTAATGTGTCCTAAGAAGAAGAAGAAGAAAAAGGAGGTTATGAAACGAAGTAGGGAGGAGGAAACTGATGTGAGGGAAGAACCTGAAGAGGAGGAAACTCCAACCAGGAAAGTGATGGAGGAGAAGAAAAGGAAAGAAAATGAAGAAGAATATGTATCGGTAGAGTATGGAGGCTCTCTTGATGTTGTCTTCAAGAGTGTGTCAAAAAAAGAAAAAAAAAAAAGCCTTTGACGAGGATTTGGGAAATCTGAAAGAAAGATTGGGAATCAAAGTCAATGAAGCAAGGGATAAAGTCTATTGTTCCTTTCACGCAGATATAGATAGATTTGTGGAAACATACAAGGTTCCAGCGTGGCTGGCGATTCCAGCCAAAAGTGAGATGCTGAGTGGATCTATAACTTGTGGTTTCTTAGACTTCTTGATGGTCTTTGCATGGAGAAGAGGAATGACATTTGGGTAATTTTTCTTTAAGAAATTATAGAATTATAGTATGGTTAGTTTTGGTTTGATAATTTTTTTATGTTTTAAATATGGTTTCTTTTATTGTTTAAAAAAAAAAAAAAAAAAAAAAGAGATAAAGAAATAAAGAAAAACGGGTTTTCCTGATGATGAACAAAAAATCAAGCTCAAATAAGATCTTAGAGCTCTGATGGAGTTCTGAGGGTTAACTAAAAAAAAAAAAAATCTGTTCTTATCAGTTTAATATCTGATACGTCCCCTATCTGGGGACCATATATTAAATGGATTTTTGAGAACGGGGGCCAATTTCGAAGCTTGCTTCCGTCGCCCTATGCATTGACCCGATATGGCAGTATCTTCGGGTACAGTGCACCACCCCCTTACAGGGTTAAAAAGAAAGATTCCTACTTTCATTGCTACCTGCTTGCTGGCTAGCCAGCTAGCCAGCCCTGTGGGCCTTGCTGCTGCTGCAGCCAAAAAACAAAAGGTGGTGCTGCTGCTGCTTCTGCTGCTTCTGCTTCTGCTTGTGTCTGGCCGCTGTTGGAGCGTCCAGGCACAGGACTTCTGCTGCTGCTGACTAAATGGCCTCCTTAATTGGATCATTTGAGTAGCCAGCACACCTGTGCAGGTAGGGCATGACATGATAGGCAGCTGCTTTGATAGCGGGTGGGTGCTGAATGTTCCTAATTGACAAAATAAGATTAATGCTTATGAAGAAATATAAAATCTCATCCCTTCCCCAATATCGCGCCACACCCCTACCCCTTAATTCCCTGGTTGAACTTGATGGACATATGTCTTTTTTCGACCGTACTAACTATGTAACTATGTAACATAACATGGGGGGGGGGGGGGGTCTCCTGGCTGTTCACACAGGTGTGTCATTGCTGTACATTGACCATGCATTGCTTCTGTGGTATTGCAAAGGCAAAGACAAATGCTTCCAGCCATCCATTGCACTAATGGATTGGTCATCAGCTGGCTGTCTATGTCCCGCATCAATATAGACCAAAGTACAGAGGGTTAGGCTATGCTATTGTGCACCTACCTGATGCATCAGAAGGTGCGAGGCCCTTGCTAAATTCTGTGCACAGACTTTGAGATCTATACTTTAGACTGTATCTAAACCTGCTCCAACATGGACTGACATTCTGGCCTACTTTCAGCCGATGCGACTTGTCTGTCGCTGAACAGTCGCTTTTTATGTATTCAGCACCTATGTATAATGTTGTAAAAATGCTCTAGAAGCTAAAGTCGCAGAAATGTCACACATATTTGGCCTGCAACTTTCTGTGCGACAAATTCAGACAGGAAAAATCAGTATAAATCCTTAGAAAATTATCCCCCAGTGTCTCCATCTGCTGGCGGTATTGAATAAGCATTGCTGCACTGATGGGGTATGCATTAGACGAAAAAAAAGAAGAATAATACGCCCAGAAAAGAGGCGAAAAGGAGAAAAACGTAAAAAAACGTGAAAAAAAAGTAAGAGGAAGAGAAGGGAAAAAAAGGTGGAAATGGGTTTAAAAGTGATTTCGGCGGAGAAATATATATATATATATATATATATATATATATATATATATATATATATACGCGCACACACACACATATATATAAACGTATTCTCCGTTGAGATATTGCAGCCGCTGCTGTGTCCAGGCCCAGGAGCCTTAGCACTGTGCTGTGATGTCACTCAATACCACTGACATCACTAGGTGTAAACAACATCTCTCTTTTGCTGTGTATGTGACTATGGAGCTGTTTGGTGATGTCGTCTATTATGGCCTTCATAGAAGCAACAGGAGATTGTTGCATCCATCTAGAACCCTCAGAACTACAGTGCTATGATGTCACTCACTTCCACAGGCCTTGCAGAGTGTAAACAACAACAACCCAGCTTTGTTGTGTATGTAACCATAGGGATTTGTGATGTCACCTAGAACCTTCACAGCAGCGACAGCTTTATGAGGAGCATCAGCACTGCTCTGCCTGAGCAGAACCATCACCGCCATAGGTTGTCAAATAACCCGGGTTTAACCCACACAGGTAAGTCCAATGGGGTGCAGGCATGTCCTCTATGCTTACAGCTTCCCGTGGGTGTTGGTTTGATACCGTTTGGGGACAGCCAAGGAGGCATCTGCAGGCAACAAAGGTAGGTGTGTGCTTGTGTGTGTGTTTCCTATGCAGATCCTAAGCCCAGTGTCACATGCAAGTAGGAGGAGTAAGAAGGGTTCCTGGCAAATCCGGGTTATGGATTGCATTTAAAAAGGCCCCGTGGGAGTGCAATGGGCCCCTGTCTTGCTGCTTAGCAATAATGGTATGGGTTTAGGTTCTGCTGTGTGTACTGGTGGTTGACTGCCCCCCAGCCCAGAGTGTGCATGGAAAATTGTCTGGCAGCCTCCCTGACAGCAAGCAGTGATAGTGCCCATGAAGGGCACCTTGTTGGGCCCGCCCCTTTCACGGTTATCGCTTCTCGGCCTTTTGGCTAAGATCAAGTGTAGTATCTGTTCTTATCAGTTTAATATCTGATACGTCCCCTATCTGGGGACCATATATTAAATGGATTTTTGAGAACGGGGGCCGATTTCGAAGCTTGCTTCCGTCGCCCTATGCATTGACCCGATATGGCAGTATCTTCGGGTACAGTGCACCACCCCCTTACAGGGTTAAAAAGAAAGATTCCTACTTTCATTGCTACCTGCTTGCTGGCTAGCCAGCTAGCCAGCCCTGTGGGCCTTGCTGCTGCTGCAGCCAAAAAACAAAAGGTGGTGCTGCTGCTGCTTCTGCTGCTTCTGCTTCTGCTTGTGTCTGGCCGCTGTTGGAGCGTCCAGGCACAGGACTTCTGCTGCTGCTGACTAAATGGCCTCCTTAATTGGATCATTTGAGTAGCCAGCACACCTGTGCAGGTAGGGCATGACATGATAGGCAGCTGCCTTGATAGTGGGTGGGTGCTGAATGTTCCTAATTGACAAAATAAGATTAATGCTTATGAAGAAATATAAAATCTCATCCCTTCCCCAATATCGCGCCACACCCCTACCCCTTAATTCCCTGGTTGAACTTGATGGACATATGTCTTTTTTCGACCGTACTAACTATGTAACTATGTAACATAACATGGGGGGGGGGGGTCTCCTGGCTGTTCACACAGGTGTGTCATTGCTGTACATTGACCATGCATTGCTTCTGTGGTATTGCAAAGGCAAAGACAAATGCTTCCAGCCATCCATTGCACTAATGGATTGGTCATCAGCTGGCTGTCTATGTCCCGCATCAATATAGACCAAAGTACAGAGGGTTAGGCTATGCTATTGTGCACCTACCTGATGCATCAGAAGGTGCGAGGCCCTTGCTAAATTCTGTGCACAGACTTTGAGATCTATACTTTAGACTGTATCTAAACCTGCTCCAACATGGACTGACATTCTGGCCTACTTTCAGCCGATGCGACTTGTCTGTCGCTGAACAGTCGCTTTTTATGTATTCAGCACCTATGTATAATGTTGTAAAAATGCTCTAGAAGCTAAAGTCGCAGAAATGTCACACATATTTGGCCTGCAACTTTCTGTGCGACAAATTCAGACAGGAAAAATCAGTATAAATCCTTAGAAAATTATCCCCCAGTGTCTCCATCTGCTGGCGGTATTGAATAAGCATTGCTGCACTGATGGGGTATGCATTAGACGAAAAAAAAGAAGAAAAAGAAGAATAATACGCCCAGAAAAGAGGCGAAAAGGAGAAAAACGTAAAAAAACGTGAAAAAAAAGTAAGAGGAAGAGAAGGGAAAAAAAGGTGGAAATGGGTTTAAAAGTGATTTCGGCGGAGAAATATATATATATATATATATATATATATATATATACGCGCACACACACACATATATATAAACGTATTCTCCGTTGAGATATTGCAGCCGCTGCTGTGTCCAGGCCCAGGAGCCTTAGCACTGTGCTGTGATGTCACTCAATACCACTGACATCACTAGGTGTAAACAACATCTCTCCTTTGCTGTGTATGTGACTATGGAGCTGTTTGGTGATGTCGTCTATTATGGCCTTCATAGAAGCAACAGGAGGTTGTTGCATCCATCTAGAACCCTCAGAACTACAGTGCTATGATGTCACTCACTTCCACAGGCCTTGCAGAGTGTAAACAACAACAACCCAGCTTTGTTGTGTATGTAACCATAGGGATTTGTGATGTCACCTAGAACCTTCACAGCAGCGACAGCTTTATGAGGAGCATCAGCACTGCTCTGCCTGAGCAGAACCATCACCGCCATAGGTTGTCAAATAACCCGGGTTTAACCCACACAGGTAAGTCCAATGGGGTGCAGGCATGTCCTCTATGCTTACAGCTTCCCGTGGGTGTTGGTTTGATACCGTTTGGGGACAGCCAAGGAGGCATCTGCAGGCAACAAAGGTAGGTGTGTGCTTGTGTGTGTGTTTCCTATGCAGATCCTAAGCCCAGTGTCACATGCAAGTAGGAGGAGTAAGAAGGGTTCCTGGCAAATCCGGGTTATGGATTGCATTTAAAAAGGCCCCGTGGGAGTGCAATGGGCCCCTGTCTTGCTGCTTAGCAATAATGGTATGGGTTTAGGTTCTGCTGTGTGTACTGGTGGTTGACTGCCCCCCAGCCCAGAGTGTGCATGGAAAATTGTCTGGCAGCCTCCCTGACAGCAAGCAGTGATAGTGCCCATGAAGGGCACCTTGTTGGGCCCGCCCCTTTCACGGTTATCGCTTCTCGGCCTTTTGGCTAAGATCAAGTGTAGTATCTGTTCTTATCAGTTTAATATCTGATACGTCCCCTATCTGGGGACCATATATTAAATGGATTTTTGAGAACGGGGGCCAATTTCGAAGCTTGCTTCCGTCGCCCTATGCATTGACCCGATATGGCAGTATCTTCGGGTACAGTGCACCACCCCCTTACAGGGTTAAAAAGAAAGATTCCTACTTTCATTGCTACCTGCTTGCTGGCTAGCCAGCTAGCCAGCCCTGTGGGCCTTGCTGCTGCTGCAGCCAAAAAACAAAAGGTGGTGCTGCTGCTGCTTCTGCTGCTTCTGCTTCTGCTTGTGTCTGGCCGCTGTTGGAGCGTCCAGGCACAGGACTTCTGCTGCTGCTGACTAAATGGCCTCCTTAATTGGATCATTTGAGTAGCCAGCACACCTGTGCAGGTAGGGCATGACATGATAGGCAGCTGCCTTGATAGCGGGTGGGTGCTGAATGTTCCTAATTGACAAAATAAGATTAATGCTTATGAAGAAATATAAAATCTCATCCCTTCCCCAATATCGCGCCACACCCCTACCCCTTAATTCCCTGGTTGAACTTGATGGACATATGTCTTTTTTCGACCGTACTAACTATGTAACTATGTAACATAACATGGGGGGGGGGTCTCCTGGCTGTTCACACAGGTGTGTCATTGCTGTACATTGACCATGCATTGCTTCTGTGGTATTGCAAAGGCAAAGACAAATGCTTCCAGCCATCCATTGCACTAATGGATTGGTCATCAGCTGGCTGTCTATGTCCCGCATCAATATAGACCAAAGTACAGAGGGTTAGGCTATGCTATTGTGCACCTACCTGATGCATCAGAAGGTGCGAGGCCCTTGCTAAATTCTGTGCACAGACTTTGAGATCTATACTTTAGACTGTATCTAAACCTGCTCCAACATGGACTGACATTCTGGCCTACTTTCAGCCGATGCGACTTGTCTGTCGCTGAACAGTCGCTTTTTATGTATTCAGCACCTATGTATAATGTTGTAAAAATGCTCTAGAAGCTAAAGTCGCAGAAATGTCACACATATTTGGCCTGCAACTTTCTGTGCGACAAATTCAGACAGGAAAAATCAGTATAAATCCTTAGAAAATTATCCCCCAGTGTCTCCATCTGCTGGCGGTATTGAATAAGCATTGCTGCACTGATGGGGTATGCATTAGACGAAAAAAAAGAAGAATAATACGCCCAGAAAAGAGGCGAAAAGGAGAAAAACGTAAAAAAACGTGAAAAAAAAGTAAGAGGAAGAGAAGGGAAAAAAAGGTGGAAATGGGTTTAAAAGTGATTTCGGCGGAGAAATATATATATATATATATATATATATATATATATATATATATACGCGCACACACACACATATATATAAACGTATTCTCCGTTGAGATATTGCAGCCGCTGCTGTGTCCAGGCCCAGGAGCCTTAGCACTGTGCTGTGATGTCACTCAATACCACTGACATCACTAGGTGTAAACAACATCTCTCCTTTGCTGTGTATGTGACTATGGAGCTGTTTGGTGATGTCGTCTATTATGGCCTTCATAGAAGCAACAGGAGATTGTTGCATCCATCTAGAACCCTCAGAACTACAGTGCTATGATGTCACTCACTTCCACAGGCCTTGCAGAGTGTAAACAACAACAACCCAGCTTTGTTGTGTATGTAACCATAGGGATTTGTGATGTCACCTAGAACCTTCACAGCAGCGACAGCTTTATGAGGAGCATCAGCACTGCTCTGCCTGAGCAGAACCATCACCGCCATAGGTTGTCAAATAACCCGGGTTTAACCCACACAGGTAAGTCCAATGGGGTGCAGGCATGTCCTCTATGCTTACAGCTTCCCGTGGGTGTTGGTTTGATACCGTTTGGGGACAGCCAAGGAGGCATCTGCAGGCAACAAAGGTAGGTGTGTGCTTGTGTGTGTGTTTCCTATGCAGATCCTAAGCCCAGTGTCACATGCAAGTAGGAGGAGTAAGAAGGGTTCCTGGCAAATCCGGGTTATGGATTGCATTTAAAAAGGCCCCGTGGGAGTGCAATGGGCCCCTGTCTTGCTGCTTAGCAATAATGGTATGGGTTTAGGTTCTGCTGTGTGTACTGGTGGTTGACTGCCCCCCAGCCCAGAGTGTGCATGAAAAATTGTCTGGCAGCCTCCCTGACAGCAAGCAGTGATAGTGCCCATGAAGGGCACCTTGTTGGGCCCGCCCCTTTCACGGTTATCGCTTCTCGGCCTTTTGGCTAAGATCAAGTGTAGTATCTGCATTTGGTCTGGTCGGAAGGTGTCTGTGGTACCCCGCTTCTCGGCCTTGGGGGATTGTCTCTCCTTACGGAGGGACTTCACCCCCTTGCTGCTATTGGGGAGCGGGCTTAGTCCACGGACAACGGGTTGCGATCCCCCTGTCTCTGGGACCTTGTATCTCAGAAGGCATTTTCGGTACGTTGAGCGTTACCTGTAGCTTCGGAAGCACCTAGGGTACCCCCGACCTCTGCCTTGGGTAAGGGTTCCGCTTTTATAGCGGGATTCCGAGCCCCTGCTGCTATTGGGGAAGGGGCTTAGTCCCTGGGTGTGGAAGATGCCGTTCTCCTGGGCTTTCCCCTCTGGGGAAATGTCGATGCGAAATACCATCCGCATAGAGGTGTCGGAGAGCCATCGTCAGTTGAAGAACCTCCGCTTCATTGCGGAGGTGATTCTTCTTGACTACTTCCGCCTCAATAGGGAGGACATCCTGTGTCTAAATGACCAGGAAAGCCGTGGCCTGTATACCGTCACCTTCACGGCCACGGCGTGTTGCGATAACATCTATGCAACCTTGTCTGGTGCGGACCAGAGGGACGATCGACTCGACGGTCTTTCGTTCCAGTTCCTCTATGGTGAGGAACATATACCGTTGGTGGTGGCTATGCACAGCCCTCATGTGACCACGGAGGATATAGCCACTTTTCTTCGGCGATACTGCGAAGAGGTGCGATTCGCAAACAAAATCTTGAACTCCGTGCGGTTCTGGAACGGCAAGAGGAAGTTCTGGGTCAAGCTCCGTAAGGATCCCGGTGGTATTGGGGGTCTTTGCCATCCGCCCCCAAATTTTGCCATCGGGAGAGTTCGGGGCTTCCTGTTCTATCCTCAAATGCCTATGTATTGCCGAAATTGCTTGAGGTTTGGCCACACCCAGGAGACCTGCGGCGCGGAGCGTGTGATTCGCTGCAATAGGTGTGGCCAAGAAGGTCACATAGCCTCAAGATGTAGCCATACGATAAGGTGCAACCTCTGCGGAGAGGAAAATCACGATTTTAATTCCTGTCCCCATAAAGCAAAAACTACGATGGGTGGGTCAAGGCTGGGCCCGCCCAAAGAGGGGACAGGACAAAAGACGTCCTTTTTTAAGATGCCCAAACCCCAGATGGCAGGTACTGATGGGTCCAGGCCCAAGACCTCTGGTGCTCCATCGGGGGGCCCACCGGTGGTAGTGCTAGGGGGAGGCCATGGGGATTCCACGAAGCCCGGGCGGGTGATCGAGTTTACTGCCCGGGAAATTGAAAGACGTCGATCGACTTCCTACCTGGCTCAAGAGCCCGCCGAAACTTCTGAAGGGGGCTCACCTGTGGCGGGTGGCAGCCGACGGGCCTCGGTGGGGGCAAAAGTGGACCCAAAATTGCAGCATAAGCCAGGTACTGGCTTGGCCCAGGGTCGCCCTGCTCCGGACGAAGAGGCCCCGGTGAAAGCCCGCCGGAAGGGGAGCCAGGTGGCCAGGTCTGAGCCCGGTCCTGTTACTCCGCCTATACAGGACAGGGCCAAGAAGACAAGTGGCGCCAAACCAGGGTTTGCTGCCCCGCCAGCAGTGGACCCGGTGGGTAAAACTGGCCATCGTCGATCGATGGGGAAGTTGGAGCAACAGTCCTCAGCAACGCTTGCTGGGGAACAAGCGATGAAAACTTCCCAAGGTAGCGGCAAAGGTTCCGGAAAAGAGGCCTCACAGGCCCCTGTGCAGCAGTTCCAGTCGTCAAATGATGAAAGAAGACGCAGATCCATCAGCCGGGGGCCAGAGATTACATCGAGTGAGAGCAACACAGAGGATATGGACAGCAGTGTGACATTTAAAAGACAAAGAGAAGAAGAAGAGGAAGACATTCAAAGGAAAGCGGCGTGCCGTAGTTCGGACGAGAGCGAGCTCAGGGTCGGGGCATCATCGATCTCAAGCTCCGACCCTCAGAACATCAAGGAGCTGATGACCCCGCAGGCGGGGGATGACGGTACGCAGCTTATTATTGACTTTGATTCTCCAAGCACGGACTCTCCATAAACTATGCCTATCCCTGTAAAAATTGCCTCACTCAATGTGAGGTCCTTAAAGAGCCCTGATCGCAGGGCTGCTTTATTTTCTTATCTAGAGACATGTGACTTTGACCTTTGCCTGCTACAAGAATGTGGAATCCCTAGTAAAATGGACTATAAAGACTTAAAAGAAGACTGGAAGCTGGGCCCATCCATATGGTCCGGTGCAAATGACTGTCGTTCTGTGGGTGTTGGGCTGCTCTGCCGAGGCCAGTCCTTTTCTATTCATACAGTAACTGAGATTGTGCCTGGCAGAGCTCTTTTAATTCATCTATATTTTAATGGACTTTTAATTCGTGTTTTAAATGTGTATGCCCCTCCTGATAAACAGGAGCGGGCAGAACTATTTGAAATTTTACCACTGTTTTGTGTTGGGTCTTCCCCCCTGCTGGTGGGAGGTGATTTTAACTGCATACGTGATGGGGAACACCGGCAGGGTGGGGATATTAATCGTAAAGACCGCACTTCTTACCTGCTTAAAAATTTTATTGATGATTTTAATTTGAAAGATTGCTGGAAGGATCTCTTGCCGGAGGACCCAGGCGCCACATGGTCCAATGGAAGAGTGAGCTCCAGAATCGATTTTATTTTTTCCTCTAGAGCTTTTAAACCCCTGAAATGCACGCTCGAGCAGAATATCTTCTCTGATCATAAGCTCCTCTTGGTGGGCCTGGAGCTAGAGGGGGAGCAAAAAGCAAAAAGGGGCCTCTGGAGATTAAACACCACACTCCTAGAGGACCCTGAGATAAAAGAGGAGTTTGTGCGGACCTACCAATGCTGGCAATCACAAAGAAAACCCCACGAGCCTATGCTGCACTGGTGGGAGGGCACCAAATCTAAAATCGGTTTTTTTTTTATCAAAGCAGGTAAGAAGAAGGCAAAAATGGAAAAACAGTGGTTTTATGTTCTTAACATGCGTTTAAATGTACTTTTTAAATTGAAAGAAGCTGGTATGGATGTAGAAAATGATATTTTAAACCTTAAAACTGAAATAAAACATGCCATAGAAAAGAAAGGGAAACAAATCATTTTTAACTCACATGTGCAGCACCTGGAGGAGGGCGAGAAATGTTCCCGTTTCTTTTTTAAAAAAGTGATGAATAGGAGGGATATCATCCAAAACCTTGAGGGTGAATCCACTCCAAAAGGCATGTTAGATGCAGTTTTTAACTTCTACCAGCTTCTTTTTAATAAGAAAGATCTTAATCCATCCTTTTTAGAACATGTTCTTAATTCCCTTGATTTTAAGCTAGATGTTTTAGACCAGGAGGTTTTATCCCGTGATCTTAACTTAGATGAACTTTTATTTGTTTTTAAAAGTTTTTCTAGTGGGAAGGCCCCTGGGGAAGATGGTTTACCCATCGAATTTTATTTAGCTTTTTGGGATATTTTAAAGGATGATATGGTTTTATTGTATAAAGAAACTTTTATTGTTAATGAACTTCCCCCTTCCTGGAGGAGGGGGATTGTATCATTACTTTTTAAAAAGGGTGAAAAGGATATGCTAAAAAATTGGCGCCCCATCACACTTTTAAATGTCGATTATAAAGTTTTAGCCAAGTTATTAGCTGTCCGTTTTAAACCTTTTATTCATAAATTAATTCACCCAAATCAGGTTTGTGGGGTACCTGGAAGGTCTATAGCTGAATCCCTAAATATTTTAAGAGATGTTTTATGGTATTTTAAGGATAGAAATCAAACTGTAGCAATTTTATCCTTAGACTTTGAAAAAGCCTTTGATAGGGTCTCCCATGAATACCTGTTTTTAGTTCTTAAAAAGATGGCAGTGCCTGAAACGATTTTAAGCCGAATCATGCTTTTATACCGATCCTGTTTTAGTCAAGTCTCTGTTAATGGCTTTTTAACCAGCGGTGTTCCTCTTTTATCAGGTGTCAAACAGGGCTGCCCCCTGTCCCCACTCCTTTTTATTTGCGCAATCGAACCACTGATGGCCCTCCTCAGAAAAGACCGGGTAGTAAGAGGCGTACCGATACCTGGTGGAGGAGGGACCCATCTAAAGGTGTTGGGGTACATGGATGATGTCACCATACTGTGCCCGGACTCTCCATCCATGAGGGGGGCATTGAGGAACACCAGCTATTTCTGCGAGGTCTCTGGTTTTAAGCTAAACACAGATAAATGTGACTGTTTTTATATTGGCTCCTGGGATTCATCCATCACCCCAGGAGTCACAATGCAACAGGATCAAATTAAAGTTTTAGGTATTGTTTTTAACCAGGTCAATGATGGGAGCCCTAACTGGGATTCAGCTATAGCTAAGATGGAGAAGAAGATTTTAATGTGGAATCTTAGAAACCTTACCATGGAGGGGAAGATTTTAATAATAAAGATGGTTTTACTCCCTATTATGCTATACATTGCCATGGTATTTCCTCCATCTATTTTATACATTAAAAAAGTAACTAGAATTGTTTTTTCTTTTTTATGGGGTTCAAAAATGGAGAAATTAAAGCGTGATTTTATGTACAAAAGTAAAGATAATGGCGGGAAAGATGTTCCTAACCTTTTTACTTTCTTTTACATAAAGTATTTCTGTTTCTGTTTTAAAATTATTAAATCCGATGGCATTTTTAGCTGCTTTTTAAGGTACGCTGCGGGCATGGTTTTTAAAAGATGGTTGCGCATCCCTCTGAACGCTCCGGTGCTTCTGTGTCCCCCAAAACATTATGTGGTGTTGGAAAAGACAGTCAGGCTCCTAGGTCTCCAAGATTTGGAGCCTGACATACTGGGGGACCAGAGAAAGGTATCAAAGGTCCTCAGGCGGAGTGAGGTTACCCTGGCAGTGTCCAATTTCACACAGGCAAGATCCAAAAAGGTATGGCGGAACGTGTACGGGAAGTTTCTGGCGAATGTACACAGGGATCTTGCCTGGGCAATCGTCCACCAGTGCCTCCCTACTCGTGAGTTCCAGCACAGGCGAGGACTGGTGGCGAGAGCCAAGTGCCCGAGAGATGGCTGCGGAGTGGACGAAACGGTGCTGCACATATTTTGGAACTGCCCTTTTGCACGGGAGCTTTGGAGGAAGGTAGGCCCACTTTTGAAGTGGGCCTGCGGCCTAAAAGATTTTAGTCACGAATGTGTCTTTTACGGTCTTTTTAACTGCCCCAATTTTAAACAGCAGATGATCTGCTGGATGATTATTAATTGTTTTAAAAATGCCATCTGGAAAGTTAGGAACATCTTACTTTTTAAACATGATTTTATTGATGTTAAAAACTGTATAAAGCTGGCCCTGAGTGAGATGTACATCTATTACCTAAGAGACAAGAAACAGTTGGGGGCCAGCGAGGCAGCATCCATGTGGTGTCTGCCTCTATGGAACGAAATAACAGTATAATCAGTTTTTATGACATTTGTATAATGTTTTATCCTGCCATTTTTATTTTTTCTCCTTTTATTACTGGTTTTATTATTTGTATTTTAAAACTTTTGTGAACCTTTTATTATTTTGCATTTTAAATTTTGTATGGTTTCTTATTTATTCAATAAAATTTTGTTGAAACCTTATCTGTTCTTATCAGTTTAATATCTGATACGTCCCCTATCTGGGGACCATATATTAAATGGATTTTTGAGAACGGGGGCCGATTTCGAAGCTTGCTTCCGTCGCCCTATGCATTGACCCGATATGGCAGTATCTTCGGGTACAGTGCACCACCCCCTTACAGGGTTAAAAAGAAAGATTCCTACTTTCATTGCTACCTGCTTGCTGGCTAGCCAGCTAGCCAGCCCTGTGGGCCTTGCTGCTGCTGCAGCCAAAAAACAAAAGGTGGTGCTGCTGCTGCTTCTGCTGCTTCTGCTTCTGCTTGTGTCTGGCCGCTGTTGGAGCGTCCAGGCACAGGACTTCTGCTGCTGCTGACTAAATGGCCTCCTTAATTGGATCATTTGAGTAGCCAGCACACCTGTGCAGGTAGGGCATGACATGATAGGCAGCTGCCTTGATAGCGGGTGGGTGCTGAATGTTCCTAATTGACAAAATAAGATTAATGCTTATGAAGAAATATAAAATCTCATCCCTTCCCCAATATCGCGCCACACCCCTACCCCTTAATTCCCTGGTTGAACTTGATGGACATATGTCTTTTTTCGACCGTACTAACTATGTAACTATGTAACATAACATGGGGGGGGGGGGGGTCTCCTGGCTGTTCACACAGGTGTGTCATTGCTGTACATTGACCATGCATTGCTTCTGTGGTATTGCAAAGGCAAAGACAAATGCTTCCAGCCATCCATTGCACTAATGGATTGGTCATCAGCTGGCTGTCTATGTCCCGCATCAATATAGACCAAAGTACAGAGGGTTAGGCTATGCTATTGTGCACCTACCTGATGCATCAGAAGGTGCGAGGCCCTTGCTAAATTCTGTGCACAGACTTTGAGATCTATACTTTAGACTGTATCTAAACCTGCTCCAACATGGACTGACATTCTGGCCTACTTTCAGCCGATGCGACTTGTCTGTCGCTGAACAGTCGCTTTTTATGTATTCAGCACCTATGTATAATGTTGTAAAAATGCTCTAGAAGCTAAAGTCGCAGAAATGTCACACATATTTGGCCTGCAACTTTCTGTGCGACAAATTCAGACAGGAAAAATCAGTATAAATCCTTAGAAAATTATCCCCCAGTGTCTCCATCTGCTGGCGGTATTGAATAAGCATTGCTGCACTGATGGGGTATGCATTAGACGAAAAAAAAGAAGAAAAAGAAGAATAATATGCCCAGAAAAGAGGCGAAAAGGAGAAAAACGTAAAAAAACGTGAAAAAAAAGTAAGAGGAAGAGAAGGGAAAAAAAGGTGGAAATGGGTTTAAAAGTGATTTCGGCGGAGAAATATATATATATATATATATATATATATATATATATATACGCGCACACACACACATATATATAAACGTATTCTCCGTTGAGATATTGCAGCCGCTGCTGTGTCCAGGCCCAGGAGCCTTAGCACTGTGCTGTGATGTCACTCAATACCACTGACATCACTAGGTGTAAACAACATCTCTCCTTTGCTGTGTATGTGACTATGGAGCTGTTTGGTGATGTCGTCTATTATGGCCTTCATAGAAGCAACAGGAGATTGTTGCATCCATCTAGAACCCTCAGAACTACAGTGCTATGATGTCACTCACTTCCACAGGCCTTGCAGAGTGTAAACAACAACAACCCAGCTTTGTTGTGTATGTAACCATAGGGATTTGTGATGTCACCTAGAACCTTCACAGCAGCGACAGCTTTATGAGGAGCATCAGCACTGCTCTGCCTGAGCAGAACCATCACCGCCATAGGTTGTCAAATAACCCGGGTTTAACCCACACAGGTAAGTCCAATGGGGTGCAGGCATGTCCTCTATGCTTACAGCTTCCCGTGGGTGTTGGTTTGATACCGTTTGGGGACAGCCAAGGAGGCATCTGCAGGCAACAAAGGTAGGTGTGTGCTTGTGTGTGTGTTTCCTATGCAGATCCTAAGCCCAGTGTCACATGCAAGTAGGAGGAGTAAGAAGGGTTCCTGGCAAATCCGGGTTATGGATTGCATTTAAAAAGGCCCCGTGGGAGTGCAATGGGCCCCTGTCTTGCTGCTTAGCAATAATGGTATGGGTTTAGGTTCTGCTGTGTGTACTGGTGGTTGACTGCCCCCCAGCCCAGAGTGTGCATGGAAAATTGTCTGGCAGCCTCCCTGACAGCAAGCAGTGATAGTGCCCATGAAGGGCACCTTGTTGGGCCCGCCCCTTTCACGGTTATCGCTTCTCGGCCTTTTGGCTAAGATCAAGTGTAGTATCTGTTCTTATCAGTTTAATATCTGATACGTCCCCTATCTGGGGACCATATATTAAATGGATTTTTGAGAACGGGGGCCAATTTCGAAGCTTGCTTCCGTCGCCCTATGCATTGACCCGATATGGCAGTATCTTCGGGTACAGTGCACCACCCCCTTACAGGGTTAAAAAGAAAGATTCCTACTTTCATTGCTACCTGCTTGCTGGCTAGCCAGCTAGCCAGCCCTGTGGGCCTTGCTGCTGCTGCAGCCAAAAAACAAAAGGTGGTGCTGCTGCTGCTTCTGCTGCTTCTGCTTCTGCTTGTGTCTGGCCGCTGTTGGAGCGTCCAGGCACAGGACTTCTGCTGCTGCTGACTAAATGGCCTCCTTAATTGGATCATTTGAGTAGCCAGCACACCTGTGCAGGTAGGGCATGACATGATAGGCAGCTGCCTTGATAGCGGGTGGGTGCTGAATGTTCCTAATTGACAAAATAAGATTAATGCTTATGAAGAAATATAAAATCTCATCCCTTCCCCAATATCGCGCCACACCCCTACCCCTTAATTCCCTGGTTGAACTTGATGGACATATGTCTTTTTTCGACCGTACTAACTATGTAACTATGTAACATAACATGGGGGGGGGGGGGGGTCTCCTGGCTGTTCACACAGGTGTGTCATTGCTGTACATTGACCATGCATTGCTTCTGTGGTATTGCAAAGGCAAAGACAAATGCTTCCAGCCATCCATTGCACTAATGGATTGGTCATCAGCTGGCTGTCTATGTCCCGCATCAATATAGACCAAAGTACAGAGGGTTAGGCTATGCTATTGTGCACCTACCTGATGCATCAGAAGGTGCGAGGCCCTTGCTAAATTCTGTGCACAGACTTTGAGATCTATACTTTAGACTGTATCTAAACCTGCTCCAACATGGACTGACATTCTGGCCTACTTTCAGCCGATGCGACTTGTCTGTCGCTGAACAGTCGCTTTTTATGTATTCAGCACCTATGTATAATGTTGTAAAAATGCTCTAGAAGCTAAAGTCGCAGAAATGTCACACATATTTGGCCTGCAACTTTCTGTGCGACAAATTCAGACAGGAAAAATCAGTATAAATCCTTAGAAAATTATCCCCCAGTGTCTCCATCTGCTGGCGGTATTGAATAAGTATTGCTGCACTGATGGGGTATGCATTAGACGAAAAAAAAGAAGAATAATACGCCCAGAAAAGAGGCGAAAAGGAGAAAAACGTAAAAAAACGTGAAAAAAAAGTAAGAGGAAGAGAAGGGAAAAAAAGGTGGAAATGGGTTTAAAAGTGATTTCGGCGGAGAAATATATATATATATATATATATATATATATATATATATATATATATATACGCGCACACACACACATATATATAAACGTATTCTCCGTTGAGATATTGCAGCCGCTGCTGTGTCCAGGCCCAGGAGCCTTAGCACTGTGCTGTGATGTCACTCAATACCACTGACATCACTAGGTGTAAACAACATCTCTCCTTTGCTGTGTATGTGACTATGGAGCTGTTTGGTGATGTCGTCTATTATGGCCTTCATAGAAGCAACAGGAGGTTGTTGCATCCATCTAGAACCCTCAGAACTACAGTGCTATGATGTCACTCACTTCCACAGGCCTTGCAGAGTGTAAACAACAACAACCCAGCTTTGTTGTGTATGTAACCATAGGGATTTGTGATGTCACCTAGAACCTTCACAGCAGCGACAGCTTTATGAGGAGCATCAGCACTGCTCTGCCTGAGCAGAACCATCACCGCCATAGGTTGTCAAATAACCCGGGTTTAACCCACACAGGTAAGTCCAATGGGGTGCAGGCATGTCCTCTATGCTTACAGCTTCCCGTGGGTGTTGGTTTGATACCGTTTGGGGACAGCCAAGGAGGCATCTGCAGGCAACAAAGGTAGGTGTGTGCTTGTGTGTGTGTTTCCTATGCAGATCCTAAGCCCAGTGTCACATGCAAGTAGGAGGAGTAAGAAGGGTTCCTGGCAAATCCGGGTTATGGATTGCATTTAAAAAGGCCCCGTGGGAGTGCAATGGGCCCCTGTCTTGCTGCTTAGCAATAATGGTATGGGTTTAGGTTCTGCTGTGTGTACTGGTGGTTGACTGCCCCCCAGCCCAGAGTGTGCATGGAAAATTGTCTGGCAGCCTCCCTGACAGCAAGCAGTGATAGTGCCCATGAAGGGCACCTTGTTGGGCCCGCCCCTTTCACGGTTATCGCTTCTCGGCCTTTTGGCTAAGATCAAGTGTAGTATCTGTTCTTATCAGTTTAATATCTGATACGTCCCCTATCTGGGGACCATATATTAAATGGATTTTTGAGAACGGGGGCCGATTTCGAAGCTTGCTTCCGTCGCCCTATGCATTGACCCGATATGGCAGTATCTTCGGGTACAGTGCACCACCCCCTTACAGGGTTAAAAAGAAAGATTCCTACTTTCATTGCTACCTGCTTGCTGGCTAGCCAGCTAGCCAGCCCTGTGGGCCTTGCTGCTGCTGCAGCCAAAAAACAAAAGGTGGTGCTGCTGCTGCTTCTGCTGCTTCTGCTTCTGCTTGTGTCTGGCCGCTGTTGGAGCGTCCAGGCACAGGACTTCTGCTGCTGCTGACTAAATGGCCTCCTTAATTGGATCATTTGAGTAGCCAGCACACCTGTGCAGGTAGGGCATGACATGATAGGCAGCTGCCTTGATAGCGGGTGGGTGCTGAATGTTCCTAATTGACAAAATAAGATTAATGCTTATGAAGAAATATAAAATCTCATCCCTTCCCCAATATCGCGCCACACCCCTACCCCTTAATTCCCTGGTTGAACTTGATGGACATATGTCTTTTTTCGACCGTACTAACTATGTAACTATGTAACATAACATGGGGGGGGGGGGGGGTCTCCTGGCTGTTCACACAGGTGTGTCATTGCTGTACATTGACCATGCATTGCTTCTGTGGTATTGCAAAGGCAAAGACAAATGCTTCCAGCCATCCATTGCACTAATGGATTGGTCATCAGCTGGCTGTCTATGTCCCGCATCAATATAGACCAAAGTACAGAGGGTTAGGCTATGCTATTGTGCACCTACCTGATGCATCAGAAGGTGCGAGGCCCTTGCTAAATTCTGTGCACAGACTTTGAGATCTATACTTTAGACTGTATCTAAACCTGCTCCAACATGGACTGACATTCTGGCCTACTTTCAGCCGATGCGACTTGTCTGTCGCTGAACAGTCGCTTTTTATGTATTCAGCACCTATGTATAATGTTGTAAAAATGCTCTAGAAGCTAAAGTCGCAGAAATGTCACACATATTTGGCCTGCAACTTTCTGTGCGACAAATTCAGACAGGAAAAATCAGTATAAATCCTTAGAAAATTATCCCCCAGTGTCTCCATCTGCTGGCGGTATTGAATAAGCATTGCTGCACTGATGGGGTATGCATTAGACGAAAAAAAAGAAGAAAAAGAAGAATAATACGCCCAGAAAAGAGGCGAAAAGGAGAAAAACGTAAAAAAACGTGAAAAAAAAGTAAGAGGAAGAGAAGGGAAAAAAAGGTGGAAATGGGTTTAAAAGTGATTTCGGCGGAGAAATATATATATATATATATATATATATATATATATATATATATATATATATATATATACGCGCACACACACACATATATATAAACGTATTCTCCGTTGAGATATTGCAGCCGCTGCTGTGTCCAGGCCCAGGAGCCTTAGCACTGTGCTGTGATGTCACTCAATACCACTGACATCACTAGGTGTAAACAACATCTCTCCTTTGCTGTGTATGTGACTATGGAGCTGTTTGGTGATGTCGTCTATTATGGCCTTCATAGAAGCAACAGGAGATTGTTGCATCCATCTAGAACCCTCAGAACTACAGTGCTATGATGTCACTCACTTCCACAGGCCTTGCAGAGTGTAAACAACAACAACCCAGCTTTGTTGTGTATGTAACCATAGGGATTTGTGATGTCACCTAGAACCTTCACAGCAGCGACAGCTTTATGAGGAGCATCAGCACTGCTCTGCCTGAGCAGAACCATCACCGCCATAGGTTGTCAAATAACCCGGGTTTAACCCACACAGGTAAGTCCAATGGGGTGCAGGCATGTCCTCTATGCTTACAGCTTCCCGTGGGTGTTGGTTTGATACCGTTTGGGGACAGCCAAGGAGGCATCTGCAGGCAACAAAGGTAGGTGTGTGCTTGTGTGTGTGTTTCCTATGCAGATCCTAAGCCCAGTGTCACATGCAAGTAGGAGGAGTAAGAAGGGTTCCTGGCAAATCCGGGTTATGGATTGCATTTAAAAAGGCCCCGTGGGAGTGCAATGGGCCCCTGTCTTGCTGCTTAGCAATAATGGTATGGGTTTAGGTTCTGCTGTGTGTACTGGTGGTTGACTGCCCCCCAGCCCAGAGTGTGCATGGAAAATTGTCTGGCAGCCTCCCTGACAGCAAGCAGTGATAGTGCCCATGAAGGGCACCTTGTTGGGCCCGCCCCTTTCACGGTTATCGCTTCTCGGCCTTTTGGCTAAGATCAAGTGTAGTATCTGTTCTTATCAGTTTTCATGCTGGTGGGGATGGGTGCTGCATGGAGGATGCAGGTGTACCAGGGCTTTCCGGGGCTGGTTCTGAGGAATCAGCTCGACGGCTGCCCCGATGTGACCTGTTCCCTCCGGGTCTCGCCATGAGGCTGAGAGGGTCTAGAGCCGAGGTACTTTTGTGCCTCGGGGAGTGGTGACCCCGAGGTGCCGAAACTCACTGGGAGGATAGACTCACTGAGTTGAAGCACGGGCACCATAATCTCTTCACCTTGTGGCACTCACCTCTTGATTCCCGGCCTTCTGGCTAGGATCAGAGAAATTTTTATAGATCCGGCCGGATGTCCGGGCAGTATATCTGCACACATTCACTTATTTATTTATTTTTCGTCACTGTGTCACTTTTTGCGTGTTGTGTGTTCACAGGATTTGTCAGGATGCGGTAGCCCTTCTGGGTGTCCCTCCTGGCGGTCTAGGGGAGGTGTGTGTGGCCATTAGGTTCCGCACCTCCCTGCAAACACCCCGGGTACTCCTGCTTGGCAGGGTACCTACCGTAATCGGCTCTGCGGGCAGATACCTTGGCTAACGCCAAGGGGGATGCCGGGAGCATTTGTGGTCCCCTAGTAGCTTCGGCGAAAAGGGACATCGAACCTGGAACCTCGCAGGTACCTTTTGGTCCGGAGGCGAAGGGTAAGGTTTGTTGGGGGGCCTCTCTCCTATCGGAGAAGGGCTTGCGATAGACCGCATCCTTTGTGCACGTTTTTTTAGTGTAACACGTTTGCACTTTTTCTTGCACTTTGGGTGAATCGAAAGCACGTTCCTCGGCTTTAGATAAAAAAAAAAAAAAAAAAAAAATCTGTTCTTATCAGTTTAATATCTGATACGTCCCCTATCTGGGGACCATATATTAAATGGATTTTTGAGAACGGGGGCCAATTTCGAAGCTTGCTTCCGTCGCCCTATGCATTGACCCGATATGGCAGTATCTTCGGGTACAGTGCACCACCCCCTTACAGGGTTAAAAAGAAAGATTCCTACTTTCATTGCTACCTGCTTGCTGGCTAGCCAGCTAGCCAGCCCTGTGGGCCTTGCTGCTGCTGCAGCCAAAAAACAAAAGGTGGTGCTGCTGCTGCTTCTGCTGCTTCTGCTTCTGCTTGTGTCTGGCCGCTGTTGGAGCGTCCAGGCACAGGACTTCTGCTGCTGCTGACTAAATGGCCTCCTTAATTGGATCATTTGAGTAGCCAGCACACCTGTGCAGGTAGGGCATGACATGATAGGCAGCTGCCTTGATAGCGGGTGGGTGCTGAATGTTCCTAATTGACAAAATAAGATTAATGCTTATGAAGAAATATAAAATCTCATCCCTTCCCCAATATCGCGCCACACCCCTACCCCTTAATTCCCTGGTTGAACTTGATGGACATATGTCTTTTTTCGACCGTACTAACTATGTAACTATGTAACATAACATGGGGGGGGGGGGGGGTCTCCTGGCTGTTCACACAGGTGTGTCATTGCTGTACATTGACCATGCATTGCTTCTGTGGTATTGCAAAGGCAAAGACAAATGCTTCCAGCCATCCATTGCACTAATGGATTGGTCATCAGCTGGCTGTCTATGTCCCGCATCAATATAGACCAAAGTACAGAGGGTTAGGCTATGCTATTGTGCACCTACCTGATGCATCAGAAGGTGCGAGGCCCTTGCTAAATTCTGTGCACAGACTTTGAGATCTATACTTTAGACTGTATCTAAACCTGCTCCAACATGGACTGACATTCTGGCCTACTTTCAGCCGATGCGACTTGTCTGTCGCTGAACAGTCGCTTTTTATGTATTCAGCACCTATGTATAATGTTGTAAAAATGCTCTAGAAGCTAAAGTCGCAGAAATGTCACACATATTTGGCCTGCAACTTTCTGTGCGACAAATTCAGACAGGAAAAATCAGTATAAATCCTTAGAAAATTATCCCCCAGTGTCTCCATCTGCTGGCGGTATTGAATAAGCATTGCTGCACTGATGGGGTATGCATTAGACGAAAAAAAAGAAGAATAATACGCCCAGAAAAGAGGCGAAAAGGAGAAAAACGTAAAAAAACGTGAAAAAAAAGTAAGAGGAAGAGAAGGGAAAAAAAGGTGGAAATGGGTTTAAAAGTGATTTCGGCGGAGAAATATATATACATATATATATATATATATATATATATATATATACGCGCACACACACACATATATATAAACGTATTCTCCGTTGAGATATTGCAGCCGCTGCTGTGTCCAGGCCCAGGAGCCTTAGCACTGTGCTGTGATGTCACTCAATACCACTGACATCACTAGGTGTAAACAACATCTCTCCTTTGCTGTGTATGTGACTATGGAGCTGTTTGGTGATGTCGTCTATTATGGCCTTCATAGAAGCAACAGGAGATTGTTGCATCCATCTAGAACCCTCAGAACTACAGTGCTATGATGTCACTCACTTCCACAGGCCTTGCAGAGTGTAAACAACAACAACCCAGCTTTGTTGTGTATGTAACCATAGGGATTTGTGATGTCACCTAGAACCTTCACAGCAGCGACAGCTTTATGAGGAGCATCAGCACTGCTCTGCCTGAGCAGAACCATCACCGCCATAGGTTGTCAAATAACCCGGGTTTAACCCACACAGGTAAGTCTAATGGGGTGCAGGCATGTCCTCTATGCTTACAGCTTCCCGTGGGTGTTGGTTTGATACCGTTTGGGGACAGCCAAGGAGGCATCTGCAGGCAACAAAGGTAGGTGTGTGCTTGTGTGTGTGTTTCCTATGCAGATCCTAAGCCCAGTGTCACATGCAAGTAGGAGGAGTAAGAAGGGTTCCTGGCAAATCCGGGTTATGGATTGCATTTAAAAAGGCCCCGTGGGAGTGCAATGGGCCCCTGTCTTGCTGCTTAGCAATAATGGTATGGGTTTAGGTTCTGCTGTGTGTACTGGTGGTTGACTGCCCCCCAGCCCAGAGTGTGCATGGAAAATTGTCTGGCAGCCTCCCTGACAGCAAGCAGTGATAGTGCCCATGAAGGGCACCTTGTTGGGCCCGCCCCTTTCACGGTTATCGCTTCTCGGCCTTTTGGCTAAGATCAAGTGTAGTATCTGTTCTTATCAGTTTAATATCTGATACGTCCCCTATCTGGGGACCATATATTAAATGGATTTTTGAGAACGGGGGCCGATTTCGAAGCTTGCTTCCGTCGCCCTATGCATTGACCCGATATGGCAGTATCTTCGGGTACAGTGCACCACCCCCTTACAGGGTTAAAAAGAAAGATTCCTACTTTCATTGCTACCTGCTTGCTGGCTAGCCAGCTAGCCAGCCCTGTGGGCCTTGCTGCTGCTGCAGCCAAAAAACAAAAGGTGGTGCTGCTGCTGCTTCTGCTGCTTCTGCTTCTGCTTGTGTCTGGCCGCTGTTGGAGCGTCCAGGCACAGGACTTCTGCTGCTGCTGACTAAATGGCCTCCTTAATTGGATCATTTGAGTAGCCAGCACACCTGTGCAGGTAGGGCATGACATGATAGGCAGCTGCCTTGATAGTGGGTGGGTGCTGAATGTTCCTAATTGACAAAATAAGATTAATGCTTATGAAGAAATATAAAATCTCATCCCTTCCCCAATATCGCGCCACACCCCTACCCCTTAATTCCCTGGTTGAACTTGATGGACATATGTCTTTTTTCGACCGTACTAACTATGTAACTATGTAACATAACATGGGGGGGGGGGGGGGTCTCCTGGCTGTTCACACAGGTGTGTCATTGCTGTACATTGACCATGCATTGCTTCTGTGGTATTGCAAAGGCAAAGACAAATGCTTCCAGCCATCCATTGCACTAATGGATTGGTCATCAGCTGGCTGTCTATGTCCCGCATCAATATAGACCAAAGTACAGAGGGTTAGGCTATGCTATTGTGCACCTACCTGATGCATCAGAAGGTGCGAGGCCCTTGCTAAATTCTGTGCACAGACTTTGAGATCTATACTTTAGACTGTATCTAAACCTGCTCCAACATGGACTGACATTCTGGCCTACTTTCAGCCGATGCGACTTGTCTGTCGCTGAACAGTCGCTTTTTATGTATTCAGCACCTATGTATAATGTTGTAAAAATGCTCTAGAAGCTAAAGTCGCAGAAATGTCACACATATTTGGCCTGCAACTTTCTGTGCGACAAATTCAGACAGGAAAAATCAGTATAAATCCTTAGAAAATTATCCCCCAGTGTCTCCATCTGCTGGCGGTATTGAATAAGCATTGCTGCACTGATGGGGTATGCATTAGACGAAAAAAAAGAAGAAAAAGAAGAATAATACGCCCAGAAAAGAGGCGAAAAGGAGAAAAACGTAAAAAAACGTGAAAAAAAAGTAAGAGGAAGAGAAGGGAAAAAAAGGTGGAAATGGGTTTAAAAGTGATTTCGGCGGAGAAATATATATATATATATATATATATATATATATATATATATATATACGCGCACACACACACATATATATAAACGTATTCTCCGTTGAGATATTGCAGCCGCTGCTGTGTCCAGGCCCAGGAGCCTTAGCACTGTGCTGTGATGTCACTCAATACCACTGACATCACTAGGTGTAAACAACATCTCTCCTTTGCTGTGTATGTGACTATGGAGCTGTTTGGTGATGTCGTCTATTATGGCCTTCATAGAAGCAACAGGAGGTTGTTGCATCCATCTAGAACCCTCAGAACTACAGTGCTATGATGTCACTCACTTCCACAGGCCTTGCAGAGTGTAAACAACAACAACCCAGCTTTGTTGTGTATGTAACCATAGGGATTTGTGATGTCACCTAGAACCTTCACAGCAGCGACAGCTTTATGAGGAGCATCAGCACTGCTCTGCCTGAGCAGAACCATCACCGCCATAGGTTGTCAAATAACCCGGGTTTAACCCACACAGGTAAGTCCAATGGGGTGCAGGCATGTCCTCTATGCTTACAGCTTCCCGTGGGTGTTGGTTTGATACCGTTTGGGGACAGCCAAGGAGGCATCTGCAGGCAACAAAGGTAGGTGTGTGCTTGTGTGTGTGTTTCCTATGCAGATCCTAAGCCCAGTGTCACATGCAAGTAGGAGGAGTAAGAAGGGTTCCTGGCAAATCCGGGTTATGGATTGCATTTAAAAAGGCCCCGTGGGAGTGCAATGGGCCCCTGTCTTGCTGCTTAGCAATAATGGTATGGGTTTAGGTTCTGCTGTGTGTACTGGTGGTTGACTGCCCCCCAGCCCAGAGTGTGCATGGAAAATTGTCTGGCAGCCTCCCTGACAGCAAGCAGTGATAGTGCCCATGAAGGGCACCTTGTTGGGCCCGCCCCTTTCACGGTTATCGCTTCTCGGCCTTTTGGCTAAGATCAAGTGTAGTATCTGTTCTTATCAGTTTAATATCTGATACGTCCCCTATCTGGGGACCATATAGTAAATGGATTTTTGAGAACGGGGGCCGATTTCGAAGCTTGCTTCCGTCGCCCTATGCATTGACCTGATATGGCAGTATCTTCGGGTACAGTGCACCACCCCCTTACAGGGTTAAAAAGAAAGATTCCTACTTTCATTGCTACCTGCTTGCTGGCTAGCCAGCTAGCCAGCCCTGTGGGCCTTGCTGCTGCTGCAGCCAAAAAACAAAAGGTGGTGCTGCTGCTGCTTCTGCTGCTTCTGCTTCTGCTTGTGTCTGGCCGCTGTTGGAGCGTCCAGGCACAGGACTTCTGCTGCTGCTGACTAAATGGCCTCCTTAATTGGATCATTTGAGTAGCCAGCACACCTGTGCAGGTAGGGCATGACATGATAGGCAGCTGCCTTGATAGCGGGTGGGTGCTGAATGTTCCTAATTGACAAAATAAGATTAATGCTTATGAAGAAATATAAAATCTCATCCCTTCCCCAATATCGCGCCACACCCCTACCCCTTAATTCCCTGGTTGAACTTGATGGACATATGTCTTTTTTCGACCGTACTAACTATGTAACTATGTAACATAACATGGGGGGGGGGGTCTCCTGGCTGTTCACACAGGTGTGTCATTGCTGTACATTGACCATGCATTGCTTCTGTGGTATTGCAAAGGCAAAGACAAATGCTTCCAGCCATCCATTGCACTAATGGATTGGTCATCAGCTGGCTGTCTATGTCCCGCATCAATATAGACCAAAGTACAGAGGGTTAGGCTATGCTATTGTGCACCTACCTGATGCATCAGAAGGTGCGAGGCCCTTGCTAAATTCTGTGCACAGACTTTGAGATCTATACTTTAGACTGTATCTAAACCTGCTCCAACATGGACTGACATTCTGGCCTACTTTCAGCCGATGCGACTTGTCTGTCGCTGAACAGTCGCTTTTTATGTATTCAGCACCTATGTATAATGTTGTAAAAATGCTCTAGAAGCTAAAGTCGCAGAAATGTCACACATATTTGGCCTGCAACTTTCTGTGCGACAAATTCAGACAGGAAAAATCAGTATAAATCCTTAGAAAATTATCCCCCAGTGTCTCCATCTGCTGGCGGTATTGAATAAGCATTGCTGCACTGATGGGGTATGCATTAGACGAAAAAAAAGAAGAATAATACGCCCAGAAAAGAGGCGAAAAGGAGAAAAACGTAAAAAAAGTGAAAAAAAAGTAAGAGGAAGAGAAGGGAAAAAAAGGTGGAAATGGGTTTAAAAGTGATTTCGGCGGAGAAATATATATATATATATATATATATATATATATATATATACGCGCACACACACACATATATATAAACGTATTCTCCGTTGAGATATTGCAGCCGCTGCTGTGTCCAGGCCCAGGAGCCTTAGCACTGTGCTGTGATGTCACTCAATACCACTGACATCACTAGGTGTAAACAACATCTCTCCTTTGCTGTGTATGTGACTATGGAGCTGTTTGGTGATGTCGTCTATTATGGCCTTCATAGAAGCAACAGGAGGTTGTTGCATCCATCTAGAACCCTCAGAACTACAGTGCTATGATGTCACTCACTTCCACAGGCCTTGCAGAGTGTAAACAACAACAACCCAGCTTTGTTGTGTATGTAACCATAGGGATTTGTGATGTCACCTAGAACCTTCACAGCAGCGACAGCTTTATGAGGAGCATCAGCACTGCTCTGCCTGAGCAGAACCATCACCGCCATAGGTTGTCAAATAACCCGGGTTTAACCCACACAGGTAAGTCCAATGGGGTGCAGGCATGTCCTCTATGCTTACAGCTTCCCGTGGGTGTTGGTTTGATACCGTTTGGGGACAGCCAAGGAGGCATCTGCAGGCAACAAAGGTAGGTGTGTGCTTGTGTGTGTGTTTCCTATGCAGATCCTAAGCCCAGTGTCACATGCAAGTAGGAGGAGTAAGAAGGGTTCCTGGCAAATCCGGGTTATGGATTGCATTTAAAAAGGCCCCGTGGGAGTGCAATGGGCCCCTGTCTTGCTGCTTAGCAATAATGGTATGGGTTTAGGTTCTGCTGTGTGTACTGGTGGTTGACTGCCCCCCAGCCCAGAGTGTGCATGGAAAATTGTCTGGCAGCCTCCCTGACAGCAAGCAGTGATAGTGCCCATGAAGGGCACCTTGTTGGGCCCGCCCCTTTCACGGTTATCGCTTCTCGGCCTTTTGGCTAAGATCAAGTGTAGTATCTGTTCTTATCAGTTTAATATCTGATACGTCCCCTATCTGGGGACCATATATTAAATGGATTTTTGAGAACGGGGGCCGATTTCGAAGCTTGCTTCCGTCGCCCTATGCATTGACCTGATATGGCAGTATCTTCGGGTACAGTGCACCACCCCCTTACAGGGTTAAAAAGAAAGATTCCTACTTTCATTGCTACCTGCTTGCTGGCTAGCCAGCTAGCCAGCCCTGTGGGCCTTGCTGCTGCTGCAGCCAAAAAACAAAAGGTGGTGCTGCTGCTGCTTCTGCTGCTTCTGCTTCTGCTTGTGTCTGGCCGCTGTTGGAGCGTCCAGGCACAGGACTTCTGCTGCTGCTGACTAAATGGCCTCCTTAATTGGATCATTTGAGTAGCCAGCACACCTGTGCAGGTAGGGCATGACATGATAGGCAGCTGCCTTGATAGCGGGTGGGTGCTGAATGTTCCTAATTGACAAAATAAGATTAATGCTTATGAAGAAATATAAAATCTCATCCCTTCCCCAATATCGCGCCACACCCCTACCCCTTAATTCCCTGGTTGAACTTGATGGACATATGTCTTTTTTCGACCGTACTAACTATGTAACTATGTAACATAACATGGGGGGGGGGGTCTCCTGGCTGTTCACACAGGTGTGTCATTGCTGTACATTGACCATGCATTGCTTCTGTGGTATTGCAAAGGCAAAGACAAATGCTTCCAGCCATCCATTGCACTAATGGATTGGTCATCAGCTGGCTGTCTATGTCCCGCATCAATATAGACCAAAGTACAGAGGGTTAGGCTATGCTATTGTGCACCTACCTGATGCATCAGAAGGTGCGAGGCCCTTGCTAAATTCTGTGCACAGACTTTGAGATCTATACTTTAGACTGTATCTAAACCTGCTCCAACATGGACTGACATTCTGGCCTACTTTCAGCCGATGCGACTTGTCTGTCGCTGAACAGTCGCTTTTTATGTATTCAGCACCTATGTATAATGTTGTAAAAATGCTCTAGAAGCTAAAGTCGCAGAAATGTCACACATATTTGGCCTGCAACTTTCTGTGCGACAAATTCAGACAGGAAAAATCAGTATAAATCCTTAGAAAATTATCCCCCAGTGTCTCCATCTGCTGGCGGTATTGAATAAGCATTGCTGCACTGATGGGGTATGCATTAGACGAAAAAAAAGAAGAATAATACGCCCAGAAAAGAGGCGAAAAGGAGAAAAACGTAAAAAAACGTGAAAAAAAAGTAAGAGGAAGAGAAGGGAAAAAAAGGTGGAAATGGGTTTAAAAGTGATTTCGGCGGAGAAATATATATATATATATATATATATATATATATATATATATATACGCGCACACACACACATATATATAAACGTATTCTCCGTTGAGATATTGCAGCCGCTGCTGTGTCCAGGCCCAGGAGCCTTAGCACTGTGCTGTGATGTCACTCAATACCACTGACATCACTAGGTGTAAACAACATCTCTCCTTTGCTGTGTATGTGACTATGGAGCTGTTTGGTGATGTCGTCTATTATGGCCTTCATAGAAGCAACAGGAGATTGTTGCATCCATCTAGAACCCTCAGAACTACAGTGCTATGATGTCACTCACTTCCACAGGCCTTGCAGAGTGTAAACAACAACAACCCAGCTTTGTTGTGTATGTAACCATAGGGATTTGTGATGTCACCTAGAACCTTCACAGCAGCGACAGCTTTATGAGGAGCATCAGCACTGCTCTGCCTGAGCAGAACCATCACCGCCATAGGTTGTCAAATAACCCGGGTTTAACCCACACAGGTAAGTCCAATGGGGTGCAGGCATGTCCTCTATGCTTACAGCTTCCCGTGGGTGTTGGTTTGATACCGTTTGGGGACAGCCAAGGAGGCATCTGCAGGCAACAAAGGTAGGTGTGTGCTTGTGTGTGTGTTTCCTATGCAGATCCTAAGCCCAGTGTCACATGCAAGTAGGAGGAGTAAGAAGGGTTCCTGGCAAATCCGGGTTATGGATTGCATTTAAAAAGGCCCCGTGGGAGTGCAATGGGCCCCTGTCTTGCTGCTTAGCAATAATGGTATGGGTTTAGGTTCTGCTGTGTGTACTGGTGGTTGACTGCCCCCCAGCCCAGAGTGTGCATGGAAAATTGTCTGGCAGCCTCCCTGACAGCAAGCAGTGATAGTGCCCATGAAGGGCACCTTGTTGGGCCCGCCCCTTTCACGGTTATCGCTTCTCGGCCTTTTGGCTAAGATCAAGTGTAGTATCTGTTCTTATCAGTTTAATATCTGATACGTCCCCTATCTGGGGACCATATATTAAATGGATTTTTGAGAACGGGGGCCGATTTCGAAGCTTGCTTCCGTCGCCCTATGCATTGACCCGATATGGCAGTATCTTCGGGTACAGTGCACCACCCCCTTACAGGGTTAAAAAGAAAGATTCCTACTTTCATTGCTACCTGCTTGCTGGCTAGCCAGCTAGCCAGCCCTGTGGGCCTTGCTGCTGCTGCAGCCAAAAAACAAAAGGTGGTGCTGCTGCTGCTTCTGCTGCTTCTGCTTCTGCTTGTGTCTGGCCGCTGTTGGAGCGTCCAGGCACAGGACTTCTGCTGCTGCTGACTAAATGGCCTCCTTAATTGGATCATTTGAGTAGCCAGCACACCTGTGCAGGTAGGGCATGACATGATAGGCAGCTGCCTTGATAGCGGGTGGGTGCTGAATGTTCCTAATTGACAAAATAAGATTAATGCTTATGAAGAAATATAAAATCTCATCCCTTCCCCAATATCGCGCCACACCCCTACCCCTTAATTCCCTGGTTGAACTTGATGGACATATGTCTTTTTTCGACCGTACTAACTATGTAACTATGTAACATAACATGGGGGGGGGGGGGGGTCTCCTGGCTGTTCACACAGGTGTGTCATTGCTGTACATTGACCATGCATTGCTTCTGTGGTATTGCAAAGGCAAAGACAAATGCTTCCAGCCATCCATTGCACTAATGGATTGGTCATCAGCTGGCTGTCTATGTCCCGCATCAATATAGACCAAAGTACAGAGGGTTAGGCTATGCTATTGTGCACCTACCTGATGCATCAGAAGGTGCGAGGCCCTTGCTAAATTCTGTGCACAGACTTTGAGATCTATACTTTAGACTGTATCTAAACCTGCTCCAACATGGACTGACATTCTGGCCTACTTTCAGCCGATGCGACTTGTCTGTCGCTGAACAGTCGCTTTTTATGTATTCAGCACCTATGTATAATGTTGTAAAAATGCTCTAGAAGCTAAAGTCGCAGAAATGTCACACATATTTGGCCTGCAACTTTCTGTGCGACAAATTCAGACAGGAAAAATCAGTATAAATCCTTAGAAAATTATCCCCCAGTGTCTCCATCTGCTGGCGGTATTGAATAAGCATTGCTGCACTGATGGGGTATGCATTAGACGAAAAAAAAGAAGAAAAAGAAGAATAATACGCCCAGAAAAGAGGCGAAAAGGAGAAAAACGTAAAAAAACGTGAAAAAAAAGTAAGAGGAAGAGAAGGGAAAAAAAGGTGGAAATGGGTTTAAAAGTGATTTCGGCGGAGAAATATATATATATATATATATATATATATATATATATATATATACGCGCACACACACACATATATATAAACGTATTCTCCGTTGAGATATTGCAGCCGCTGCTGTGTCCAGGCCCAGGAGCCTTAGCACTGTGCTGTGATGTCACTCAATACCACTGACATCACTAGGTGTAAACAACATCTCTCCTTTGCTGTGTATGTGACTATGGAGCTGTTTGGTGATGTCGTCTATTATGGCCTTCATAGAAGCAACAGGAGATTGTTGCATCCATCTAGAACCCTCAGAACTACAGTGCTATGATGTCACTCACTTCCACAGGCCTTGCAGAGTGTAAACAACAACAACCCAGCTTTGTTGTGTATGTAACCATAGGGATTTGTGATGTCACCTAGAACCTTCACAGCAGCGACAGCTTTATGAGGAGCATCAGCACTGCTCTGCCTGAGCAGAACCATCACCGCCATAGGTTGTCAAATAACCCGGGTTTAACCCACACAGGTAAGTCCAATGGGGTGCAGGCATGTCTTCTATGCTTACAGCTTCCCGTGGGTGTTGGTTTGATACCTTTTGGGGACAGCCAAGGAGGCATCTGCAGGCAACAAAGGTAGGTGTGTGCTTGTGTGTGTGTTTCCTATGCAGATCCTAAGCCCAGTGTCACATGCAAGTAGGAGGAGTAAGAAGGGTTCCTGGCAAATCCGGGTTATGGATTGCATTTAAAAAGGCCCCGTGGGAGTGCAATGGGCCCCTGTCTTGCTGCTTAGCAATAATGGTATGGGTTTAGGTTCTGCTGTGTGTACTGGTGGTTGACTGCCCCCCAGCCCAGAGTGTGCATGGAAAATTGTCTGGCAGCCTCCCTGACAGCAAGCAGTCATAGTGCCCATGAAGGGCACCTTGTTGGGCCCGCCCCTTTCACGGTTATCGCTTCTCGGCCTTTTGGCTAAGATCAAGTGTAGTATCTGTTCTTATCAGTTTAATATCTGATACGTCCCCTATCTGGGGACCATATATTAAATGGATTTTTGAGAACGGGGGCCGATTTCGAAGCTTGCTTCCGTCGCCCTATGCATTGACCCGATATGGCAGTATCTTCGGGTACAGTGCACCACCCCCTTACAGGGTTAAAAAGAAAGATTCCTACTTTCATTGCTACCTGCTTGCTGGCTAGCCAGCTAGCCAGCCCTGTGGGCCTTGCTGCTGCTGCAGCCAAAAAACAAAAGGTGGTGCTGCTGCTGCTTCTGCTGCTTCTGCTTCTGCTTGTGTCTGGCCGCTGTTGGAGCGTCCAGGCACAGGACTTCTGCTGCTGCTGACTAAATGGCCTCCTTAATTGGATCATTTGAGTAGCCAGCACACCTGTGCAGGTAGGGCATGACATGATAGGCAGCTGCCTTGATAGCGGGTGGGTGCTGAATGTTCCTAATTGACAAAATAAGATTAATGCTTATGAAGAAATATAAAATCTCATCCCTTCCCCAATATCGCGCCACACCCCTACCCCTTAATTCCCTGGTTGAACTTGATGGACATATGTCTTTTTTCGACCGTACTAACTATGTAACTATGTAACATAACATGGGGGGGGGGGGGGGGTCTCCTGGCTGTTCACACAGGTGTGTCATTGCTGTACATTGACCATGCATTGCTTCTGTGGTATTGCAAAGGCAAAGACAAATGCTTCCAGCCATCCATTGCACTAATGGATTGGTCATCAGCTGGCTGTCTATGTCCCGCATCAATATAGACCAAAGTACAGAGGGTTAGGCTATGCTATTGTGCACCTACCTGATGCATCAGAAGGTGCGAGGCCCTTGCTAAATTCTGTGCACAGACTTTGAGATCTATACCTTAGACTGTATCTAAACCTGCTCCAACATGGACTGACATTCTGGCCTACTTTCAGCCGATGCGACTTGTCTGCCGCTGAACAGTCGCTTTTTATGTATTCAGCACCTATGTATAATGTTGTAAAAATGCTCTAGAAGCTAAAGTCGCAGAAATGTCACACATATTTGGCCTGCAATTTTCTGTGCGACAAATTCAGACAGGAAAAATCAGTATAAATCCTTAGAAAATTATCCCCCAGTGTCTCCATCTGCTGGCGGTATTGAATAAGCATTGCTGCACTGATGGGGTATGCATTAGACGAAAAAAAAGAAGAAAAAGAAGAATAATACGCCCAGAAAAGAGGCGAAAAGGAGAAAAACGTAAAAAAAAACGTGAAAAAAAAGTAAGAGGAAGAGAAGGGAAAAAAAGGTGGAAATGGGTTTAAAAGTGATTTCGGCGGAGAAATATATATATATATATATATATATATATATATATATATATATACGCGCACACACACACATATATATAAACGTATTCTCCGTTGAGATATTGCAGCCGCTGCTGTGTCCAGGCCCAGGAGCCTTAGCACTGTGCTGTGATGTCACTCAATACCACTGACATCACTAGGTGTAAACAACATCTCTCCTTTGCTGTGTATGTGACTATGGAGCTGTTTGGTGATGTCGTCTATTATGGCCTTCATAGAAGCAACAGGAGATTGTTGCATCCATCTAGAACCCTCAGAACTACAGTGCTATGATGTCACTCACTTCCACAGGCCTTGCAGAGTGTAAACAACAACAACCCAGCTTTGTTGTGTATGTAACCATAGGGATTTGTGATGTCACCTAGAACCTTCACAGCAGCGACAGCTTTATGAGGAGCATCAGCACTGCTCTGCCTGAGCAGAACCATCACCGCCATAGGTTGTCAAATAACCCGGGTTTAACCCACACAGGTAAGTCCAATGGGGTGCAGGCATGTCCTCTATGCTTACAGCTTCCCGTGGGTGTTGGTTTGATACCGTTTGGGGACAGCCAAGGAGGCATCTGCAGGCAACAAAGGTAGGTGTGTGCTTGTGTGTGTGTTTCCTATGCAGATCCTAAGCCCAGTGTCACATGCAAGTAGGAGGAGTAAGAAGGGTTCCTGGCAAATCCGGGTTATGGATTGCATTTAAAAAGGCCCCGTGGGAGTGCAATGGGCCCCTGTCTTGCTGCTTAGCAATAATGGTATGGGTTTAGGTTCTGCTGTGTGTACTGGTGGTTGACTGCCCCCCAGCCCAGAGTGTGCATGGAAAATTGTCTGGCAGCCTCCCTGACAGCAAGCAGTGATAGTGCCCATGAAGGGCACCTTGTTGGGCCCGCCCCTTTCACGGTTATCGCTTCTCGGCCTTTTGGCTAAGATCAAGTGTAGTATCTGTTCTTATCAGTTTAATATCTGTTACGTCCCCTATCTGGGGACCATATATTAAATGGATTTTTGAGAACGGGGCCGATTTTGAAGCTTGCTTCCGTCGCCCTATGCATTGACCCGATATGGCAGTATCTTCGGGTACAGTGCACCACCCCCTTACAGGGTTAAAAAGAAAGATTCCTACTTTCATTGCTACCTGCTTGCTGGCTAGCCAGCTAGCCAGCCCTGTGGGCCTTGCTGCTGCTGCAGCCAAAAAACAAAAGGTGGTGCTGCTGCTGCTTCTGCTGCTTCTGCTTGTGTCTGGCCGCTGTTGGAGCGTCCAGGCACAGGACTTCTGCTGCTGCTGACTAAATGGCCTCCTTAATTGGATCATTTGAGTAGCCAGCACACCTGTGCAGGTAGGGCATGACATGATAGGCAGCTGCCTTGATAGCGGGTGGGTGCTGAATGTTCCTAATTGACAAAATAAGATTAATGCTTATGAAGAAATATAAAATCTCATCCCTTCCCCAATATCGCGCCACACCCCTACCCCTTAATTCCCTGGTTGAACTTGATGGACATATGTCTTTTTTCGACCGTACTAACTATGTAACTATGTAACATAACATGGGGGGGGGGGGGGGGGGTCTCCTGGCTGTTCACACAGGTGTGTCATTGCTGTACATTGACCATGCATTGCTTCTGTGGTATTGCAAAGGCAAAGACAAATGCTTCCAGCCATCCATTGCACTAATGGATTGGTCATCAGCTGGCTGTCTATGTCCCGCATCAATATAGACCAAAGTACAGAGGGTTAGGCTATGCTATTGTGCACCTACCTGATGCATCAGAAGGTGCGAGGCCCTTGCTAAATTCTGTGCACAGACTTTGAGATCTATACTTTAGACTGTATCTAAACCTGCTCCAACATGGACTGACATTCTGGCCTACTTTCAGCCGATGCGACTTGTCTGTCGCTGAACAGTCGCTTTTTATGTATTCAGCACCTATGTATAATGTTGTAAAAATGCTCTAGAAGCTAAAGTCGCAGAAATGTCACACATATTTGGCCTGCAACTTTCTGTGCGACAAATTCAGACAGGAAAAATCAGTATAAATCCTTAGAAAATTATCCCCCAGTGTCTCCATCTGCTGGCGGTATTGAATAAGCATTGCTGCACTGATGGGGTATGCATTAGACGAAAAAAAAGAAGAAAAAGAAGAATAATACGCCCAGAAAAGAGGCGAAAAGGAGAAAAACGTAAAAAAACGTGAAAAAAAAGTAAGAGGAAGAGAAGGGAAAAAAAGGTGGAAATGGGTTTAAAAGTGATTTCGGCGGAGAAATATATATATATATATATATATATATATATATATACGCGCACACACACACATATATATAAACGTATTCTCCGTTGAGATATTGCAGCCGCTGCTGTGTCCAGGCCCAGGAGCCTTAGCACTGTGCTGTGATGTCACTCAATACCACTGACATCACTAGGTGTAAACAACATCTCTCCTTTGCTGTGTATGTGACTATGGAGCTGTTTGGTGATGTCGTCTATTATGGCCTTCATAGAAGCAACAGGAGATTGTTGCATCCATCTAGAACCCTCAGAACTACAGTGCTATGATGTCACTCACTTCCACAGGCCTTGCAGAGTGTAAACAACAACAACCCAGCTTTGTTGTGTATGTAACCATAGGGATTTGTGATGTCACCTAGAACCTTCACAGCAGCGACAGCTTTATGAGGAGCATCAGCACTGCTCTGCCTGAGCAGAACCATCACCGCCATAGGTTGTCAAATAACCCGGGTTTAACCCACACAGGTAAGTCCAATGGGGTGCAGGCATGTCTTCTATGCTTACAGCTTCCCGTGGGTGTTGGTTTGATACCTTTTGGGGACAGCCAAGGAGGCATCTGCAGGCAACAAAGGTAGGTGTGTGCTTGTGTGTGTGTTTCCTATGCAGATCCTAAGCCCAGTGTCACATGCAAGTAGGAGGAGTAAGAAGGGTTCCTGGCAAATCCGGGTTATGGATTGCATTTAAAAAGGCCCCGTGGGAGTGCAATGGGCCCCTGTCTTGCTGCTTAGCAATAATGGTATGGGTTTAGGTTCTGCTGTGTGTACTGGTGGTTGACTGCCCCCCAGCCCAGAGTGTGCATGGAAAATTGTCTGGCAGCCTCCCTGACAGCAAGCAGTCATAGTGCCCATGAAGGGCACCTTGTTGGGCCCGCCCCTTTCACGGTTATCGCTTCTCGGCCTTTTGGCTAAGATCAAGTGTAGTATCTGTTCTTATCAGTTTAATATCTGATACGTCCCCTATCTGGGGACCATATATTAAATGGATTTTTGAGAACGGGGGCCGATTTCGAAGCTTGCTTCCGTCGCCCTATGCATTGACCCGATATGGCAGTATCTTCGGGTACAGTGCACCACCCCCTTACAGGGTTAAAAAGAAAGATTCCTACTTTCATTGCTACCTGCTTGCTGGCTAGCCAGCTAGCCAGCCCTGTGGGCCTTGCTGCTGCTGCAGCCAAAAAACAAAAGGTGGTGCTGCTGCTGCTTCTGCTGCTTCTGCTTCTGCTTGTGTCTGGCCGCTGTTGGAGCGTCCAGGCACAGGACTTCTGCTGCTGCTGACTAAATGGCCTCCTTAATTGGATCATTTGAGTAGCCAGCACACCTGTGCAGGTAGGGCATGACATGATAGGCAGCTGCCTTGATAGCGGGTGGGTGCTGAATGTTCCTAATTGACAAAATAAGATTAATGCTTATGAAGAAATATAAAATCTCATCCCTTCCCCAATATCGCGCCACACCCCTACCCCTTAATTCCCTGGTTGAACTTGATGGACATATGTCTTTTTTCGACCGTACTAACTATGTAACTATGTAACATAACATGGGGGGGGGGGGGGGGGTCTCCTGGCTGTTCACACAGGTGTGTCATTGCTGTACATTGACCATGCATTGCTTCTGTGGTATTGCAAAGGCAAAGACAAATGCTTCCAGCCATCCATTGCACTAATGGATTGGTCATCAGCTGGCTGTCTATGTCCCGCATCAATATAGACCAAAGTACAGAGGGTTAGGCTATGCTATTGTGCACCTACCTGATGCATCAGAAGGTGCGAGGCCCTTGCTAAATTCTGTGCACAGACTTTGAGATCTATACCTTAGACTGTATCTAAACCTGCTCCAACATGGACTGACATTCTGGCCTACTTTCAGCCGATGCGACTTGTCTGCCGCTGAACAGTCGCTTTTTATGTATTCAGCACCTATGTATAATGTTGTAAAAATGCTCTAGAAGCTAAAGTCGCAGAAATGTCACACATATTTGGCCTGCAATTTTCTGTGCGACAAATTCAGACAGGAAAAATCAGTATAAATCCTTAGAAAATTATCCCCCAGTGTCTCCATCTGCTGGCGGTATTGAATAAGCATTGCTGCACTGATGGGGTATGCATTAGACGAAAAAAAAGAAGAAAAAGAAGAATAATACGCCCAGAAAAGAGGCGAAAAGGAGAAAAACGTAAAAAAAACGTGAAAAAAAAGTAAGAGGAAGAGAAGGGAAAAAAAGGTGGAAATGGGTTTAAAAGTGATTTCGGCGGAGAAATATATATATATATATATATATATATATATATATATATATATATATATATATACGCGCACACACACACATATATATAAACGTATTCTCCGTTGAGATATTGCAGCCGCTGCTGTGTCCAGGCCCAGGAGCCTTAGCACTGTGCTGTGATGTCACTCAATACCACTGACATCACTAGGTGTAAACAACATCTCTCCTTTGCTGTGTATGTGACTATGGAGCTGTTTGGTGATGTCGTCTATTATGGCCTTCATAGAAGCAACAGGAGATTGTTGCATCCATCTAGAACCCTCAGAACTACAGTGCTATGATGTCACTCACTTCCACAGGCCTTGCAGAGTGTAAACAACAACAACCCAGCTTTGTTGTGTATGTAACCATAGGGATTTGTGATGTCACCTAGAACCTTCACAGCAGCGACAGCTTTATGAGGAGCATCAGCACTGCTCTGCCTGAGCAGAACCATCACCGCCATAGGTTGTCAAATAACCCGGGTTTAACCCACACAGGTAAGTCCAATGGGGTGCAGGCATGTCCTCTATGCTTACAGCTTCCCGTGGGTGTTGGTTTGATACCGTTTGGGGACAGCCAAGGAGGCATCTGCAGGCAACAAAGGTAGGTGTGTGCTTGTGTGTGTGTTTCCTATGCAGATCCTAAGCCCAGTGTCACATGCAAGTAGGAGGAGTAAGAAGGGTTCCTGGCAAATCCGGGTTATGGATTGCATTTAAAAAGGCCCCGTGGGAGTGCAATGGGCCCCTGTCTTGCTGCTTAGCAATAATGGTATGGGTTTAGGTTCTGCTGTGTGTACTGGTGGTTGACTGCCCCCCAGCCCAGAGTGTGCATGGAAAATTGTCTGGCAGCCTCCCTGACAGCAAGCAGTGATAGTGCCCATGAAGGGCACCTTGTTGGGCCCGCCCCTTTCACGGTTATCGCTTCTCGGCCTTTTGGCTAAGATCAAGTGTAGTATCTGTTCTTATCAGTTTAATATCTGTTACGTCCCCTATCTGGGGACCATATATTAAATGGATTTTTGAGAACGGGGCCGATTTTGAAGCTTGCTTCCGTCGCCCTATGCATTGACCCGATATGGCAGTATCTTCGGGTACAGTGCACCACCCCCTTACAGGGTTAAAAAGAAAGATTCCTACTTTCATTGCTACCTGCTTGCTGGCTAGCCAGCTAGCCAGCCCTGTGGGCCTTGCTGCTGCTGCAGCCAAAAAACAAAAGGTGGTGCTGCTGCTGCTTCTGCTGCTTCTGCTTGTGTCTGGCCGCTGTTGGAGCGTCCAGGCACAGGACTTCTGCTGCTGCTGACTAAATGGCCTCCTTAATTGGATCATTTGAGTAGCCAGCACACCTGTGCAGGTAGGGCATGACATGATAGGCAGCTGCCTTGATAGCGGGTGGGTGCTGAATGTTCCTAATTGACAAAATAAGATTAATGCTTATGAAGAAATATAAAATCTCATCCCTTCCCCAATATCGCGCCACACCCCTACCCCTTAATTCCCTGGTTGAACTTGATGGACATATGTCTTTTTTCGACCGTACTAACTATGTTACTATGTAACATAACATGGGGGGGGGGGGGGGGTCTCCTGGCTGTTCACACAGGTGTGTCATTGCTGTACATTGACCATGCATTGCTTCTGTGGTATTGCAAAGGCAAAGACAAATGCTTCCAGCCATCCATTGCACTAATGGATTGGTCATCAGCTGGCTGTCTATGTCCCGCATCAATATAGACCAAAGTACAGAGGGTTAGGCTATGCTATTGTGCACCTACCTGATGCATCAGAAGGTGCGAGGCCCTTGCTAAATTCTGTGCACAGACTTTGAGATCTATACTTTAGACTGTATCTAAACCTGCTCCAACATGGACTGACATTCTGGCCTACTTTCAGCCGATGCGACTTGTCTGTCGCTGAACAGTCGCTTTTTATGTATTCAGCACCTATGTATAATGTTGTAAAAATGCTCTAGAAGCTAAAGTCGCAGAAATGTCACACATATTTGGCCTGCAACTTTCTGTGCGACAAATTCAGACAGGAAAAATCAGTATAAATCCTTAGAAAATTATCCCCCAGTGTCTCCATCTGCTGGCGGTATTGAATAAGCATTGCTGCACTGATGGGGTATGCATTAGACGAAAAAAAAGAAGAAAAAGAAGAATAATACGCCCAGAAAAGAGGCGAAAAGGAGAAAAACGTAAAAAAACGTGAAAAAAAAGTAAGAGGAAGAGAAGGGAAAAAAAGGTGGAAATGGGTTTAAAAGTGATTTCGGCGGAGAAATATATATATATATATATATATATATATATATATATACGCGCACACACACACATATATATAAACGTATTCTCCGTTGAGATATTGCAGCCGCTGCTGTGTCCAGGCCCAGGAGCCTTAGCACTGTGCTGTGATGTCACTCAATACCACTGACATCACTAGGTGTAAACAACATCTCTCCTTTGCTGTGTATGTGACTATGGAGCTGTTTGGTGATGTCGTCTATTATGGCCTTCATAGAAGCAACAGGAGATTGTTGCATCCATCTAGAACCCTCAGAACTACAGTGCTATGATGTCACTCACTTCCACAGGCCTTGCAGAGTGTAAACAACAACAACCCAGCTTTGTTGTGTATGTAACCATAGGGATTTGTGATGTCACCTAGAACCTTCACAGCAGCGACAGCTTTATGAGGAGCATCAGCACTGCTCTGCCTGAGCAGAACCATCACCGCCATAGGTTGTCAAATAACCCGGGTTTAACCCACACAGGTAAGTCCAATGGGGTGCAGGCATGTCCTCTATGCTTACAGCTTCCCGTGGGTGTTGGTTTGATACCGTTTGGGGACAGCCAAGGAGGCATCTGCAGGCAACAAAGGTAGGTGTGTGCTTGTGTGTGTGTTTCCTATGCAGATCCTAAGCCCAGTGTCACATGCAAGTAGGAGGAGTAAGAAGGGTTCCTGGCAAATCCGGGTTATGGATTGCATTTAAAAAGGCCCCGTGGGAGTGCAATGGGCCCCTGTCTTGCTGCTTAGCAATAATGGTATGGGTTTAGGTTCTGCTGTGTGTACTGGTGGTTGACTGCCCCCCAGCCCAGAGTGTGCATGGAAAATTGTCTGGCAGCCTCCCTGACAGCAAGCAGTGATAGTGCCCATGAAGGGGACCTTGTTGGGCCCGCCCCTTTCACGGTTATCGCTTCTCGGCCTTTTGGCTAAGATCAAGTGTAGTATCTGTTCTTATCAGTGTACTTATCTGGCAGGGGAGATACCATGATCGCTACGGTCTGAAGAACTCCAAGCATTGTGGTAGAGATTTTGCGTAGTACAATTGCAGTACTTTTCGTTCTTATTAGAACCGCATTTCTCTAGAGCATACCACCTGAAGATCGTCTCCTGCCTGCCTCGGAACATCTGAAGAAGGAGAAGATCTTGAAGACTGCAGCTCCGGTAGAAGCCGACGAAGAACCTGGAAGAAGGGAATCGGCGGTGAATTCCGGAACAGCGGCGAAGAGGAAGGCGGCGCAGAATCTTTTCGAAGAAACTCGCTGCCTCTGGAGAAGGATTTGCATAGCTCCTCCCACCGGGACCGGATCTGCATAGCTCCTCCCACCCGGGAAAGAAGACTTTGCGAAGCCTCTCTCCACAAGCAAGCAAGGAAGCGGAAAAGAGCCTGCTGGAAGAAGCCATGGCCTCAACCAGCAAGTCCACCCAGGAGGCTGCAGGGCAAGGCCTGGAGGTCCAGCCCCAACCACAGCAAGCTTCAACCTCCACCACGGCAAGGCAGAAGGGCGGCAGAATTCCTAACCTGGAAGCTCCAACCCTGGAGCCCTGGATGAGGCAGACTGTTGCCTTGAAGCTCAAGCCCGTGGACGGAAGGGTGCCGGACATGTCCCACGACGTGTTCTGCAAGAAGATGCTGGCGGATCAAGGCTTCCCCACGGCTGACACCCTGGGAATAGCAACCTTCTTTTCGGGAATCTTCTACATCACCTTTGCCACCATTGGGACCTGTAGAAGATACTGGGAGGTGGTGAAAGCGGCGAGTCCCGAATCCCCTTTCTCTCGCTTTGTGGGCAACTGCCTTATTCAAAGAGAGGAGAGGCGGGTGACGGTCTCAATGCGGAACCCACACACCCCAGGCACGGACATCTCGACCTTCCTGAAGCGCTTCTGCACCGTGGTGAGGGAGCCCACCCGCATCCTGAACTCACTCGGATACTGGACCTGCAAGTGGTCTGTGGTCGTCAGACTCAACAAGAACCCTGCTTCTCCAGACGGACTACAGCACCTGCCAACGACATTTTCCTTGGGCAACTCCACAGGACTTATCTTCTACCCGGACATGCCGCAGACCTGCAGGAGATGTGGCAAGATGGGCCACGAGGGCAAGGACTGTACGGAGGATGCCTGCAGGTATTGCCGTGTGACAGGTCACACGACCAAGGACTGCCCCAAGAGCAAGACCTGCAACCTCTGCGGACTGGCAGCCCACAGCTACAAGGACTGCCCCCAGAGGGAGAGAACATGGGCATCTGTGGCAGCGAGAGCACCGAAGCCAGCCCCAGCTCCGGAGCCAACACCACGGATGGCCAAGCCGACCAAGGAGGGTAAGAAGGCGAAAGCCACCACCCCTGCCCCGTCCCGCCCCTTCCCTGCCCCTCCCGCCCCATCCCCTGCCCCTCCCGCCCCATCTCCTGCCCCATCCCGCCCCACCCCTGCCCCATCCCGTCCCACCCCTGCCCCATCCCGTCCCACCCCTGCCCCTCCTGCCCCATCCCGTCCCACCCCCGCCCCTCCTGCCCCATCCCGCCCCACCCCTGCCCCCCGTACCCCACCCCGGCCCACCCCTGCCCCCCGTACCCCACCCCGGCCCACCCCTGCCCCGTCCTCCCCTGCCCGGGCACTCTCTCCTGCCCCCCGCCCCACCCAGCCTCCTTTCTCTCCTGGCCCAGCAGCACCTAACCCCCCTCCAGCTGCTGGTGCCCGCCCTTCGGAGGACTTTCCTGTGCTTCCTCCCCCAGGTACCATACAGAGGAAGAGGAAAGGAAGGGACAACGTATCAGAAGAGTCCCACAAAAGAAAGATAATCGAGACCTGCGAGACCCCTCAAGCTTCAGATGAGGAGGAGGAGATGGAGCAGGTCTGCGAGTGCCTTGAGGCTTCAGAAGGAGAGGAGGTGATGGAGCAGGCCCAAGTGGAGCAGGTCCAAGCAGAGCCAGTCCAAGCTCAATCTATGGAGGAGCTGCTGCAGGACCCAGAGGTTAAGAAAATCCTGGACACTCCGTCCAACACGGTCTACGACGAGTTCTTGGAAGGGCGCTACGAGAAGCCACAGGAGCCGACAGGCGCCAGAGAAGAGGACCCGTCCGACCAGACTGGTAACTAGTATCAGAACTAACCTCTCTTTTTATTCCCATGGCTGATCTCAACATCTTCTGCATTAATGTGAGGAGTATTAGAGCTTGGTTTAGATTTCAGACTGTTCTTACGTTCTTAGATTCCCAGAGGTGTGATGTTTACATGTTGCAGGAATGTGCTTTGTCTGCTTCTAGGTCTTACAACCATCTGGCCAGGCAGTGGCCTCACGGCCCTTCCTACTGGTCTGGTGGGGGCGACAATAGGTCTGCGGGGGTGGCCATCCTGATCAGGGGAGGTAACTTTGCACTTGATTCCGTCCGGGAGCTCGTCTGTGGCAGACTTCTTGTCGCAGACGGTTCCTGGGCGGGTGAGCCCGTGCGGCTCATCAACGTGTATGCCTCCCCTGAGAGGGATGTCCGACTGGAGGTTCTCCAGGCCCTGCGGGCTGAACTCGCCACCACTAGGGCAGTAGTGTTGGGTGGTGACTTCAACTGCCCCATTGAGGTGGACGGGCGCAGTTCTGGCACATCCGCCAACCTGGACGTGACGTCTAAACTGCTGATTGAGATGGTGACGGAGGCATCCTTGCAGGACGTTGTCGGGTCCATCGGGAACGGCTCCGTAAACTATACGTGGAGCCGCCCCGATGGCTCGCTCCGTTCTCGGATAGACTTCATCTTCACTTCGAGAGCAGTCAGAAAGGTGTCGTACTCTATGGTCCCCTGCTTCTTCTCTGACCACAGGGCCATTCGATTCCGGGGGACACTGGGCCATGGATTCCCACCTGGCCCGGGCTCCTGGAAGTTGAATTGTGCCCTGTTGGAGCAGAGGGAGGTCATGGAGGAACTTAGGGATGCTTACCTTGTATGGCGAAATGACAAATGTCTGTTCAAGTGCATCAGCGATTGGTGGGAATATGTTAAAGTCGAATTCCGTTGTTTCTTTCAGGCAAAAGGCAGACAACAGGCGTGTGCGAAGAAGTGGGACTTGAGGAAACTGCAGCGCGAGCTGCGGTCCCTGCAGGACCTGCTCCAGTGTGGCTGGGACGTCAGGGAGGAGCTGGAGGAGACCAAAAAGAGCTTGAAAAGGCACTTTGAGGAGGAATCCAAGCGAATCGTCTTTCGTTCCAAGGTGGAGAACCTGGAGAAGGGTGAGAAATGTAACTCTTTCTTTTTCAGGAAGCTCCATGCCGGCCACACGCCCCTGACTGAGCTACGAGATGAGACCGGACACATGAGGAGCGGCAAGGAGGAAGTGATGGGGGTCGTCCACGACTTCTACAGCAACCTCTACGCCCCCAAGTCATCCGACCCCGAAGCCGCCGAGAGGTTCCTGTCAGGTGTCACTAACGTTGTTGATCCCGCAGGTGCGGCGGCTATGGACGATCCCTTGACGGTGGGGGAGCTGCTCTCTGCCGCTAAATCCTTTAAGCCCGGCAAGACCCCGGGCAGTGACGGTCTCCCGGCCGAGCTCTACGTAGCGCTGGGTGACCTGATCTGTCCGGACCTGTTGGAGGTGTACGAGGAGATGGTGGTGGGGGGCAGAATGCCTCCGTCGTTGAGGGAAGGGATGATCACGATCTTGTATAAGCGGAAGGGGGAGAGATGTGACCTGAAAAACTGGCGTCCCATCTCTCTCCTGAACGTGGACTACAAGATCCTCGCCAAGGTGCTGGCCAACAGGCTGAAACCTGTCATGGGGCAGATCGTCCATCCGGACCAGACCTGCAGCATTCCTGGCCGCAGGATTGCCGACAGCCTTGCCCTTGTGAGAGACACGGTCCATTACATCCAGGACCGCGGGGGCCGCGCCGCCCTGGTCAGCTTAGATCAGGAGAAGGCGTTCGACCGTGTCTCCCACGCATTCATGGACAGGGTTTTGCGCAGGCTGGGTCTGGGGAAGATGTTTTGCTCCTTTGTTAACGTTATGTATTTTGACATTTACAGCACGGTGTTGGTGAACGGCTGGAAGACTGACCCCTTTCCTATTCTTTCAGGGGTTAGACAAGGCTGCCCTCTTTCACCTCTCCTTTTTGTTTGTGTTATAGAGCTCTTCGCTGAGACTATCCGGCAGAATGGAGAGATCAGAGGGATCACCGCACCAGGACCAGATCGCCACGAGGTCAAGTGCTCGCTCTACATGGACGACGTGACCGTCTTCTGCGCTGACCAGCGTTCGGTGACTGCACTCGTCCAGACCTGCGAGGACTTCGGCAGAGCTTCGGGGGCAAAAGTCAACTGCGGGAAGTCGGAGGCCATGCTCTTCGGGGAATGGCACCTGGCTTCTTCCGCCCCCTTCCCCTTTGCTGTCAAGCCGGACTTCATTCAAATTCTTGGAGTCTGGTTCGGGAAGGAAGGAGCGGCCCTTAAGTCTTGGCAAGACCGACTAGGAAGGATAAACTCGAAGATCGGACTGTGGAGCTCCAGAAAGCTCACGATGGAAGGCAAGGCACTTGTCCTGCGGAGTGAAGTTTTGCCTGTGCTCCAATATACCGCACAGGCCTGGCCTCCCCATACCACCGTTTGCAAGGCCATCACCCGGACAGTGTTTGGCTTCGTCTGGGGCAAAATGGACAGAGTCAAGAGGACCGTGATGTACAAGGAACCCCGCAAGGGTGGGAAGGGAATACCCGACATCCCCGCTCTGCTGAGGGCCTCCTTTGCATGTGTCACGGTGCAGCGGACTCTTGTAGAAAAGACTGGCTCAGCGGGCAGGTCCATGTCTCGCTTGCTTCTCATGCCCCTCTGGAGACAGCTGGGCTGGGACAAGTGGGACAGCTCCATCCCTTACAACTGGAACACTCCCTGGTTCTATGGGGATGTTGTCCGGTTTGTGAGGGAGCACCAGCTGGAAGGACTGAAACCAGACCTATGGAAGCCAAAGACAATCCACAAGCTCATCCGAGCTAAGGACTCGACCGAGCTGGTTCCGGGACTCCCCGCAGCCACTGCAGAGACAGTTTGGAACAATGTGGCCTCAAAGCGGCTTACCAATGGACACAAGGACTTGTCGTGGATGGCCGTCATGGGAGGTCTCTCTCTCAGGTCATTCATGCATGCCCGCAACCTGTGCAAGACCCGGTACTGCCCCCGTTGCCCCTACGTGGAGGAAACATCTTTCCACGTGTTTTGGCAGTGCCCCTTTGCACAGGGTCTGTTGGACGCCCTAGAACAGGAACTCAGAGACTCAGTGCCCAGGAGCTGCCTATCGTACCATTCGGTGCTTTACGGCCTGTTCCCTGGGACCCACGACGTGGAGGCCATCCAGGAGGCCTGGCGCCTTATGAACTGTTTTAAGGACGCAGTGTGGCTTGCCAGGAACCGCCTCGTGATCAACAGGGAAAACATGTCCGTCCGGGACTGCCGCAGGTTCATCAAGAACCTGCTTAGAGACTATTCCATCTTGGACAGCTCGGCCGTTGATGAGGAAGAAGAGGAGTGAAGACCCCTCTCCTTCTCCCATGTCTCCCTGAAGATACAGCCCAACAGTTTGGCCCTGTGATCCGCCCCCTCCCTACCCCCACATAGTCGCCCACACCCCTACCCCGATCACAGATTGTATTATTTGGTTTTTGTTTGATCTCTTGTGCCTTTATATTGCAGGATTGAGCTGAATGTTAGAGTAGCATGGTGTGCGATGTATAGCTTAGGGAACCTTTGCTGTGTATTGTACTATCATGCTTTGTGTGACTGTAATTTATTGTACGACTTGTAATGACTGAACGGAAAATAAAGCTCTTTCAATCAAAAAATCTGTTCTTATCAGTTTAATATCTGATACGTCCCCTATCTGGGGACCATATATTAAATGGATTTTTGAGAACGGGGGCCGATTTCGAAGCTTGCTTCCGTCGCCCTATGCATTGACCCGATATGGCAGTATCTTCGGGTACAGTGCACCACCCCCTTACAGGGTTAAAAAGAAAGATTCCTACTTTCATTGCTACCTGCTTGCTGGCTAGCCAGCTAGCCAGCCCTGTGGGCCTTGCTGCTGCTGCAGCCAAAAAACAAAAGGTGGTGCTGCTGCTGCTTCTGCTGCTTCTGCTTCTGCTTGTGTCTGGCCGCTGTTGGAGCGTCCAGGCACAGGACTTCTGCTGCTGCTGACTAAATGGCCTCCTTAATTGGATCATTTGAGTAGCCAGCACACCTGTGCAGGTAGGGCATGACATGATAGGCAGCTGCCTTGATAGCGGGTGGGTGCTGAATGTTCCTAATTGACAAAATAAGATTAATGCTTATGAAGAAATATAAAATCTCATCCCTTCCCCAATATCGCGCCACACCCCTACCCCTTAATTCCCTGGTTGAACTTGATGGACATATGTCTTTTTTCGACCGTACTAACTATGTAACTATGTAACATAACATGGGGGGGGGGGGGGTCTCCTGGCTGTTCACACAGGTGTGTCATTGCTGTACATTGACCATGCATTGCTTCTGTGGTATTGCAAAGGCAAAGACAAATGCTTCCAGCCATCCATTGCACTAATGGATTGGTCATCAGCTGGCTGTCTATGTCCCGCATCAATATAGACCAAAGTACAGAGGGTTAGGCTATGCTATTGTGCACCTACCTGATGCATCAGAAGGTGCGAGGCCCTTGCTAAATTCTGTGCACAGACTTTGAGATCTATACTTTAGACTGTATCTAAACCTGCTCCAACATGGACTGACATTCTGGCCTACTTTCAGCCGATGCGACTTGTCTGTCGCTGAACAGTCGCTTTTTATGTATTCAGCACCTATGTATAATGTTGTAAAAATGCTCTAGAAGCTAAAGTCGCAGAAATGTCACACATATTTGGCCTGCAACTTTCTGTGCGACAAATTCAGACAGGAAAAATCAGTATAAATCCTTAGAAAATTATCCCCCAGTGTCTCCATCTGCTGGCGGTATTGAATAAGCATTGCTGCACTGATGGGGTATGCATTAGACGAAAAAAAACAAGAAAAAGAAAAATAATACGCCCAGAAAAGAGGCGAAAAGGAGAAAAACGTAAAAAAACGTGAAAAAAAAGTAAGAGGAAGAGAAGGGAAAAAAAGGTGGAAATGGGTTTAAAAGTGATTTCGGCGGAGAAATATATATATATATATATATATATATATATATATATATATATATGCGCGCACACACACACATATATATAAACGTATTCTCCGTTGAGATATTGCAGCCGCTGCTGTGTCCAGGCCCAGGAGCCTTAGCACTGTGCTGTGATGTCACTCAATACCACTGACATCACTAGGTGTAAACAACATCTCTCCTTTGCTGTGTATGTGACTATGGAGCTGTTTGGTGATGTCGTCTATTATGGCCTTCATAGAAGCAACAGGAGATTGTTGCATCCATCTAGAACCCTCAGAACTACAGTGCTATGATGTCACTCACTTCCACAGGCCTTGCAGAGTGTAAACAACAACAACCCAGCTTTGTTGTGTATGTAACCATAGGGATTTGTGATGTCACCTAGAACCTTCACAGCAGCGACAGCTTTATGAGGAGCATCAGCACTGCTCTGCCTGAGCAGAACCATCACCGCCATAGGTTGTCAAATAACCCGGGTTTAACCCACACAGGTAAGTCCAATGGGGTGCAGGCATGTCCTCTATGCTTACAGCTTCCCGTGGGTGTTGGTTTGATACCGTTTGGGGACAGGTAGATAAGAGGGGGGGAGAGAAAACTGTATAGGTGCTAATAAAACATAGCTTTTAATAAGTCGTCTAAAACACACTGATTTAAACAAAGTGATGTACGAATAGGTGACAAGGCAGGTGTCAGCCCTGTGACCTAAGGATAGACACTAACAAGGCTGTTAAAATTGCATGTAAAGGGATTGTCCCACAAATGCAGTAGCCCAATGTAAATTGTATGCTGCTGATAGATAATATAGATATAGTTGCTAGCTATGCCCAACGCGTTTCAGCACATGGTTACATGTGACCTCATCAGGGGCTAACTGGCGTAGAACAATACAGTTATTGTATATGAGAATTAATATCGGGGTAGCTCGATACAATAGCGACCCCAACAAAGAGCGTGCTGGATGTGATGCACAATACTCATTTACAGCATATAAATGACAGGACCCGGACGCAACCTGCAAGGAAGCACATAAGAACAATGGTCCTCAGTAAGCATATCATTACCAAAAAATAGTAAGGTACCTGTAAAGCAGAAGAGATAGTTACTCACGGTTATGGCGTCTATCTGGGATAAAACCTGACGATGTGTGTATAACCCGCAGTGGCGGGGAGCCTAGCTTCCGTGCCGGCTACTCACACACATGTCAGAGAAGAGCGGCGTCTGACGACTTATCCGCTTCCGGTCTAAGGTGGGCGTGGCCCGGCTAACGACGCCGTCTCCATGCCAGCGCCAAAACAATGGAGAGCGCGTCATCCGTCCCGCTGATCTCGCGGGGCGGTAGCACGGGCATAGTTAACCCTAGCCGACCCGAAGGTAAGTCAGTTACACTGTCCCAAAATAGGACAGGTAGGAAAATTAGCTTTAAATGGCAGCCCAAAAATACACTTTGGATATGTGAATTAGGGTAGGCGAGAGCCTAGCCAGACATTTATACTGAGTCCGATATTAGACATTGAGTAATGTATAACAGGGGAACAGTACATGGATTGGCACATCTAGGTAGTACAGATAGAGTAAAATTAAGAAATTTGAATATTCATAATAATCATTAATTGAGAGTAAACAAGCTAGAGATCAGAGACCCAGAATTAAACAGAGAAGGATATCGGATAAAAATATTGACCAAAAGCAGCTCTGGTGGATGAGGGGAGGTAATGAGGGACGATATCCCAAAGATTGGGGTACCAAAAAGTGTCCGAGGGGTATTGTAGGGGAAGCCCTAGATGGATGGTGGAGAGGGGTTAGCGGGGGCCTAGTGAGCCTATATAATGCCTAGGCATCCCTAAACTAAGCCCTATGCCTAGGCGGGGTGGCCGCCCTAAAAAGGGCGGTCCCGCTCTGGAACCTAAGCCTAGTGTGCCCTAGTATTCCCTAACTAGGGGGTGTACTAGCTAATTGGCTGACTACAGCCACCCCTAACTACCTAAGAAAACACCCCTAATTAGCATACCCCCACGGACACTTTGGGGACAGCCAAGGAGGCATCTGCAGGCAACAAAGGTAGGTGTGTGCTTGTGTGTGTGTTTCCTATGCAGATCCTAAGCCCAGTGTCACATGCAAGTAGGAGGAGTAAGAAGGGTTCCTGGCAAATCCGGGTTATGGATTGCATTTAAAAAGGCCCCGTGGGAGTGCAATGGGCCCCTGTCTTGCTGCTTAGCAATAATGGTATGGGTTTAGGTTCTGCTGTGTGTACTGGTGGTTGACTGCCCCCCAGCCCAGAGTGTGCATGGAAAATTGTCTGGCAGCCTCCCTGACAGCAAGCAGTGATAGTGCCCATGAAGGGCACCTTGTTGGGCCCGCCCCTTTCACGGTTATCGCTTCTCGGCCTTTTGGCTAATATCAAGTGTAGTATCTGTTCTTATCAGTTTAATATCTGATACGTCCCCTATCTGGGGACCATATATTAAATGGATTTTTGAGAACGGGGGCCGATTTCGAAGCTTGCTTCCGTCGCCCTATGCATTGACCCGATATGGCAGTATCTTCGGGTACAGTGCACCACCCCCTTACAGGGTTAAAAAGAAAGATTCCTACTTTCATTGCTACCTGCTTGCTGGCTAGCCAGCTAGCCAGCCCTGTGGGCCTTGCTGCTGCTGCAGCCAAAAAACAAAAGGTGGTGCTGCTGCTGCTTCTGCTGCTTCTGCTTCTGCTTGTGTCTGGCCGCTGTTGGAGCGTCCAGGCACAGGACTTCTGCTGCTGCTGACTAAATGGCCTCCTTAATTGGATCATTTGAGTAGCCAGCACACCTGTGCAGGTAGGGCATGACATGATAGGCAGCTGCCTTGATAGCGGGTGGGTGCTGAATGTTCCTAATTGACAAAATAAGATTAATGCTTATGAAGAAATATAAAATCTCATCCCTTCCCCAATATCGCGCCACACCCCTACCCCTTAATTCCCTGGTTGAACTTGATGGACATATGTCTTTTTTCGACCGTACTAACTATGTAACTATGTAACATAACATGGGGGGGGGGGGTCTCCTGGCTGTTCACACAGGTGTGTCATTGCTGTACATTGACCATGCATTGCTTCTGTGGTATTGCAAAGGCAAAGACAAATGCTTCCAGCCATCCATTGCACTAATGGATTGGTCATCAGCTGGCTGTCTATGTCCCGCATCAATATAGACCAAAGTACAGAGGGTTAGGCTATGCTATTGTGCACCTACCTGATGCATCAGAAGGTGCGAGGCCCTTGCTAAATTCTGTGCACAGACTTTGAGATCTATACTTTAGACTGTATCTAAACCTGCTCCAACATGGACTGACATTCTGGCCTACTTTCAGCCGATGCGACTTGTCTGTCGCTGAACAGTCGCTTTTTATGTATTCAGCACCTATGTATAATGTTGTAAAAATGCTCTAGAAGCTAAAGTCGCAGAAATGTCACACATATTTGGCCTGCAACTTTCTGTGCGACAAATTCAGACAGGAAAAATCAGTATAAATCCTTAGAAAATTATCCCCCAGTGTCTCCATCTGCTGGCGGTATTGAATAAGCATTGCTGCACTGATGGGGTATGCATTAGACGAAAAAAAAGAAGAAAAAGAAGAATAATACGCCCAGAAAAGAGGCGAAAAGGAGAAAAACGTAAAAAAACGTGAAAAAAAAGTAAGAGGAAGAGAAGGGAAAAAAAGGTGGAAATGGGTTTAAAAGTGATTTCGGCGGAGAAATATATATATATATATATATATATATATATATATATATATACGCGCACACACACACATATATATAAACGTATTCTCCGTTGAGATATTGCAGCCGCTGCTGTGTCCAGGCCCAGGAGCCTTAGCACTGTGCTGTGATGTCACTCAATACCACTGACATCACTAGGTGTAAACAACATCTCTCCTTTGCTGTGTATGTGACTATGGAGCTGTTTGGTGATGTCGTCTATTATGGCCTTCATAGAAGCAACAGGAGATTGTTGCATCCATCTAGAACCCTCAGAACTACAGTGCTATGATGTCACTCACTTCCACAGGCCTTGCAGAGTGTAAACAACAACAACCCAGCTTTGTTGTGTATGTAACCATAGGGATTTGTGATGTCACCTAGAACCTTCACAGCAGCGACAGCTTTATGAGGAGCATCAGCACTGCTCTGCCTGAGCAGAACCATCACCGCCATAGGTTGTCAAATAACCCGGGTTTAACCCACACAGGTAAGTCCAATGGGGTGCAGGCATGTCCTCTATGCTTACAGCTTCCCGTGGGTGTTGGTTTGATACCGTTTGGGGACAGCCAAGGAGGCATCTGCAGGCAACAAAGGTAGGTGTGTGCTTGTGTGTGTGTTTCCTATGCAGATCCTAAGCCCAGTGTCACATGCAAGTAGGAGGAGTAAGAAGGGTTCCTGGCAAATCCGGGTTATGGATTGCATTTAAAAAGGCCCCGTGGGAGTGCAATGGGCCCCTGTCTTGCTGCTTAGCAATAATGGTATGGGTTTAGGTTCTGCTGTGTGTACTGGTGGTTGACTGCCCCCCAGCCCAGAGTGTGCATGGAAAATTGTCTGGCAGCCTCCCTGACAGCAAGCAGTGATAGTGCCCATGAAGGGCACCTTGTTGGGCCCGCCCCTTTCACGGTTATCGCTTCTCGGCCTTTTGGCTAAGATCAAGTGTAGTATCTGTTCTTATCAGTTTAATATCTGATACGTCCCCTATCTGGGGACCATATATTAAATGGATTTTTGAGAACGGGGGCCGATTTCGAAGCTTGCTTCCGTCGCCCTATGCATTGACCCGATATGGCAGTATCTTCGGGTACAGTGCACCACCCCCTTACAGGGTTAAAAAGAAAGATTCCTACTTTCATTGCTACCTGCTTGCTGGCTAGCCAGCTAGCCAGCCCTGTGGGCCTTGCTGCTGCTGCAGCCAAAAAACAAAAGGTGGTGCTGCTGCTGCTTCTGCTGCTTCTGCTTCTGCTTGTGTCTGGCCGCTGTTGGAGCGTCCAGGCACAGGACTTCTGCTGCTGCTGACTAAATGGCCTCCTTAATTGGATCATTTGAGTAGCCAGCACACCTGTGCAGGTAGGGCATGACATGATAGGCAGCTGCCTTGATAGCGGGTGGGTGCTGAATGTTCCTAATTGACAAAATAAGATTAATGCTTATGAAGAAATATAAAATCTCATCCCTTCCCCAATATCGCGCCACACCCCTACCCCTTAATTCCCTGGTTGAACTTGATGGACATATGTCTTTTTTCGACCGTACTAACTATGTAACTATGTAACATAACATGGGGGGGGGGGGGGGGGGTCTCCTGGCTGTTCACACAGGTGTGTCATTGCTGTACATTGACCATGCATTGCTTCTGTGGTATTGCAAAGGCAAAGACAAATGCTTCCAGCCATCCATTGCACTAATGGATTGGTCATCAGCTGGCTGTCTATGTCCCGCATCAATATAGACCAAAGTACAGAGGGTTAGGCTATGCTATTGTGCACCTACCTGATGCATCAGAAGGTGCGAGGCCCTTGCTAAATTCTGTGCACAGACTTTGAGATCTATACTTTAGACTGTATCTAAACCTGCTCCAACATGGACTGACATTCTGGCCTACTTTCAGCCGATGCGACTTGTCTGTCGCTGAACAGTCGCTTTTTATGTATTCAGCACCTATGTATAATGTTGTAAAAATGCTCTAGAAGCTAAAGTCGCAGAAATGTCACACATATTTGGCCTGCAACTTTCTGTGCGACAAATTCAGACAGGAAAAATCAGTATAAATCCTTAGAAAATTATCCCCCAGTGTCTCCATCTGCTGGCGGTATTGAATAAGCATTGCTGCACTGATGGGGTATGCATTAGACGAAAAAAAAGAAGAAAAAGAAGAATAATACGCCCAGAAAAGAGGCGAAAAGGAGAAAAACGTAAAAAAACGTGAAAAAAAAGTAAGAGGAAGAGAAGGGAAAAAAAGGTGGAAATGGGTTTAAAAGTGATTTCGGCGGAGAAATATATATATATATATATATACGCGCACACACACACATATATATAAACGTATTCTCCGTTGAGATATTGCAGCCGCTGCTGTGTCCAGGCCCAGGAGCCTTAGCACTGTGCTGTGATGTCACTCAATACCACTGACATCACTAGGTGTAAACAACATCTCTCCTTTGCTGTGTATGTGACTATGGAGCTGTTTGGTGATGTCGTCTATTATGGCCTTCATAGAAGCAACAGGAGATTGTTGCATCCATCTAGAACCCTCAGAACTACAGTGCTATGATGTCACTCACTTCCACAGGCCTTGCAGAGTGTAAACAACAACAACCCAGCTTTGTTGTGTATGTAACCATAGGGATTTGTGATGTCACCTAGAACCTTCACAGCAGCGACAGCTTTATGAGGAGCATCAGCACTGCTCTGCCTGAGCAGAACCATCACCGCCATAGGTTGTCAAATAACCCGGGTTTAACCCACACAGGTAAGTCCAATGGGGTGCAGGCATGTCCTCTATGCTTACAGCTTCCCGTGGGTGTTGGTTTGATACCGTTTGGGGACAGCCAAGGAGGCATCTGCAGGCAACAAAGGTAGGTGTGTGCTTGTGTGTGTGTTTCCTATGCAGATCCTAAGCCCAGTGTCACATGCAAGTAGGAGGAGTAAGAAGGGTTCCTGGCAAATCCGGGTTATGGATTGCATTTAAAAAGGCCCCGTGGGAGTGCAATGGGCCCCTGTCTTGCTGCTTAGCAATAATGGTATGGGTTTAGGTTCTGCTGTGTGTACTGGTGGTTGACTGCCCCCCAGCCCAGAGTGTGCATGGAAAATTGTCTGGCAGCCTCCCTGACAGCAAGCAGTGATAGTGCCCATGAAGGGCACCTTGTTGGGCCCGCCCCTTTCACGGTTATCGCTTCTCGGCCTTTTGGCTAAGATCAAGTGTAGTATCTGTTCTTATCAGTTTAATATCTGATACGTCCCCTATCTGGGGACCATATATTAAATGGATTTTTGAGAACGGGGGCCGATTTCGAAGCTTGCTTCCGTCGCCCTATGCATTGACCCGATATGGCAGTATCTTCGGGTACAGTGCACCACCCCCTTACAGGGTTAAAAAGAAAGATTCCTACTTTCATTGCTACCTGCTTGCTGGCTAGCCAGCTAGCCAGCCCTGTGGGCCTTGCTGCTGCTGCAGCCAAAAAACAAAAGGTGGTGCTGCTGCTGCTTCTGCTGCTTCTGCTTCTGCTTGTGTCTGGCCGCTGTTGGAGCGTCCAGGCACAGGACTTCTGCTGCTGCTGACTAAATGGCCTCCTTAATTGGATCATTTGAGTAGCCAGCACACCTGTGCAGGTAGGGCATGACATGATAGGCAGCTGCCTTGATAGCGGGTGGGTGCTGAATGTTCCTAATTGACAAAATAAGATTAATGCTTATGAAGAAATATAAAATCTCATCCCTTCCCCAATATCGCGCCACACCCCTACCCCTTAATTCCCTGGTTGAACTTGATGGACATATGTCTTTTTTCGACCGTACTAACTATGTAACTATGTAACATAACATGGGGGGGGGGGGGGGGGTCTCCTGGCTGTTCACACAGGTGTGTCATTGCTGTACATTGACCATGCATTGCTTCTGTGGTATTGCAAAGGCAAAGACAAATGCTTCCAGCCATCCATTGCACTAATGGATTGGTCATCAGCTGGCTGTCTATGTCCCGCATCAATATAGACCAAAGTACAGAGTGTTAGGCTATGCTATTGTGCACCTACCTGATGCATCAGAAGGTGCGAGGCCCTTGCTAAATTCTGTGCACAGACTTTGAGATCTATACTTTAGACTGTATCTAAACCTGCTCCAACATGGACTGACATTCTGGCCTACTTTCAGCCGATGCGACTTGTCTGTCGCTGAACAGTCGCTTTTTATGTATTCAGCACCTATGTATAATGTTGTAAAAATGCTCTAGAAGCTAAAGTCGCAGAAATGTCACACATATTTGGCCTGCAACTTTCTGTGCGACAAATTCAGACAGGAAAAATCAGTATAAATCCTTAGAAAATTATCCCCCAGTGTCTCCATCTGCTGGCGGTATTGAATAAGCATTGCTGCACTGATGGGGTATGCATTAGACGAAAAAAAAGAAGAAAAAGAAGAATAATACGCCCAGAAAAGAGGCGAAAAGGAGAAAAACGTAAAAAAACGTGAAAAAAAAGTAAGAGGAAGAGAAGGGAAAAAAAGGTGGAAATGGGTTTAAAAGTGATTTCGGCGGAGAAATATATATATATATATATATATATATATATATATATATATACGCGCACACACACACATATATATAAACGTATTCTCCGTTGAGATATTGCAGCCGCTGCTGTGTCCAGGCCCAGGAGCCTTAGCACTGTGCTGTGATGTCACTCAATACCACTGACATCACTAGGTGTAAACAACATCTCTCCTTTGCTGTGTATGTGACTATGGAGCTGTTTGGTGATGTCGTCTATTATGGCCTTCATAGAAGCAACAGGAGATTGTTGCATCCATCTAGAACCCTCAGAACTACAGTGCTATGATGTCACTCACTTCCACAGGCCTTGCAGAGTGTAAACAACAACAACCCAGCTTTGTTGTGTATGTAACCATAGGGATTTGTGATGTCACCTAGAACCTTCACAGCAGCGACAGCTTTATGAGGAGCATCAGCACTGCTCTGCCTGAGCAGAACCATCACCGCCATAGGTTGTCAAATAACCCGGATTTAACCCACACAGGTAAGTCCAATGGGGTGCAGGCATGTCCTCTATGCTTACAGCTTCCCGTGGGTGTTGGTTTGATACCGTTTGGGGACAGCCAAGGAGGCATCTACAGGCAACAAAGGTAGGTGTGTGCTTGTGTGTGTGTTTCCTATGCAGATCCTAAGCCCAGTGTCACATGCAAGTAGGAGGAGTAAGAAGGGTTCCTGGCAAATCCGGGTTATGGATTGCATTTAAAAAGGCCCCGTGGGAGTGCAATGGGCCCCTGTCTTGCTGCTTAGCAATAATGGTATGGGTTTAGGTTCTGCTGTGTGTACTGGTGGTTGACTGCCCCCCAGCCCAGAGTGTGCATGGAAAATTGTCTGGCAGCCTCCCTGACAGCAAGCAGTGATAGTGCCCATGAAGGGCACCTTGTTGGGCCCGCCCCTTTCACGGTTATCGCTTCTCGGCCTTTTGGCTAAGATCAAGTGTAGTATCTGTTCTTATCAGTTTAATATCTGATACGTCCCCTATCTGGGGACCATATATTAAATGGATTTTTGAGAACGGGGGCCGATTTCGAAGCTTGCTTCCGTCGCCCTATGCATTGACCCGATATGGCAGTATCTTCGGGTACAGTGCACCACCCCCTTACAGGGTTAAAAAGAAAGATTCCTACTTTCATTGCTACCTGCTTGCTGGCTAGCCAGCTAGCCAGCCCTGTGGGCCTTGCTGCTGCTGCAGCAAAAAAACAAAAGGTGGTGCTGCTGCTGCTTCTGCTGCTTCTGCTTCTGCTTGTGTCTGGCCGCTGTTGGAGCGTCCAGGCACAGGACTTCTGCTGCTGCTGACTAAATGGCCTCCTTAATTGGATCATTTGAGTAGCCAGCACACCTGTGCAGGTAGGGCATGACATGATAGGCAGCTGCCTTGATAGCGGGTGGGTGCTGAATGTTCCTAATTGACAAAATAAGATTAATGCTTATGAAGAAATATAAAATCTCATCCCTTCCCCAATATCGCGCCACACCCCTACCCCTTAATTCCCTGGTTGAACTTGATGGACATATGTCTTTTTTCGACCGTACTAACTATGTAACTATGTAACATAACATGGGGGGGGGGGGGGGTCTCCTGGCTGTTCACACAGGTGTGTCATTGCTGTACATTGACCATGCATTGCTTCTGTGGTATTGCAAAGGCAAAGACAAATGCTTCCAGCCATCCATTGCACTAATGGATTGGTCATCAGCTGGCTGTCTATGTCCCGCATCAATATAGACCAAAGTACAGAGGGTTAGGCTATGCTATTGTGCACCTACCTGATGCATCAGAAGGTGCGAGGCCCTTGCTAAATTCTGTGCACAGACTTTGAGATCTATACTTTAGACTGTATCTAAACCTGCTCCAACATGGACTGACATTCTGGCCTACTTTCAGCCGATGCGACTTGTCTGTCGCTGAACAGTCGCTTTTTATGTATTCAGCACCTATGTATAATGTTGTAAAAATGCTCTAGAAGCTAAAGTCGCAGAAATGTCACACATATTTGGCCTGCAACTTTCTGTGCGACAAATTCAGACAGGAAAAATCAGTATAAATCCTTAGAAAATTATCCCCCAGTGTCTCCATCTGCTGGCGGTATTGAATAAGCATTGCTGCACTGATGGGGTATGCATTAGACGAAAAAAAAGAAGAAAAAGAAGAATAATACGCCCAGAAAAGAGGCGAAAAGGAGAAAAACGTAAAAAAACGTGAAAAAAAAGTAAGAGGAAGAGAAGGGAAAAAAAGGTGGAAATGGGTTTAAAAGTGATTTCGGCGGAGAAATATATATATATATATATATATATATATATATATATACGCGCACACACACACATATATATAAACGTATTCTCCGTTGAGATATTGCAGCCGCTGCTGTGTCCAGGCCCAGGAGCCTTAGCACTGTGCTGTGATGTCACTCAATACCACTGACATCACTAGGTGTAAACAACATCTCTCCTTTGCTGTGTATGTGACTATGGAGCTGTTTGGTGATGTCGTCTATTATGGCCTTCATAGAAGCAACAGGAGATTGTTGCATCCATCTAGAACCCTCAGAACTACAGTGCTATGATGTCACTCACTTCCACAGGCCTTGCAGAGTGTAAACAACAACAACCCAGCTTTGTTGTGTATGTAACCATAGGGATTTGTGATGTCACCTAGAACCTTCACAGCAGCGACAGCTTTATGAGGAGCATCAGCACTGCTCTGCCTGAGCAGAACCATCACCGCCATAGGTTGTCAAATAACCCGGGTTTAACCCACACAGGTAAGTCCAATGGGGTGCAGGCATGTCCTCTATGCTTACAGCTTCCCGTGGGTGTTGGTTTGATACCGTTTGGGGACAGCCAAGGAGGCATCTGCAGGCAACAAAGGTAGGTGTGTGCTTGTGTGTGTGTTTCCTATGCAGATCCTAAGCCCAGTGTCACATGCAAGTAGGAGGAGTAAGAAGGGTTCCTGGCAAATCCGGGTTATGGATTGCATTTAAAAAGGCCCCGTGGGAGTGCAATGGGCCCCTGTCTTGCTGCTTAGCAATAATGGTATGGGTTTAGGTTCTGCTGTGTGTACTGGTGGTTGACTGCCCCCCAGCCCAGAGTGTGCATGGAAAATTGTCTGGCAGCCTCCCTGACAGCAAGCAGTGATAGTGCCCATGAAGGGCACCTTGTTGGGCCCGCCCCTTTCACGGTTATCGCTTCTCGGCCTTTTGGCTAAGATCAAGTGTAGTATCTGTTCTTATCAGTTTAATATCTGATACGTCCCCTATCTGGGGACCATATATTAAATGGATTTTTGAGAACGGGGGCCGATTTCGAAGCTTGCTTCCGTCGCCCTATGCATTGACCCGATATGGCAGTATCTTCGGGTACAGTGCACCACCCCCTTACAGGGTTAAAAAGAAAGATTCCTACTTTCATTGCTACCTGCTTGCTGGCTAGCCAGCTAGCCAGCCCTGTGGGCCTTGCTGCTGCTGCAGCCAAAAAACAAAAGGTGGTGCTGCTGCTGCTTCTGCTGCTTCTGCTTCTGCTTGTGTCTGGCCGCTGTTGGAGCGTCCAGGCACAGGACTTCTGCTGCTGCTGACTAAATGGCCTCCTTAATTGGATCATTTGAGTAGCCAGCACACCTGTGCAGGTAGGGCATGACATGATAGGCAGCTGCCTTGATAGCGGGTGGGTGCTGAATGTTCCTAATTGACAAAATAAGATTAATGCTTATGAAGAAATATAAAATCTCATCCCTTCCCCAATATCGCGCCACACCCCTACCCCTTAATTCCCTGGTTGAACTTGATGGACATATGTCTTTTTTCGACCGTACTAACTATGTCACTATGTAACATAACATGGGGGGGGGGGGGGTCTCCTGGCTGTTCACACAGGTGTGTCATTGCTGTACATTGACCATGCATTGCTTCTGTGGTATTGCAAAGGCAAAGACAAATGCTTCCAGCCATCCATTGCACTAATGGATTGGTCATCAGCTGGCTGTCTATGTCCCGCATCAATATAGACCAAAGTACAGAGGGTTAGGCTATGCTATTGTGCACCTACCTGATGCATCAGAAGGTGCGAGGCCCTTGCTAAATTCTGTGCACAGACTTTGAGATCTATACTTTAGACTGTATCTAAACCTGCTCCAACATGGACTGACATTCTGGCCTACTTTCAGCCGATGCGACTTGTCTGTCGCTGAACAGTCGCTTTTTATGTATTCAGCACCTATGTATAATGTTGTAAAAATGCTCTAGAAGCTAAAGTCGCAGAAATGTCACACATATTTGGCCTGCAACTTTCTGTGCGACAAATTCAGACAGGAAAAATCAGTATAAATCCTTAGAAAATTATCCCCCAGTGTCTCCATCTGCTGGCGGTATTGAATAAGCATTGCTGCACTGATGGGGTATGCATTAGACGAAAAAAAAGAAGAAAAAGAAGAATAATACGCCCAGAAAAGAGGCGAAAAGGAGAAAAATGTAAAAAAACGTGAAAAAAAAGTAAGAGGAAGAGAAGGGAAAAAAAGGTGGAAATGGGTTTAAAAGTGATTTCGGCGGAGAAATATATATATATATATATATATATATATATATATACGCGCACACACACACATATATATAAACGTATTCTCCGTTGAGATATTGCAGCCGCTGCTGTGTCCAGGCCCAGGAGCCTTAGCACTGTGCTGTGATGTCACTCAATACCACTGACATCACTAGGTGTAAACAACATCTCTCCTTTGCTGTGTATGTGACTATGGAGCTGTTTGGTGATGTCGTCTATTATGGCCTTCATAGAAGCAACAGGAGATTGTTGCATCCATCTAGAACCCTCAGAACTACAGTGCTATGATGTCACTCACTTCCACAGGCCTTGCAGAGTGTAAACAACAACAACCCAGCTTTGTTGTGTATGTAACCATAGGGATTTGTGATGTCACCTAGAACCTTCACAGCAGCGACAGCTTTATGAGGAGCATCAGCACTGCTCTGCCTGAGCAGAACCATCACCGCCATAGGTTGTCAAATAACCCGGGTTTAACCCACACAGGTAAGTCCAATGGGGTGCAGGCATGTCCTCTATGCTTACAGCTTCCCGTGGGTGTTGGTTTGATACCGTTTGGGGACAGCCAAGGAGGCATCTGCAGGCAACAAAGGTAGGTGTGTGCTTGTGTGTGTGTTTCCTATGCAGATCCTAAGCCCAGTGTCACATGCAAGTAGGAGGAGTAAGAAGGGTTCCTGGCAAATCCGGGTTATGGATTGCATTTAAAAAGGCCCCGTGGGAGTGCAATGGGCCCATGTATTGCTGCTTAGCAATAATGGTATGGGTTTAGGTTCTGCTGTGTGTACTGGTGGTTGACTGCCCCCCCAGCCCAGAGTGTGCATGGAAAATTGTCTGGCAGCCTCCCTGACAGCAAGCAGTGATAGTGCCCATGAAGGGCACCTTGTTGGGCCCGCCCCTTTCACGGTTATCGCTTCTCGGCCTTTTGGCTAAGATCAAGTGTAGTATCTGTTCTTATCAGTTTAATATCTGATACGTCCCCTATCTGGGGACCATATATTAAATGGATTTTTGAGAACGGGGGCCGATTTCGAAGCTTGCTTCCGTCGCCCTATGCATTGACCCGATATGGCAGTATCTTCGGGTACAGTGCACCACCCCCTTACAGGGTTAAAAAGAAAGATTCCTACTTTCATTGCTACCTGCTTGCTGGCTAGCCAGCTAGCCAGCCCTGTGGGCCTTGCTGCTGCTGCAGCCAAAAAACAAAAGGTGGTGCTGCTGCTGCTTCTGCTGCTTCTGCTTCTGCTTGTGTCTGGCCGCTGTTGGAGCGTCCAGGCACAGGACTTCTGCTGCTGCTGACTAAATGGCCTCCTTAATTGGATCATTTGAGTAGCCAGCACACCTGTGCAGGTAGGGCATGACATGATAGGCAGCTGCCTTGATAGCGGGTGGGTGCTGAATGTTCCTAATTGACAAAATAAGATTAATGCTTATGAAGAAATATAAAATCTCATCCCTTCCCCAATTTCGCGCCACACCCCTACCCCTTAATTCCCTGGTTGAACTTGATGGACATGTGTCTTTTTTCGACCGTACTAACTATGTAACTATGTAACATAACATGGGGGGGGGGGGGGGGGTCTCCTGGCTGTTCACACAGGTGTGTCATTGCTGTACATTGACCATGCATTGCTTCTGTGGTATTGCAAAGGCAAAGACAAATGCTTCCAGCCATCCATTGCACTAATGGATTGGTCATCAGCTGGCTGTCTATGTCCCGCATCAATATAGACCAAAGTACAGAGGGTTAGGCTATGCTATTGTGCACCTACCTGATGCATCAGAAGGTGCGAGGCCCTTGCTAAATTCTGTGCACAGACTTTGAGATCTATACTTTAGACTGTATCTAAACCTGCTCCAACATGGACTGACATTCTGGCCTACTTTCAGCCGATGCGACTTGTCTGTCGCTGAACAGTCGCTTTTTATGTATTCAGCACCTATGTATAATGTTGTAAAAATGCTCTAGAAGCTAAAGTCGCAGAAATGTCACACATATTTGGCCTGCAACTTTCTGTGCGACAAATTCAGACAGGAAAAATCAGTATAAATCCTTAGAAAATTATCCCCCAGTGTCTCCATCTGCTGGCGGTATTGAATAAGCATTGCTGCACTGATGGGGTATGCATTAGACGAAAAAAAAGAAGAAAAAGAAGAATAATACGCCCAGAAAAGAGGCGAAAAGGAGAAAAACGTAAAAAAACGTGAAAAAAAAGTAAGAGGAAGAGAAGGGAAAAAAAGGTGGAAATGGGTTTAAAAGTGATTTCGGCGGAGAAATATATATATATATATATATATATATATATATATATATATATACGCGCACACACACACATATATATAAACGTATTCTCCGTTGAGATATTGCAGCCGCTGCTGTGTCCAGGCCCAGGAGCCTTAGCACTGTGCTGTGATGTCACTCAATACCACTGACATCACTAGGTGTAAACAACATCTCTCCTTTGCTGTGTATGTGACTATGGAGCTGTTTGGTGATGTCGTCTATTATGGCCTTCATAGAAGCAACAGGAGATTGTTGCATCCATCTAGAACCCTCAGAACTACAGTGCTATGATGTCACTCACTTCCACAGGCCTTGCAGAGTGTAAACAACAACAACCCAGCTTTGTTGTGTATGTAACCATAGGGATTTG